>NW_005871178.1:3237511-3349446 GCF_000147115.1 Myotis lucifugus
CACTAAGAAAAAAAAGGCCTAGAGAGGTCAGATATTTCTCTCGTCCAATCTGATACCTCTACAGCCTGATATTTCTATGTTGGGCAGCAGGCAGATACGGGATTGTTGAGGGATCAGTTTGTGCCATTCCCGAATTTTCCTTGAATGCGACGGCACAGCGATAAACCAGTGGTTCTACATCTTTGCTTGCAGTCGAGAAGTCGCTGGGATTCTTTTTAAATTCCTCATTGCTGGGTCTCGTACTCCCGCACATTGTGTGTCTTTGTTATGAGGTGGTGCGACAACTTTAGTAACAAAGAAACAGAATTTCCGGGGGATGAGGCCCAGAAATCAGGATTTTAAAAAGATTCCCCGGTGATTCTAATGTGCAGCCAAGGTTGAGAACCACTGCCTTAGAGAGGCGCCAGCAGTTGTCAATGATATTCTCCATTTCCCTTCACATTTTAATTTTTCTCTCCCCCTTTCTTTCTGCCTCCTGACTCTGTCTTTTTCTCCATTTTCCCTTCCTCCAGCTTTGCCCTGCTCTCCCAGTGGCATCCATGAATACTGTTAAATTAACTGGCAGTCAGATATTTCTAAAGGTTGATGTGATTTGATTAGCTTGATTTCATTGCCTTCCTTAAAAAACAACTAATGTCCAATCTACAGTGGGCCATGAGTCCTAGTCAGAACTTTATCAGCGAAACCCTGTGAAAAAGGAAAATATTTGTTATAACTGAGAGGAAGATTCAAAACACACACACACAGACACAGTAAGCAATATGTGTCAGAAACTGGCAAAGTTGATTTATATTCTCATTCTCTTTGCACTTGCTATACCCTTGCCCTGCTTTGTATTTCTTCTTATCATTCATTACAAACTAACATGCTATATATTTTACTTTTCTATATGTTTACTATTAGTCTCTTCCTCCCAGAACGTGAGCTCCACGTAGGCAGTGATTTTATTAATTTTGTCTACCTTGATATCATTTTTCTTGAACAGTGCCTGGCACATAGTTGGTTCTCAGAGATAATTTAATGTTAATAATTATAACTAATAATATCAATAACAAATAATAAATGACATGTTAATATCAACAATCA
The DNA here is from genome assembly GCF_000147115.1 of Myotis lucifugus. Classification (NCBI taxonomy): domain Eukaryota; kingdom Metazoa; phylum Chordata; class Mammalia; order Chiroptera; family Vespertilionidae; genus Myotis; species Myotis lucifugus. The sequence goes on from NW_005871178.1 coordinate 3,238,598, forward strand.
TATCACATTTGGTGAATGAATGAAAGAATAACTGAATAAGCTTTCTAAGAATTGACTACTTGTTCCTTTATATCCTATTTTATGTTTATGTCATAATTATAGTTCTTTGTTGCACTATGGTGAATTTTGAAAAAAAATCATGTACTAGTAATTATCTCTTCTCTATTAGTTGTAAGCTCATTGAGGAGTGGAACTTTTTTTTTTAATGTATAGGGATGCCTGCTTTATTTCCTACTAAGTGACTACATTTCAGGCTGGTGACATCAAGTAACAGTCTAATTACCAGCTAATTTTGTACCTCTGAACTACACATCAGCAATCCAGTTCAGACAGGAGCAATGTTGTTACAGATAATTGGGGGCTGGGTTTTCCAAATAAATGGTCTTGGTTGGCAGAGTTCTGTAGTGTGGAACCAAGGATAAGGCCTGGGGTTGCTTCAAAGACCCCGACACCTGGTTGAGAGAGGCTAAACCTGTGCAGGTTCCTAGGCGAAGCCCTCCATCCCAAATGCTAAGAACACAGATGCTATTCTCCTTTTTGTGGTCAGTTAAGCCCAAATAAGGAGCCAAGTTAGCAGGGCCTAGGAAAGTGGACCCAAGGCATACTCTTCATTGACATGTCTTCTGCCCTCATTCCCACCCTTGGGCACAGCTTTTTCTGCAGGTTCTTAGGAAAAAGCTAGGCTTCTGGTAAGTAGTCTCTTTTTAGTTCTGCTTTGAAAAGAAAAGGGGATGACAGGGGTAACCAAAGTTGGGCACAGGCACCTCAACAGAGTTCATGTAGTCCCGGCCCAGAGGAATGCACTGGGGAGGCTGTGCTTCTCTAAGAACCAGGGCCAGGTGCATCTTCTTGGAAAGATGTTGGAGGAGAAGAAGTTATTAACAAAATTCCAAGCTAGTAGGGGCTGTTTGTATGAGAAGGCAGAAACTTAAAGAAGGTCAAGATCAAGGAAGAAAGAGAGATAAGAAAGGAATGAGAAGCCCTTAGTCCATGGTAAGAGCTCAATCAAAGTAAGCAGTTACTATATGAATCACCAGAGAAGAACACAAACTTCCTTTGAAATCTGAGATCCCTGCCCAAGTACCAATTGTTCCACCTTTGTCACTGAACTGTGTGAGCCAGAGCACGGATGCACTGTCCCTTCTTGCTCACTGGGCAGGACACCTTGGCAAATACTTCACCAAGAGCTGGTGACTGAGAGTGAGTGATGCAGCACCAGCTCTGGCCAGGCTTGGGTGTCCGTGAATCGCAAGCAGCGTCTCCAAACATGGTGGGTTCCTATGCTGCTGAGAGGATGCGCACCCTAGGGTACTAGCTGAGAAGCTAATGGAGAAAAACGGTACCATAGAGAGGCTGGACACTTGGGTTATGTGATTCAGGACACGCTGGGTATAAGGAAGGAAGGGAAGGAAGGGAAGGAGGGAAGACTGAGTTTTAAGTAGTGTCTCATGAGGTCGGAGGCCCACTAGATGGACTCTTGTTTGAGCTTTTCTTCTAGGAGTCATTCAAGAGGCCTCTGCAATGGTAGGGCTGATCTCCTCCACATCCATCATGTCCTTGACCCAGACTGCCATGTCCAGTAGCCTCTGGCAGGTTGGTGTAATCTCTCAGGGAGTCAATCATATCATCCTCCTCCACCATGAAGAACAGAAGTGGTGCCTCCCCTTTGGCTTTGTACTTGGCAGTGATCTTCTCAGCTATTGGCTGGATCACCTGCTTGGCCACCTGGGACTTCCCATCATCCTCAGAATCTACAAAAAGGATGAGGCCAGGGCTCCAGGGCATTGGAGTCAGACAGCTCTGAGCACAGGCATGATGTTCCACGGGAACTCCCTGCAGTTCTTGCCCTCTGTCAGCACCTCCACTGGACCCTGCAGGTCCAGCATGATGAGGGTGGGAATGCCTTGGATTCCATACAGGCAGTTGAGGCACAACACTGGGCCTCCTCAGTGTAGGGGACAGCAAGCCAGGGCATCTCACTGAAATACTATTTGAATATAAGTCCTCTGACCTGACTGCACTAACAAGGATGACTTCAAGTTTCTGACCTGCCTCCTTGATCTTCCGGTAGGATTCCACCAGGACCGGGGTGAGGCTTTGGCAGGGGGGACACCAGTGTACGGAGAAATAGACTTCCACGTGAGACCCCTCCAGGCTGCTATTCTCCATTATTTCTAAGCAGGAGCCCTGCAATGACTTCCCTGAAAAAACGGTTTAGGTCCCCAAGGGAATTCCAAATTTTCTGGGTCACCATGAATCACCAGCAGCCCATTCCTGCACATGATCTTTCCAGTGGTGGCATCCAAGAATATTAGTGATGAATGTTGGAAATTTGATATTTGTTCCAAAGTTTAAGCTTCCTGTATTGCATTGTCAACCAAGACATGTCACCCAGGAAGTCCTGCTATTGCTGCTGGTCCTGGTCCAAGGACACAAAGACATTTCCAGGCAGCACTGGGGTTCTGGCTCCATGACCACCAGCCAATCCCTCCTCCCCTCAGGCTCACAGCTTCTGGCCCAAGCCTCTGTATTCCCTTGTCCTGGCTCAGGCGGCCATAGAAAGTGGCTAGGCTGGCATTAAGCTGCGCGCAGGGGGGCGCTCAGGCTGCAGCCCAAGTAGAGCAGTGAGTGTAATCCACCTCCTTGTTGCTTCCTGTCATCAACTTCTCAGGGAGTATCTCCCTCCTCCAGAAAGTCCTACATCCTGGCCCACTGCAGCGGGCAGTCAGACTGCAGTGGCAGGGCTCCCTGGGTCTGCACAGTGGGCGAGGCCACAGTGGTGTCGAAGGCAAGAGGCAAGAACCAGGGGTGGAACTGTTTTTGTTTAATATTTATTATCCAAGCCTAAGACAGTACCTGCTAAACATTTAATGAATGAATGAACACATTCTACCTACAAATACTACTTACAATATTAGCAAGATTCAATGAATTTAGTGAATTGAACGAATTGTTTGTGAAATGATTGATTTATTTTGAATGAATTAATTACTGTTATTACTGAATGAATTCCTGCCTGACTTATTTATTTCCCATCCTAGCAACCTTATTCCAGAACATTGTCATAAAATGGGAGCTGCCCAGTAAAACACATTTGAGTATTTATAAATAAGAATTTAATTTATGAAAGATAAAACATGGGGTTGTTAGGAATTATACTGGAATATTTGTTTCTCAACTTATTTTAGCATTTTGTGTTGATATTTTGATGTGGAAACTAGGATTCCCATGACTTAATCCTTAAATTTTTTAGTTTAGGATGTTAATTGTGGGTAGAATGAATTACAATAACTAAAATAATTGCTTGGTTATAATACAAGTAATGTCTCCTTTACTTCTTTGCTTTCTGTCCAATTATTTATTTGTCTTCCCTACTGTAATGGTGTTTTATTACACTTTATTCTTGGTGTTTACAGCAAGTATGTATTATTGAATACATATCAGTAATATGTATTCAAAGATAGGTTTTTACATTTTAAAAAAAATTTTAAAATTAAAGTTTATATTCAATATTATTTATATTATTTTCAGGTGTACAGTATAGTTGTTAGACAATCATGTACTTTACAAAGTGATTTCTCCCGATATTTCCAGTGCCCACCTGGCAACATACTTATTACAATATTATTGACTATATTTCCTATGTTGTAGTTACATTCCCATGACTATTTTGTAACTACCAGTTTGTATTTCTTAGTCCCTTCACCTTTTTCACCCAGCCTCCCAACCCCCCACACATCTGGCAACTATCAGTCTGATCTTTGTATCTTTGAGGGTTTCTATTCTGTTTGTTCATTTATTTCACTCTTTTATTTTCCACATATAAATGAAATCGTATGGTATTTATCTTTCTCTGTCTGACTTATTTCACTTAGCATACCCTCTCAGTCCATCTGTGCTGTTGCAAATGGCAAGGTTTCATTCTTTTTTATGGCCAAGTAATATTCCATAGTTTCTCTGTACCGCTGCTTTTTTATCCACTTATCTATTTTATTAATTTTTTTTTTATTGATTTCAGAGACGAAGGGAGAGGGAAAGAGAGATACAGAAACATCAGTGATGAGAGAGAATCATTGATCGGCTGCCTTCTGCATGCCCCCGACTGGGGATTGAGCCTGCAACCTGGGCATGTGCCCTAACTGGGAATCGAACTATGATCTCCTGGTTCATAGGTTGATGCTCAACCACTGATCACACCAGCTTGGCAATCCACTCATTTATTGATGGGTCCTTGGATTGCTTCCATATCTTGGCTATTGTAAAGAACACTGCAGTGAACATACGGGTGCATATATTCTTTTGAATTATACTTTGGGTTTCTTCAGATATATACCCAGAAGTGGAATCACTGGGTCGTAAGGCAGTTTCATTTTTATTTTTATTTATTTATTTATTTTTAAAGTATATTTTATTGATTTTTTTTACAGAGAGGAAGGGAGAAGGAGAGGGATAGAGAGTTAGAAACATCGATGAGAGAGAAACATCGATTCAGCTGCCTCTTGCACACTCCCCACTGGGGATGTGCCCGCAACCAAGGTACATGCCCTTGACCAGAATCAAACCTGGGACCCTTCAGTCCACAGGCCGACGCTCTATCCACTGAGCCAAACCGATCAGGGCGGCAGTTTCATTTTTAATTTTGAGGAACCTTCATACTGTTTTCCATAGTGGCTACACTGATCTGCATTTCCACCAATAGTGCACTAGGGTTCCCTTTTCTTCAACATTCTCTCCAACACTTTTTTGTTGATTTATTGATGATAGCCATTCTGACAGGTGTGAGGTGATATCTCATTGTGGTTTTAATTTTCAGTTCTCTGATGACTAGTGATGTTAAGCATCTTTTCATACATCTACTAGTCATTTGTATGTTCTCTTTGGAGAAGTGTCCATCTGTTCTTGCCCATTTTTTTTAAATTGAATTGTTTGATTTTTTTGGTGTTGAGTTGTATGAATTCTTTATAAATTTTGGATATTAATACCTTATTGGATCTATGATTGGTGAATATGTTCTTCCATTCATAGGTTGTGTTTTTGTTTTGTTGATGGTTTCCTTTGCTGTGCAGAATCATTTTAGTTCGATGTAGTCCCATTTGTTTATTTTTTTCTTTTGTTTCCCTTGTCTAAGGAGATAAATAAATATTGCTAAAAGAAATGTTTCTTTTACTGCCTATGTTTTCTTTTAGAAGTTTTATGGTTTTGAGTGTTATATTTAAGTCTTTAATCCATTTTGAGATTATTCTTGTGTATGGTGTAAGAAGGTGCTCTATTTTTACTTTTTGCAACTGTCCAGTTTTGCAAGCACTGTTTACTGAATATATGGTCTTTATACATTCTTGCTGCCTTTATCATATATTAATTAACCATATAGGTGTGGGTTTATTTATGGCTCTCTATACTGTTCCACTGATCTATGTGTCTGTTTTTTGCCAGTACCATACTGTTTTGATTACTATAGCCGTATAGTATTGTTTGATATCAAAGATATGTTTTGAAAGAATGATTATAATGACATATTATTTGTTGAGTGATTACCACATCAGGCTTGTACATGTTGTACCCCATTTAATCTTTGTAGCAGTCATATCAAGTAGTACTATAATTATCCCCATTTTATGGATGAGGGAGCTCAGACTTATAGAAGTTAAGAAATTTGCCAAATATCACAGAGCTGGTAAGCAGAAGAGGCCTGAGTCATTGAAATTTTTAAAATCCTGATTTCTGGGCCTCATCCTCTGGAAATTCTGTTTCTTTGTTATGGGGTGGGGCCACAACATTAGTAACAAAGAAAGAATTTCTGGAGGATGAGGCCCAGAAATCAGGATTTTAAAAAGATCCCCAGGTGATTCTAATGTGCAGCCAACGTTGAGAACCACTGTATTAAAGGGTCCATACATTGACTTATTTTAACTCGGTTGCTCTGAGCTCCAGTATTGGGGCAGCAGCTCAAAAGGCACCAAGGCCATTTAGGGAGAAACTGAGTTGTCTGGTATCAGAGAGAGCTTAAGGGTGTTTTTTTTCCTGGACAGTGCTGGCAGAGGCTATTGTTTTGTGTGTGTGTGTGTGTGTGTGTGTGTGTGTGTGTGTGTTGAGCCCTCCCCCTATGGAGCCAGTGGGCAGGTGCCATATCTGTCTCCATCAACCTGGGTATCACCATTCACCCTACTGGTGATACACTGAGACCCTGCCCTACCCAACTAGCGGACCTATCCAAGCTGTTTCCAATGTTTTTTTTTCCATACAAATGGTCTGTCTTGGCTTATGTTCCAGACTTCCCTAAAATCTCTCAAACAAGCAGAATCTGGCCTCAGCATGCCCCATAACTCTTGCTAAGTGGCCTCAGGCCCAGCACTAGTGGTAACCAGCCTTGGCTTGCAGCTTGACCTCTCCTGGGCACCTTTAAGCCCAGCACAAGTAGAAGCCATCTGTAGATTGCTTTGTTGTTCATAATCGATGGCCCCAGGCAGAGCACACGTGGTGGCTGACCTTGGCCTGCACCTTCCAGGAGGCCCCAGAGCCAGTGCACCCAGTGGACAGCTTCAGACCATGCTGGAGCACCATTCAAACACCTTCATGAGTAACACACTCAAGGAGTGGACTCAGCAGTTACCAGAGTAAAATCTTAGATATTTCTTGTAGCAATATTTTTTCTGATATATCTCCTAGGGCAAGGGAAACAAAAGAAAAAAAAATAAACAAATGGGACTGCATCAAACTAAACATTTTTTCACAGCAAGAGAAATCACGAGCAAAATGAAAAGACAACCCACTGAATAGGAAGACACATTCACCAATGATACCTCTGATAAGGAGTTAATATTCTAAAATTTATGAACAATCAAACAACTCAACACCAAAAAATAAACAAACCGCCCACCTCCCCCCCAAAATAATCCAGTTTCAAAACAGGCAAAGCACCTGATTGGACACTTCTCCAAGGAAGATATACAGATGGCCAATATACATATGAAACGATGCCAAATGTCACGAATTATCAGAGAAATGCAAATTAAAACCACAAATGAGTTATCACCTCACACCTCTCAGAATGGCTATCATTAATAAATCCACAAATGACAAGTGTTGGCGAGGATGTTGAGAAAAGGGAACCCTAGTGCACTGTTGGCCATAATGCGGATTGGTACAGCTACTATGGAAAACAGTGTAGAGTTTCCTGAAAAACTTAAAAATGTAACTGCCTTTTGACCCAGCTACTCTACTTCTGGGATTATATCCAAAGAAAATTGAAACGCAGATTGGAAAGAATATATGCACCCCTGTGTTCATTGCAGTTCTATTTACAATAGCCAAGATTGGAAGGAGCTCAAGTGCTCCTCAGCACTTGATAAGTTAGGGGAAAGCTTGTGCTACATTTACACAATGGGAATACTACTCAGCCATAAAAAGAGGAAAATCTTACCTTTTGTAATAGCATAGATGGCTCTGGAGAGTATTATGCTGAATGAGATAAGCCAGTTAGAAAAACACAAGTACCATATGATTTCACTCATATGTGGCATCTAATGAACAAAAATAAACTAACAATGTGGAGACAGACTCATGGATACAGAGAACAGAATGTGTGAGAAGGTGAAGGGATTAGGCAAGGAAAAAAAGAAAGACTGATGAACACAGACAACAGTATAGTGATTGCCCAAGGGAAGGAGGCATTGGGGGAGGTAGAAGAAGGTAAAGGGGTATAAATGGTGATGGAAGAAGACGACTTGACTTGGGGTGGTAAACACAATACAATATTCAGATGATGTATTGTAGAATTGTATACCTGAACTTGTATAATTTTATTAACCAATGTCACCCCAATAAATTCAATTAAAACAACAAAATCAATGAGATACCATTTCACCTATTAGAATGACCAAAATCCAGAACACTGACAACAACAAATGCTGTGGAGGATCTGAGTAAGAGGAACTCAATCATTGCTGCTGGTAATGTAAAATGGTATAGCCACTTTGAAAGACAGCTTAGAAGTTTTTGTGTGGGTTTTTTTTCAGTATTAGTCACTTTATTTTCTCCTTTCTGTGGTTGTAAGAAGTATGTTGCCATTGTAAAACAATAGATTTTAGTAATAACATTTTTATTTATATTTTCAGCTATCAAATTTCTCAAAGATGTCCAGTATATGCTCTATCATATTTTTAAAAAATTATTATTGATTTTAGAGAGAGGTAGGGAGAAGGAGAGATAGAAATGTCAATAAGAGAGAAACATCTATTGGCTGTCTCTTGCACATTCCCTACTGGGGACTGAGCCTGCAACCTGGGCATATGCCCTGACTATGAATCAAACCGCAACCTGGGCATATGCCCTGACTGAAAATATATGCAGTGACCCCCTGGTATATGGATCATGCTCAACTAATTAAGCCACACTGGTCACACCACTCTATCACATTTTAAACATTATTTTCCCAACATTCTTCATGGGAGCTAAATAATGGATTTCATTAACCCCATTTTACAAATAATGAAATCTTATAACATATAACACACTGAATGCTAAAGAAAGCATGTTTTCATGAAGAGAAAAGTCTTGAAACTTCCTTCAACATTTCTCAAAATTACTGTCTTTTGCTCTTCTAGAAGTTTTTTTTTAAAAAAACTGAACATCTTCTTACCATATCATCTAGCAATTATGTTTCTTGCTATTTACCCACATGAGTTGAAAACATGTCCACACAAAAACCTGCACTGAATGTTTTTATAGCAGCTCTATTCATAATTGTCAAAACTTGAATGCAACCAAGATGAATGAATAAAAGAACTGTGGTACCTCCATGCCAATGTTATTCAGTGCCATTAAGAAATGAATAATCAAGCTTTGAAAAAACATGGAGAAATCCTAAGACATATTATTAAGTGAAAGAAGAGTATCTGAAAAGGCTATATACTGTGTGATAACGAATGAGTTTCTAGAGAGGCAAAACTGTGGGGACAGTAAAAGAATTGGTGGCAGAGATTTGGGGGAAGGGAGGGAATTTTAGGACAATGACCTTGTCCTATATGGTACTATGAGAATGGATACATGTCATTATACATTTGTCAGAATCTGTAGAATGTACAACACCAGGTATAAACTATGGGCTTTGGTTGACAACAATATGTCAATGTTGGTTTATCAGTTGTGACAAATGTACAAATATTGGAGGGTAGGGGGATAGGTGCCCTGGAAAGGATGGGAATATATGGGAGCTTCCTGTACTTTCCACTCAGATTTTCTGTGAACCTAAAACTAGTCTAAAAACAAAGTCAATTAATTAAAAAATAGAATTTATAACACAATGAGTGAGCCCTAATATAAACTATAGACTTTAGTTAATAATAAAAATATAGCCTGACTGGCATGACTCAGTGGTTGAGCATCAACTTAATAACCAAGAGGTCACAGTTTGATTCCCAGTCAGGGCCACAGACATTTGGTGGAAATTTACTTGGTATTTAAGTGAATTTGTCTAAAATTTTACGTCTATGTAAATTGAAGGAACTAGCTAAATACTAAAATGATGTTTGTTAATTTACTATTCTAACAAGTTTTCATATCAATTCACAGTTACTTTGTTACAGAAATGGTTTGTAAATTCTACAATCTAAATCCATAAAAGCCTAAGCGACTGTCCAACTGTTATACCATCTGACCAGTAGCTATGACACACAATGACCACCAGGGGCAGACACTCAACGAAGGAGCTGCTGAGCTGTGGTGACTTGGCAGCTACAGTTCTCGGGTGATGCACCCGGAACCAGAGAGGAGGGAGCCCAATTCCAGGGTGCATTACCCGAAAACCGCCCTTTCGCAACCCGGGACCCCTCAGGGGATGTCGGAGAGCCAGTTTTGGCCTGATCCCGGAAGGCCAGGCCTAGGGACCCCACCAGTGCACGAATCTGTCCACCAGGCCTCTAGTAGTAAATATAAAGTACATTCCCTTGCTAAACCACTTTTTCTATAATATAAATAAGGACACTGACTTCCTTATTTTCTTATATATTTAGCTATTTATTTTTCCCCTTAAAAAAACAATTTACTTTTTAGCTTCTTAGGCAGTAGAATTAAGTGAAGAACGCTAGTTTGAAAAATACTTAAGTTTATTTGATCCCAAAAGAATGAAATAGTGTCCAATCTTATTGCAATTGATAGTTCAATACAACACAAAAAATCTTTAAAAATGTATTCGAAAAGTCCCAAGTTTTGTGACTATTTGTATATCTGATATGAGTTAATATCAATGAAAATATTTTGGTTCATTTTATGGACCTGTTAGTCATTGTGTACACTGAGTTATTTTTAATTTTGCTATTAAAATAATTTGTTTAATATTAAGTAGTGAAAGGACATTTGGATATTAGATCTTGAGGGAAAAGTGGGTGACAGATCATAAGTTATCAAATACAAGTTTCAAAAATAGACATCTATTCTTACTAATGCAAGACATAGAGTTTTACTATCTAGTTAAAAAATTTTAAGTTGAGTTATTTGTGTGTGGTTGAAATGATAAAGATTTTATTGCCATTTTAAGTTATCAGCATTAAAAAAGCAATTAACAAAATTCCATTAATAAAAAAGACAAAAAATACTTTTTAGCATGCAAATATTTATTAACAGAAACTACAATAATACAAGGAATATTTTCTTACACACAAAATTAAAGACCTAAACACTAAAAACCATTTCTCATATTCTAATAATCAGTGGGGTGATGGAGGCATCAATGAATGTCATTGCAAATACATGTGAACATTACATGAAATGCACAATTAGTTTCATCTCAGCAGTAGACAGCCACCTCTTTTTTGGTACAGCCTACATTACAACACTTATCAGATAATCGGTAAGGGGCCTCTCTCTTTTTTAGGAAATGTTTAACTAAGCGTATGTTTTTTAATTTTGAAAGACTTTTGTTTTCTGCTTCACTTTGTCTCTGGAGACCATTTTTCTTAAATTCTTCAAAGTTAAGATTTATATCCTTTGATGAAGCTTGTTGAAGTAGCTCTTTCAATAATGGCTGCCTCTCAGCTAGTGTTGTCTTCAGTTCCTGTTGAGAAGTAGGAATGAATTCCATCCTCATATTTAAGGGTTCTGCATTCTTGGTGGTGGAAAATGGCATGATTTCTAAGTTAAAAAAAAAAGAGGAGGAGAAGAAAAAATACTCATGTCAATGGACATCAGGAAAACTAAAAATTTGCATAGATATAAAGGAAAGCATTGTCTCAATAAAATTAAATATCAACATAATCAGCAAGTTACCTAATATGTAAACAATTTAGTTCATATAGTTGGGCACTTTAAAATACACAAATTTACCAAGTTTATAATGCTTTATTCCACTTGGACCATCTGTTACTTCTTATGTCCCCTTAATGCTTTCATTAAAGGCCTGCACCTTTCCCCGACATAGCTGAAGTCATCTTGGTCATTAAAAACAGTTTGACTACATATTAATTTTTCTTACCTGAGTAATTTTCTTCCATTGCTAAGTAACTTACCATTGAGTTATAATAACCCTTGAAGAGTATATTAGTTATTTGAAACTATCAAATAATCTATGGTGGAAAATTACTGCTTCAAGATAAAGTTAAAAAGGCAGAATTTTCAACTGCTCCAATCTCTTAGGGTGGTGAAACCAGTCCTTGACGCCTCATACATATACTCTTTAACGATTTCTCTTCTTCAGAATATTTACTCCAAATTGTAGCTGAGCCCCTTGTGATTTTAATGCCCCTAGTATTTTTGACAGCTAGAATTAAATAATTTAATTCTTAATCAGGTCTTTGTTCACATGTTAAGCACTTTTCCTACTCAACTCTTTTGTTCTCACGAATGGACTCAAGTTGCTGATGTACTTTCTCTTTGTCAAGCAGGTAATAAATACAGGGTCACCAGGAGAATTTTTGAGTTTGTTTTGCAGAAGGAAAGAATGTCTTCTAAGTAGCTGAGATGAGCTGTTGACACTCAGGAGTCTGCTATGAAAAAGCATCATCTGTGACTAAAGCTATACAGACTTCTCTGTCAGTTCCCTGGAACTCTCCTTCCCCTACGCCCTAGCTACACAAAAACTCCCTACTTTTGCTTTTAGGGACAGATGGATTTGTGAGATCTTGCTCTCCCATTCTGTCACCTCAGCCAAATTGAATACACCTTTCTCTATCTCCAAGAACCAGTGTCTCAATGTTTTGGCCTACTAGCACATTAATACACACACCTGAATTTTGGGCGGTGATTCTGCAGCAAAATCATTTTGCTGTTTGTCTGAAGGGCAAACTTCCTTTGACTCTTGGTCCCTTGCGGGTTCTCCTGAAGATGACAAGGCCCTTTTCTTTATCTTCAATCTCTTCTCTTACAAATGAATTTCAAGACCCAGTTCAAAGCTGTGGGGCCCTGGCTGGTGTGGCTCAGTTGGTTGAGTGTCGTCCCATGCACCTAGGGTTTGCTAGTTCCAGTCTTGGTCGGGCCCATGCCTGCCTTGGGGGTGGGCTCAATCCCCAGTAGGGGTTGTGCAGGAGGCAACCAATCAGTGTTTCACCGATTGATGTTTCTCTAACTCATCAATGTTTCTCTCTCTTTCCCCCTCTCCCTCTCTAAAATATCAGTAAAAGCATGTAAATAAAAGAAGTGGGAAGCTAGGCTCTCCCCTTTGGTGAAGTATAAAAAAAATACATAAAATAAAACAAAAGAGGAGGTTTTCAATGGCATGGGCCATGGCTCAGCATTTTATTTATTTATTTATTTATTTATTTACAGAGGAAGAGAGTTGTTAAATCCAAGGCTTCATGTCCACCTCTCCAGGACCCTATGGGAGGTCTTTTGAGTTCTGCGTCAGACATATTTGATAACCGGTTCACACCTCACTGCCCCCTGTCCTCTCAAGATGCCCTGTCTAGTTGCCCCAGCCGGTAGCACTCCTGCTCTCCAGGCCACAGACCTTGACTCTGGGGTCTAACCCCAATTTGCCCTGCCTTTTACGGGTCTTTGGGCAGCCTTATCTCCTCTGTGGCTATCCCCTTCTCCCCACCAAGTCTGCCTTGCTGCCAAGAGGCGAAGGGCATGCCTCTCAGATAAAATTGTTTACTGTTCCCATAGTTTTCCCTTGCTTGGTAAGATCCCTGGTAAGACCCTTACTAGAAAAGCAAGTTATAAAGGGAACAATCCAAATTTTTAGGGACCAGCAGCTCTCACCTGCAGATGGTCCAGATCTTGGCTTACGCTGCTTCCTCATGTCCTCTGCCCAGATGTGAGTGCCGCAGACACGGATGAAGAAACGGACTAATTCGAGGTTGCACTTAGTAAAAATTTCCGTGTCCTGGCCTCGGCTCTCTCTGGGAAGTTGGCTCAGTAGCAGCCAACTTCCTAGCAGGTGGAACAAGAACAGGCGCAGCATCCTGGACCTTATCTCTCTTGCTCTGGGCATTTCAGCCTTTGTCTAGAGACTGTAGCTGCTGCCACCTACCAGCCTCTGCCAGTATGCCAATCCTGGACTTCAGGATACTTTCCCTTGGCTCCACCAAGCTTTTATAGCTCTCAGGCTACCACTTAGACCTTGAGGCAATGGTCCAAGCTCCACCCCTTTCCCCACCCAGCTCCTTGTAATGCACTACCCTACCCCTCTTCCCAGCTCTAATTTATCTTTTCAACCTTTCCTCCATTTGCCCATCTTTCTGTTCTTGGCCCTCTTATAGTGGTATTTTTTCCCCTCTTTCCTTATCCTCAAGCCATTTTGTATACTTATGTAAAGCTAGTCAATATTTGAAGTATTTCCTTTATTATAAAGCTAGGCTGGCCATTACACTAAATTTATCAACAAAAATAAAATAGAAATTGCCCAGCCAGTGTGGCTTAGTAGTTGAGCGTCAACCTATGAACCAGGAGGTCACGGTTCAATTCCTGGTCAGGATACATGCCTGGGTTGTAGGTTCAATCTCCAGTGTGGGGCATGTAGGAGGCAGCTGATCAATGATTCTCTCATATCATTGATGTTTCTCTCTCTCTCTCCCTCTTTCTTCCTCTCTGAAATCAATAAAAATATATTTTAAAAAATAAACAGAAATTATTCATACTCTTATAACCTAGAGTTTTCCAGTATGAACATTTGCTGCATAACCTGTTGATCTAAATAAGATTATAATTAGATTAATGAGTATAGTATGTGGTATATCAATTCATAAAAATATAATGAATGAAATTATAAGATATTGACAAGAGAGGGAAAACTGATGAATTTTTATCTAAATCGCAGTAGAAACATTAAAATTCTCAATGCATCACTTTAGGCTTGCGCAATATCATAAGTTTGCCATGCACTTTCTCTACTGCCTTTCCTCCAGTTCTTCTGGGAGGTGGTTTGATAGCAACCCAGTTTCTTGAATACTTTAATTTGATGTTGCATTTTATATTTCTGAGACTAGAGAACACACACACACACACACACACACACACACACACACACACAGAGAGAGAGAAACAAACCATAAAAGAAAAGGGAAAAGAAGCAGTAGAATCCCACAATTACAAGAAGAAAATTTTGATAGTACATGTTACAGCATAAAAATCATGTGGGTTTTTGTTGTTGTTTTTACTGTATCCTATGTTTGCTGTATTTGGTGAGGTAATTTTTTTTCAATGATACAAACCTTTTTATTTTATTTGGTTAGAAATATTCCCTGGATAACTTAAAGGGTGTCCCAAAATTCACGCAAGAAGTAATTTTGATAGAAAACACAGGTTTATAATTAAAAATTGTAAATTTTTTATTGATTCATAAATTATACAGTATAGGGTTATGTATGGAATAGCATATCAAGTAAATGGATTATCATGTCTCGATAGCGAGCACCATTAACTGTTATTGCCCGAGCAGCCGCATTTTCGAAGAAGAATGGTCCGATGATGCCTCCAGCCCAAAATCCGCACCAAACAGTGACACGTTGTGGATGCATTTGTTTCTCAACAATCACTCGTGGATTTTCTGAACCCCAAATGCGACAATTTTGTTGATTAACCAAGCCATCAAGATGAAAATGAGCCTCAGCGCTGAAGATGATTTTGTTCGAAAAATCAGTATCCACTTGTTGTTGTTCCATAATCCATTCAACGAACTCTATTCGCTGTGCCTGGTTCTTGAGTCAATTGAACTTTGTAAGCATGAAGATGCAAATCTTTCGTGAGAATACGCTGTAGAGAGCTTCTCGAAATGTCCAATTCTTGACCACGGTGCCGAATTGATGTCCCTGGACTCTCAGCAACACTCTCACGAACTGCTTTGATGTTTTGTTTTGAACGACTTGTTGAAGGACGGCCAGAGTGTTTAAGATCACTAATTGATCCAGACTCCCTAAATTTTTTAATTAATCTCTTCACAGTTGATGAAGTTAAATCACTATTCCGACCATATTTTGCACGAAAATTGTGAACTGTAGCTGCCAAACTTTCATTATTTTTACAATATTGCTCAACAATGAAAAGGCGTTGTTCTTTCGTTTTGTTGTGGAGTGCGAGCGACAGAATGACCAGAACTCCAGACTGATTAAAATGTAGAGAGCCTTTACTGACTGGCCAGTGTCCGCTCCTCCACTCAGGAAGCCCAAGAGAGAAGCGGCCTCGACCATCTGCAGAGTCCAATATTTAAAGGGGACAACTACATCTGTGTTCAGGTTCCCATAGTAAGCAAAGCCAAGTCACAAAAGCTAATTGCGTAGTTTTAGCCAAGCTATTCATCATCCTCCTGTTATTGATTTCTGGGTAACTTAAAGGTCAGGACTATTCTTAATTTTGATCTGGCTGTTCTTTGTAGGCCGTTGCTCAGGTGTGTGAGCTCAGTTCCTAGAAACTTTGCACAGGCTGTCAAGCTGCTGCATCACTGATGACAGAGATTTTACATCAGGTTTATATTTCGTGACCTTCAGAGATATGCACGAGCTACTACTTTCATCCATCAGGGTACTCCTATTATGAGACTTAACAAAATTCATCACTGAGAACAAAGATTCACAAGCATATGTGGATGAAAACATGGAGAGTAACGCTGTTGCAAAGTTTTTTAAACAGAAAAAATTTTCTGGAATGGCATTCCAAGTCCTCAATAGTTTTCGACACTATTGAAATTGCTCTTCCCCTCTCTCGTCAATCCATGTCTATGGTCTTTAAGATAACTTGTTATGTAAAATTATTTATTTATCTAAGATGCACCTACACTGAATTTATCTGAAAAATAAAAAGTCGATATTAAGAAAAAAATTGTAAATAGAGATTATAAGAGAGGGTTTCGCGTGCCAGCAAAAGTTACTGGCATGCCATGTTTGGCACGCGTGCCAGGGGTTGCCCACCCCTGCCCTAGGAGATTTATCAGTAAACGCATTGCTATGAGAGATGTCTGAGATTTTGCTGCCTATGGTTTCTTCTAGGATTTTTATGGTTTCATGACTTACATGTAAGTCTTCTATCCATTTTGAGTTTACTCTTCTGTAAGTTGGTGGTCTAGTTTCTTTTCTTCTTCCTTTTTTAGCATGTATTTGTCCAATTTTCCCAATAGCATTTATTGAGGAGACTGTCTTGACTCCACTGTATGTTCTTGCCTCTTTGTCAAATATTAATTGAGCATAATGGTCTCTGGGTTGATTTCTGGTTTCTCCGTTCTGTTCCATTGATCTATGTACCTATTCTTGTGCCAGTAACAGGGTGTTTTGATTACAGTCTCTTTGTAGTATAACTTGATATCTGGTATTGTGATCCCTATAATTTTGTTCTTTTTTCTGGAGATGACTGCAGCTATTCGGGGTATTTTTTGGTTCCATATAAATTTTTGGAGTATTTGTTCTAGATCTGTGAAATATGCCATTGGTATTTTAATAGGGATTGCATTGAATCTGTAGATTGCCTTGGGTAGTATGGACATTTTAATGATGTTAATTCTACTAATCCATGAACACAGTATGTTCTTTTATTTGTTTATATCCTCCTCTATCTCTTTTTTCAATGTCCTGTGGTGTTACGTGTACAAGTATTTTACCTCCTTGGTTAAGTTTATTCCTAAGTATCTTAATTTCTTTGTTGCACTGGTAAATGGGATTGTTTGCTTAGTTTCTCTTTCTGAGAATTCACTGTTGGTGTATAAAAATGCCATAGATTTTTGGGTGCTAATTTTGTATCCTGATACATTGCCAAATTCATTTATTAAATCTAGTAGTTTTTTAGTGGAGTCTTTAGAGTTTTCTATGTACAATATCATATCATCTGCAAATACTGAGAGTTTTACTTCCTCCTTTCTGATTTGGATGCCTATTATTTGTTCTTCTTGTCTAATTGCTATGGCTAGGACTTTCAGTACTGTGTTGAATAAAAGTGGTCAAAGCTGACATCCCTGTCTTGTTCCTGTTCTTAAAGGAAATAGTTTTAATTTTTTCCCATTGAGTATGATGTTTGCTGTAGATTTGTCATATATGGCCTTTTTTATGTTGAGATATGATCCCACTATTTTAACTTTGCTGAGAGTTTTAATCAAAAATGGGTGTTGCATTTTGTTGAATGCTTTTTCTGCGTCTATTGATATGATTTTTGTCTTTAAATTTGTTTATGTGATGTATTACGTTTATTGATTTGTGAATATTGTACTAGCCTTGCATCCCTGGAATAAATCCCACTTCATCATGGTGTATGATCTTTTTAATATATTGCTGGATCTGATTTGCTAATACTATGTTGAGGATTTTAGTATCTATGTTCACTAGGGACATTGGTCTCTTTCTTTGTAGTGTCCTTATCTAGTTTTGGAATTAGGATAATGCTGGCCTCATAAAAAGAGCTTGGAAGTGTTTCTTCCTCTTGGATTTTTTGGAATAGTTTGAGGAGGATAGGTGCTAGTTGTTCTTTTAAGGTTTGTTGAAACTACCCTGTGAAGCCTTCTAGACCAGGGCTTTTATTTGCTGGGAATTTTCTTTATTACTGCTTTTATTTCATCAGTTGTTATTGGCCTATTCAGGTTTTCTGATTCTGACTCAGTTTTGGTAGATTGTATTTTTTTTTTTTTTTTTAGGAATTTGTCCATTTCATCCACGTTGTCTAGCTTGTTGGCATATAGTTGTTCATAGAATTTTCTTATAATCCTTTGTATTTTTGTGGTGTCAGTTGTTACTTCACTGCTTTCATATCTGATTTTATTTATTTGGGTCCTCTCTCTTTGTTTCTTGATGAGTCTGGCTAATAGTTCATTAATCTTGTTTATCTTTTCCAAGACCAGCTCTTGGTTTCATTTTTATTTTATTTTATTTTTAGTCTCGGTGTCATTTATTTCTGCTCTAATCTTTATTATTTCCTCCTTTCTACTTACCCTTGGCTTTTCTTTTTGTTCTCTTTCTAATTCTTTAAGTTGTAGGGGTAAATAGTCCATTATTAATTTTTATTGTTTTTTTGAGGTAGGTCTGTAGTGCTGTGAACTTGCTCTCAAGACTGCTTTTGCTGTGTCCCAGAGATTTTGGATTGTTTTGTGTTCAGTTTCATTTTTTTCCAGGAAGTTTTTTTTATTTCTTCCTTGATCTCATTGATAACCCATTCATTGTCTAACAACATGCTATTTAGCCTCCATGTGTTTCAATGTTCTGAGTGTTTTTACTGTAGTTGATTTCTAATTTCATTCCATTGTGATCTGAGAAGATGCTTGATATGATTTCAGTCTTATTGAACTTGAAGAGACTTGTTTTGTGTCCTAACATGTGGTCTATCTTTGAGAGTGACCCATGTGCAATTGAGAAGAATGTATATTCTGCAACTTTGGGGTGAAATGTTCTATAAATGTCAATTAAATCCATCTAGTCTAATATGTCATTTAAAGTCCATGTTTCCTTGTTAATTTTTTGTCTGGAAGATCTATCCAGTGAAGTCAGCAGGGTTTTAAAGTCCCCCTACTCTGACTATATTGCTGTTAATCTCTCTTCAAGTCCTCTAGAAATTTTATTATATATTTAGGTGTTCCTATATTGGGTGCATATATGTTTACCAGGTTTATATCTGCTTGTTGGATTGATCCCTTTATTATTATGTAGTGACCTTTATAGTCTCATGTGATGGCCTTCATTTTGAAGTCTATTTTGTCATATATGTGTATTGCTAACCCAGCTTTTTTTTCGTTTCCATTTGCATGGAAATTTTTTTTCCCCTCTCTTCACTCTCATCCTGCATGAGTCTTTTGTTATTAGGTAGGTCTCTGTAGACAGCATATCAGTGGGTCATGTTTTTTTTTGTGTTTTTTTAAAAAATATATTCAGCTACCTTATGTCTTTTGATCAGAGCACTTAATCCATTTACATTTAAGGTTATTATTGATAGGTACTTACTTATTGCCATTTTAGTTCTTTTTTTTTTTAAATTTTCTTTTTTTTTTTAAATATATTTTATTGATTTTTTACAGAGAGGAAGGGAGAGAGATAGAGAGTTAGAAACATCAATGAGAGAGAAACATCGATCAGCTGCCTCCTACACATCTCCTACTGGGGATGTGCCCGCAACCCAGGTACATGCCCTTGACCGGAATCGAACCTGGGACCTTTCAGTCCGCAAGCCGACGCTCTATCCACTGAGACAAACCGGTTTCGGCCCATTTTAGTTCTTTATGCAGCCCCTTTAGCATTTCTTGCAGTGCTGTTTTTATGGTGATAAATTCCTTTAGCCTTTTTTTTTTTTTTGTCTGGGAAGTTCTTTATTTCATCGTCTATTTTGAACAATAGCCTTGCTGATATAGTAATATTGGTTTCAGATCCTTGCTTTTCATTACCTTGAATACTTCATGCCATTCCCTTCTGGCCTGTAGAGTTTCTGATGAGAAATCAGCTGACAGCCTTATGGGAGCTCCTTTGTAGGTAACAAATTGCTTTTCTCTTGCTGCCTTTCAGATCTTTGTCTTTAATTTTTGGCATTTTTATTATGATGTATCCGGGCGTGGGCCTGTTTGGATTCTTCTTGCTTGGGAATCTCTCTGTCTCCTGAACTTTTGTGACTTTTTCCTTCACCAGGTTCTGCCATTATTTCTTCAAACACTTTCTCTATCCCTTGCTCACTGTCTTCCCCTCTGGCAGGCCTATTATGTGAATACTAGGAGCCTGGTGCATGAAATTTGTGCACTGGGGGGGGGTACCCTCAGCCCAGCCTGCCCCCTCTCACATACTGGGAGCCCTCAGGGGATGTCCTACTGACAACTTAGGCCTGCTCCAAGTGGGGAGTGGGCCTAAGCCATAGTCTGGCCTCCCTCTGCAGGAGGCGCCTGGGCTGATCAGGGGAAGGCGCCAGCCCCATCACCCCACTGCTGCAGCCACTGCCAGCCACCGCAGCTGCCAAGGTGTTTTCATCAACACAGACTCCAGTCCCTTCACCATGAAAAAATGACAACTTTTTTTAGGCATTTTCTTTTTCTTTTTTTTTTTTAATATATTTTATTGATTTTTTACAGAGAGGAAGGGAGAGAGATAGAGAGTCAGAAACATCGATGAGAGAGAAACATCGATCAGCTGCCTCCTGCACATCTCCCACTGGGGATGTGCCCGCAACCCAGGTACATGCCCTTGACCGGAATCGAACCTGGGACCTTTCAGTCCGCAGGCCGACGCTCTATCCACTGAGCCAAACTGGTTTTGGCTTTTTAGGCATTTTCAAGATGTGTCTTTCATAGGATATGACATTTCTTTCTTTTTTTTATATCCTCACTTGAGGATACGTTTCCATTGAGTTTTAGAGAGTGTGGAAGAGAGAGGGAGAGACAGAGAGAAACATCAATGTGAGAGAGACACTTTGATTGGTTGTCTCCTGCATGAGCCCTGACCTGGGCCCCCGGCCAGGGAGGAGCCTGCAACCTAGGTAAATGCCCTTGATCATAATTGAACCCGGACCCTGCGGTCAGCAGGCCGAGACTCTATCCACTGAGCCAAACCAGCTAGGGCAGGATATGACATTTCTTAGCCCCTCCAGCAGTGGACCTTCGTTTTTTCCTTCAGGAGTGTGGTGGAAAAACCCTAGATCACCTTCTTGGATTATTATAACCCAAGTTACCAAGAACACTGCAAGTGGCGGCGTACAGAGAGCTTAGCCAATGAGTGGTCAGAAAAGGTGTTTATGCTCGAAATGGTTTGGCTCAGTGGATAGACCGTTGGCCTGCAGACTGAAGGGTCCCAGGTTTGATTCCTGTTAAGGGCATGTACCTTGGTTGGGGGCACATCCCCAGTGGGGAGTGTGCAGGAGGCAGCTGATCAATGTTTCTCTCTCATCCATGTTTCCAACTGTCTATCCCTCTCCCCTCTTCTCTGTAAAAAAACCAATAAAATATATTTTTTTAAAAAAGAAAAAGAAAGGTGTTTCCTCTGCAGCTCATGCGCAGAGGACCCCTGCGTTGTGTCCACTGGGCTAGGGGTGTGTCCCTGCCGCTGGGAGGGCACGCCCCTGATGCCAGCAGCCAGTCCCACGTTGTGGGTGCCGGGCTGGGGGGCGGGTGGACCTGGGCCGTGTGGTGGCCGCCACCACCAGGGGCACACTTCCCAGACCGGCAGCCTCAGGTTGTGGGCTCTGGGTTGGGGGGCGTGGACCTGGGCTGCCGCTTGGTGCTGGTGCACACGCAAGTGGTCACGGGACGAGAACATCCACTTGGCACCTGCGCCCGTAGGCCCGGTGTGGCCGGGGGCATTCTGGGATCCCGACTGCTCAGGGCCTACGCCTGAGGATGTTCCTGGGACCCAGGCCACTTGGCACCTGTGTATGCAAATTAACCCACCATCTTTGTTGGGTTAATTTGCATACTCACTCCTGATTGGCTGGTGAGTGTAGCAGAGCGATGGTCAATTTACATGTTTCTCTTTTATTATATGGGACTAGAGGCCCGGTGCACAAAAATTTGTGCACTGGTTGGGGGGGTCCCTCAGCCCGTCCTGTGCCCTCTCACAGTCTGGGACCCCTTGGGGGATGACCATCTGCTGGCTGAGGCCTGCTCCCCAGGGGATTGGGCCTAAGCTGGCAATCAGACATTCCTCTGGCAGCCCGGCAGCCCTCGGGGGATGTCCACTTGCCAGCGGGGAGCAGGCCTAAGCTGCAGTCGGACATCCTTAGCGCTGCTGAGGAGGCAGGAGAGGCTCCCACCACCACTGCTGTACTAGCAGCTGTCAGCCTGGCTTGTGGCTGAGCAGAGCTCCCCCCTGTGAGAGCGCACTGACCACCAGAGGGCAGCTCGTGCATTGAGCGTCTGCCCCCTGGTGGTCAGTGTGTGTCATAGTGACCAGTCATTCCCAGTCGTTCTGCTGTTAGGGTCAGTTTGCATATTACCCTTTTACTATATAGGATAGAGGCCTGGTGCACGGGTTGGGGCCGGCTGGTTTGCTCTGAAGGGTGTCCCGGATCAGGGTGGGGGTCCCGCTTGGGTGCCTGGCCAGCCTGGGTGAGGGGCTGATGGCTGTTTTCAGGGTGCCCGCACCCCCTTTAGGATGAGGGTCCCCACTGGGGTGCCTGGCCAGCCTGGATGAGGGGCTGAGGGTTTTCAGGCTGGCCAAGCCCGCTGGCGACAGAAGCTCCCAGCCTCTCCTTTTTTTCTTTTTTTTTAATCTTTTTTTTAAATTGTTTTATTGCTTAAAGTATTACAAAGAGTATTACATATGTCTCCTTTTTTCCCCCGCCCTTAACAATCCCCCGGCCTCCCCTAACCCCCAGTGTTTTCTTTTTTTTTTTTTATTCTGGGATTTATTTACCTTCTGTAATTGAAACTTTGTTGCGGCTCCAGCTCCGAGACCGGCCTGCTGAAAGCAGGTATCTGGGGTTTGTTTAGCTTCTATAATTGCAACATTGTTGCAGCTGGACCTCAGAGCTGGGCTGCAGCAGGCGGGGAACCTTGGCTTCCTCCATCGCCGGGGCAACCAAGCCTCATGTTCGCTTCAGCTGCGTGGCTGCCAGCCGCCATCTTGGTTGGCAGTTAATTTGCATATCACCCTGATTAGCCAATGGGAAGCGTAGCAGAGGTATGGTTAATTACCATGTTTGTCTATTATTAGAATTGTTACATTTCATGTTGTCCCACAGTTCCCTTAAGCTGTCCTCCTGTTTATTATTTTTCTTTTTGGTTCTCTGAGTGACTTTTTCTACCCTGCCTTCTAATTCACTGATCTGATCCTTGGTTTCCCCTAATCTGCTGTGTATTCCTTCCACTGTATTTTTTTATTAGTGTTATGCTATTTTTCATAGTTACTGTATCTTTTTTCATGCTGTTGAGCATCTTTGCCACCATTATTCTGATAAATTTCTTATCTCCATTTCAATTAGCTCTTCCTCTGGAGAATTCTCTTGTTCCTGCATTTGGGGCTTTTTTTGTCTCCCCATTTTGGTTGCCTATTTGGGTTTGTGTCTGTGTATTAGGTAGATCTGTTACGACTCCCAATCTCTAGTGCAGGACATTGTCAGACACTGTGACTGGTCCTTGGAACCCTATTTGGAGCTATCAGCAATTCATAGCTTGTGGCTCCATCTGTTGGGGCTGGGTGCCTTTGGAAAGGACCATGATGTGCACCAAGATCTGCTTTTTCTACCTCTGGGCCTGGGATTAAATCAGGCAAAGACTCAAAGCCTTCCAGATATGCCTGCAGTCCCATTGACACTGAGACTTGATTAGCCTCAGGCTATCACTCATAGGGTGGGGCAACTGCCTCCCCCCCACAACCCCCCCCCCTCCCCATGCAAAAACTGCCTGGGTAGCAAAGGTTCCTGGGGAAAGATTTCCTTTGTAGCATGAGAGAATGACTCAGCACAGGAAACCAGGGTGGCTGTCCTCCGTGCTCCAACTCCAGAGCCCCTATTCCTGGCTTTTGCTTACACAGCTCCAAGTCCACTCTGCTCTCCCTCTGCCAGAGCCCAAGGTGAGTGGCTGCACACAAAATTTTGTGCGTTGGCCCTTTAAGAGTGTGCCTGCATTTCCAGCTGTCTCTTGTTGGTCAGCAGCAACCCTGCTGCTTTTCACAGCCTGATGCTATGTGGGCACCTTTCTCAGTTCTGGTGCTCTGGGCTGGGGAACCCTGCTTGGGGTTTAAACACGATTTCTCAGTGGGAACCCCCCACAGGTAAGATATCATTCCGGAACTTCAGCTGCTCTCTTTGGGAGCCCAGTCAGCCCTTTCAAGCCTCTGTACTTCCTATCAGTCTCTATGCAGTCTCCACTTTCTGTTCTTGGTTATCAGAGTTCTCTCCAGCTAGTCTTCCATTGATTTTTCAGGGTGGTTTTTCTGTATTTTAGTTACATTTCCAGTTTGGTCCTGGGAGAGTGTCAGTGTAACTTCCACTTACTCTGCCACCATTTTGGAATCTTAGCCAATATTTTTATAGAAACACATTATTCTACTTCAACCTTATAACAATGGCATAAGTGAAAAATTAGTACAGAGATGTTCAGTAATGAATATAGAACCTGAACAATCATACTTTAGTCCTTCTTTCTTGACTTTCAGGAATCATCAAGCTTGCTTATTTTGCAAGGATAACAAATGTCACTTATAATCTGCATATATTTGAAGAGATGAAGAAGTTATAACCTTACTAAGTGTTTTCAAACAATTTTAAGCACTTATTAGTATGCCAAAATGACATTTTAAAGCTTTAGAAAAAATACAATACTGTCGATTTTCAAGAGGTATTATTTTTATAGCAACAAGTTTGAACATAACTATAAATTGCCTTTCTCATAAAATGAAGTTTAATTCTCCTTTTTTTTTATAGGTATGGTTGGATATATATATATATAGTAAGGCGTTGTTGATCTTAAACAAATAGAGAGCCAGATATTCCTCCGGAAAAATAGATTTACTATTTGGAAGGAACAAATAATTGCAATTCAGGACATGCAGTCTAATAGCACACCACACACTTCACCATTAATGAAGTCCAGAGAAACAATGGAGAGAAATACTCTTGCAGACTTTGAAGGGGCTGTTGTAAATGAAGAGTTCATTAGAGGAAACAAAGTTGGAAGGATAGTGACTTTTCAGTAACTGAATTATGGCAGTCTTTCATTGGCTGAGCAGTTATTGGGCAAGGAGGGATCTTCCCTCCTCCAGCTTAGGTAGTAAAGTAATATCACTTCCTGTTGGAGATGCAAGGTAGCTCTTCCTGTTGGGGTCAGTAATGTGCTGTTAAGTGACTCGGGCATGAGCATTTTCTCTTATAGTACCCTACTCCATTATAAATGAGTTTTTTTTTGTTTATTAATTTTCACAGGGGATACCCAAAAGCATTTGACAAAGGATCATTCTGAACTAAGCTGACTGGTGGAGAAGAAAAATTAAGTGTCTAGGAAAAGTTGTGTATATCTGTATGATTATGAGTTCTCTTCATCTGTGATTCTGTGGTTTTGATCATGTGATTTATGAACTTTGGATGAGGGTATTCTTCCTTATATTTAGTGTGTGTAGAATACCTTCTTCTCACTTGCTCCCAGAGATTGAGTCTATTAGATTTAATAATCAGTTGTTTTGAATGCCTAGAACTACTTTCCTAAAAGGTACAATTTTTTCCAGAATACCCTATTTTCCTGCTTTCAGGTTTTCTTATCCACAGGCCCAGATACCTCACATTCTAGATTTTGTAGGATAGCCCTGATTTCAATTTTACTCTTTTCAGTAAATACCATTTGTTTAATCCATAACTAAATATTAGTTGAATTTATACCATTTTGTGTGTGAAGTTTCATCTAAATGAACCAATGAAATATGGCCCCTCATCACATCAATTACTCGTAGTTTTAGTTCTCAAGTATGTTTATTGTGTTCATAGAAAATAGTAATTTTTCTTGAGAAATAAGATATACAATCAGCTGCTTAACAGAGAAGGGTTTGCCATCAGCTATCAGTTTCTCCTTTGTAAAATAAAACTCATTAATTTATAGGGTAGAATGAACATAGCAATAGACAGGGGATATACTTTGGAGGATGTCAGTAAACATAGAACAATAACATTAGGAAATATTGAATGCTTATTATCCGCTGAACATTTTATCTCATTTTTATCCCTCTCAGCAGTACCCTGAGCTGAGTAATGTCAGTATTACCAAACTACAAATGAGGTGATGGAGAAATGGTGATTCAGACACCTGTTTAAGTCTAGTGAGTGGTGAAGTGAGGGTTTAAACTGAGACTGTTTCTGCAGAGTTTGACACTTGGATATCAAACATAGTTTGCTGAGAAGTTTTACAAACATGATTTCATTTTGCCTACATAACAGTCATGTTGCACAGATATTTACCCCATTTTATAGATAATACTCAGAATGCTTTGCCAGAGATCACACAATTAGTGAGGGTTTGTGGTGTGGCTCAGGCAAAGACTTAAGATATCGAGTTCAGTGTCTTTTTTTAATCACATGAAAGTTTCATGTCCCCTTAGTGCCTACTAAGCAGTCAGCACAGCAATGACATATAGTCAATTTTCAAAATCAAATCAGTAATTTTAATTTTTATAATTATATGCACATATGTAATACAAATCTTCATCCTTTGAGGATGAATGGTATATTTTATGACTCTTTATACACTTAAGGCAAATCAACAAGTTTAAAATATTAGTTTTAAAATCCTGCCCTAATTAGGATCCCTGTAGAGATATGTGGACTCTTCCTGTCTACCCTTTGAAAATTTGAGGCTTGAGAAATAAGTTAATAAAAAGAATAGAACATAAAGAAAAATATCTACTTACTACATAGGTAACCACTATGGAAAACAATATGGAGTTACCTCAAAAAATTAAAAATAGAGCTACCTTATGACCCAGCAATTCTACTTCTGGGACTATAGTTGAAGAAACCTGAAATACTAATTCAAAAGAACACATGCATCCCTATATTCATTGCAGCATTATTTACAATAGCCAAGATTTGGAAGCAGCCCAAATGTTCATCAGTAGATGAGTGAATAAAAATGCTGTGGTACATTTACACAATGGAGTACTACTCAACCATAAAAAAAAGGAACTCTTACCTTTTTTGTGACAGTATGGATGGACCTAGAGAATATGCTAAGTGAAATAAGCCAATCAGAGAAAGACAGTTGCCATATGATTTCACTTATATGTGGATTCTAATGAACAAAATAAACAAACTAAATAGAAGCAGACTTATAGATACAGAAAACAGACTGACAGATGTCAGAAAGGAGGGATTTTGTGGGGGGGGCAGGGTGAAAAAGGTAAAGGGATTAAAAAAAACCTCATAGACACAGACAACATCATGGGGATTACAAGAAGGAAAGGAGTGGTGGGGGGAAGTAGAAGAGGGTAAAGAAGGGATAAATGTAGATGGAAAAAGACTTCACTGTGAATGGTGAACATACTATACAATGTACAGATGTTGTATTATAGAATTGTGCACTTGAAACTTATATAATTTTATTAACCAATGTTACCCCAATAAATTGAATAAAAATTTTAAAAACACACACACAAAATAAGGGTTACTTGAACACACAAAATTAAACAAAAATAATTTTATTTAAAAAATTCTAAATATTTGTATTAGATGACAAATATTAAAATTCAGTTCTTTCACTTTTTCTTTTCCCTTCTATACTGAATAATTTCTTGCTAAATCCATTCACTTGGGCAGAACAAAGGATGTATCCATGCTGGCAGATGTAGGGGAATGCTCTGGTGGTTCCTATGGGGATGTTGTAATCTGAGAAGAGTGAGGAAGGCATCCACACTGGGAGCAGGGAGGAAGGGAAGGTGACCCAGTGAGAGGTGTGTGAGCCTGAACTGGTTAAGAAAAGCTTTTGCATGGTGGTGCAGGCTAGTGCTGTTAGGATTTGAATTGGATGAGGAATATATCTATGTGATGGGCGGCCAGCATGCGTGGTTGAAGCTCAAGCAGGGTGAGGAGGAGGATCGGTGTAGGAGGGCTTTCCAGCACAGAGTGTTGACACCCAAGCCGGTGGAGAAATGCCTTAGAAATCCTGATGGAAAGTCATTAACAACCAGGAATTCTGTACCCAGCCAATTTATCAATCAAGTGAAGAAGAGGAAGTTATTTTTAGATATATAAGGTCTCAACATTTTTTTCCTCCATTCACTCTTTGTCACAAAGCTAAGGAGGGATGAGTTCCAGCAAATGAGGGAGCACAACACAGAATATAGGAAACAAAAGATCCAACGCAGGTATAAGAAAAAAGGACCCTCCCCCTCCACCACAGTGGTGAAGGGAAAACTCAGGAGGAGAGAGCTGTCTTTCAGATGTAAAAAAACCCAAAAAACAGTACAGGTGAGAACAGGTCAGAAGCCTCCAATTTTTTTTCAAGAAGGTATTGACAAAATACCTGATGTGAATGGATGTCTTTGGAGGAGATTTAAAAACCAACAAAGAATTTGAGGTTAATGAAGTTATAAAGAACATTAAGCACATAAAACAACAAAAAGACTACTAATTCCAGAGAAATCAGGAAGTGAGCAAGAAAGGGAAGTAATTATACTTTACTATATGACACAGTTGTGAACAGTGTTTGCATCATTATAATGTAAACAATGAATATTGATCCAACCAAAATGATTGCATAACAATATTGAAAGGATAGGGAAATAGATGCATGTGGTGGTGGTTGTTGGGGTTGGGGGAGTTAAGATAGCTAATTCTTTATTATCTTCATGGTATGTCAAGAAATAATATTTTTTTGAAACATTAAGAAGTAGCTACACTGGAATGTTACTTAGAGATGTAAAGTTAAAGTAACCCTATCAGTAACTAAAATATGAGTTGCTTTCAACTACTTATTAGCCCTTACCATTTCAGTTTGAGCTGATCTGACTTCCAGTGTCTAACACCTGGTTTCTTGCTTGAGGTTTATTCTGGTTTCCAGAGCCCATTTTGCCTGTACATTCTAAGCTGGGGAAATTTCACTCCTTGGATTGGATAACTCAGGTGGGGGGTAGGGGATGTTTTAAACCATTTCCCAGAGTTCTTCATCAGGATTAAGCTACAGTGGTCTGCAAAGGTCACTTTCTGGGTTAGACTTCATTTACTAGTTTCCTTCTCTACTTCCTTAATTCCCCATCAATGTTTTTGGGATCACCTCCAAAATCAATGACTTGCTCAAGTGATTGGTGCCAAATCTGCTTCAGGGAAATCCTATATTGAGATAGGATTATCTAAAAGAGATAAACGTGACTATCTCTGGGGAAAAAGAAATGGGAGGAAGAACAGAATATCTTAACCATGAGCCTATTTGAACTTTTCCTATAACACACCTATTCTAGTAGGAAATTGATGTCTGCTTGAATTTCTGAAAAGCAATTATGAAAGTCAGTAGATGAACAAAATCCCCTTCACCTGCCTAGTAAGGCTTTCAGGCTATTTCAGAGGTGGTAGGCTTGTCCTTTGCTTTCAGTCCATACAAGAAAACTGCATGGAAGGTAAGTCTAGCATCCTGTGTTTCTCATAGCTATTGAATTCAAAGAAGTAACTATGTAGAGCAGGGGTGGGGAACCGTTTTTTCTGCCAAGGGCCATTTAGGTATTTATACCATCATTCTCAGGCCATACAAAATTATCAACTTAAAAATTAGGCTGTTATATTTAGTCAAACATTTAATTAACTCACCCCTAATGCCTTGGTAGGGCCAGACAAATGATTTAAGGGACCTTATATAGCCTGCAGGCTGGATGTTCCCCATCCCTGATCTAGAGGCACAAACTATTCAAACCATAGGAGTTTTTGTTATTGCTAGTTTGAAATACATAGCATTAGTTGGACTCCTTTCAAATTTCTTAGTTCCTTGAAGATGAAAAGCATTCTGGATGCCAAGTCTTCTCTGGAGCATTTCAAGATATGAAACTGTCGAGTATCCAGAATCCATATTGAATTTCTATGGAATGTAATCTCTCTCTCTCTCTCAAGATCACCTTGGTAGATACAGTTGATACTACCTTCTACTTGTGTCAGATCTTCATCAGCAGAAAATTAATGGTGTGGGAATGTTGGGAAAAATAGTTATAAGTGTTCCTCAAAGCCTAATCCTGAAACCCTGATAACTTTTCACAAACCTTCCTTATTTCATTTCAATTTATCAAAATCCATTGACTTTCACATACCTTCAACAGCTGTTTCCTTACAGTTTTTTGAAATCCCCACCAAACTAGAATCCCAGATTGCCAGTCAGTCCTCTCTAGGATGTGACTTCATGAGACATATTCTGAACTCTGTTCTTCTAACACCAAATGAAATGCCCAAACCAACTCGGGCTCAGGGGTTGCCTGTCTTTCATGTCCAGGCAGAGCAGAAAACATCTACACAGTGCTGCTGGCCACAGATGAAGTCCTCCAAGAAAAAGAATAAATAAACTGAGGTTAGCAATCTATCTTTTAACCCCATGACACCTGTGGATTGAGAAATAATGAACCAGAAATACTATCTAAACCTCAGACTCAGTGACCACTAAGTATCAGTGGGATATAGGGTTCCAGTTGCTTTTATCAGCAGTCATGATAAGTTTGTGTTGTTCCAGACACACTTCTTATTGCCATCCAAGTAGCCAAAGGAACAAGTTATTACAGCAAAATAAACAGGCCTGTGAGGGGATCCCATAGGTGACTTTGGTCTCTAGGGAGCTCAGCTCCCCCAAGCAAGCCAGTAATGGAACCCTGGCAGCCATTTACTGTGAGAGGCATTTGAGTCAGCTCCATCCCTTCATGAAGACTACTCTTCCTTGGCTCTCTTATTTTCTGTCACCCCCTACGCTCTGCTTCCAGCCAGCCTGGGCTTCCTGGTACACCTGCAGCCCAAGTACTGCTTCAATCTTCATAAACTCCAAGACCCAAAGTTACCAGTAGAAAAATCAGTAGAGATGCTAAATATTCAGCCCTGAATATTAGAAACTACTTTCTTCAAATTAGACATTTTGCAGTTTGCAAGATATTTCTGAAATCTCCTGTAGGCATCCACAAGGCCAAACCTAGGAGAGCATTTCCAACCCTCTCACAGAACAGACACATCCAAGGCCAAGAGACACCGCAACACATGAGTAATAAGGCTTATTTAATAATATTTTCCCAGCAAGGGTTTGTTCTTTTCCCATAAGCGTGGAGCAGAAAAACTTTCTAAATTCTGACTAGTGTCTCTAAAATACCACATTTGAACATGCAGATATTAAAATTGTTGAAGCCTATAAAATATAGTATCAACTTCAGATTACTCATATTCCAATTACATTGGTTGTAGATTATTTTTGCAGTCTGACTCTGCTACTTCCCTATCCTGTTCTAACCCCATCTTTGGGACATTTTCTAAGGCTCTGAAATTGAGCATATGTGATAATTTTTAAAAATTATTTTTGATTTTTACTTTGTCACTTTCCTTTGAAGTCAGGCAGCATGTTGCATTGGAAAGAATCCTTCTAGGGATATCAGACACCAGGGTTTTAGTACCAACTACCATTACCAGATGTGGAACTTTAGGTAAATCACTATGAACCTCCATTTTCTCAGCTGTAAAATGGGATTTAGACTAGATAATTTCTAAGGGTCTTCCTTCCGTCTTTAACATCTTGACAATATAGTTTCAGTATTTGTTGCCAAAACTGTTTTGAGTGGATCTGGGGCACTGCTAAAATCTTTTACAAAGTGCAATTAAGTACTATACCATAAGGACCCTTCAGAATTATCCCCAAACACAAACTGAATTAGGTGGAATACCATATAAACTTGATTGAGTTGTAATTTTAGTACCAGTGGGATAGAGCACAACCTCCTTGGTGTTACACCCAAGGAGTTGAGCTGTGCCTCCAGGCTTATTTCTTAACAAATCTCCCACGTAAGGAACCTCTTGCCCCAGGCAAACCCAATAACCAGCAGCAAATCCCTGGACTTGACATGCATGGCACTGCCTTTAGTCATTCTTCTTTTTCTGCCAAAGATGCACTTCCTCTTCACCCCCTTGTCTTCATGGAGAACTCAATGCATCCTTCAAGACCTGGCCCCAAGGTTCTCTTCAACTATAATTGTATCAAAGCCATATATTAATGTATCATCAGCTGCATTAGCCATGTATTTGTTCTTGTTTCTCTCCTTCAGATTTCATCTCCTACTATTTTTCCTGGCCTTCTTTCCATTCTTTGACAAGTCTCAGAGCCTTTCCTCTGGCTCTTCCCTTTGCCTAGAAATCCCTTCCCTGCCCCCATACCTGCTTTTTACACAACTGGCTCATTCATCATTCAGTTCTCAGCTCAAATGTAATCTCTGCCAAGCAGCAGTCCTTCCTGTCCTAGATCTATGCAAACCACTCAGAAGAGTGACTGGCCATAGGAAGCACAATATACATATTAGTCATTAATATGAATTGTTTCTGTCAGGTGGAGACAGGACACAACTGACAAATCCAAATTAAAGATGAATGTGATGGGGAAGGTGTGTGAGACAGAAAAATGAGAGCTGTAGGACATTTGCTTTCAGGAGTTCAAAACAATATAGTTTATTAACTTTATATTTACATATTTATAATATACATATATGGGAAATCTAAAAGTTACTTAGAGTACCTCCTTTTTTTGTTGAATGTTATAAATTTTATTTCAAAATAGTTTAACAAACCTGATCTTACATTTTAATATTTTAAAATAAAATCCAGTATATCAAAATCTTGAACACTTAAACAATTGTGAAAACCATTATTCAAGTCAACAATTTTGTGTTTTGAGTTTCAGTGGGTAAACATGATATCATTTGTCTATGAAGAATTTACTTTGTTCCCTTCTGGCTTTTTCAAGGCTTTCAAAAGTAATCATTCCTTTTGGCAGCTGTAACTTATTTTTTTCTTTTTCCAATATGTTCTCAGCTTCACCTTAAATAAAGTACAGACATATACAAGGTGACAAAGGAGTATCAGCAGTTTGTGAGAAGACCTACTTGCTGTGTTCCTCAAATCCTACAGTTAAATATTTCACCCGCTGTCCTCAGGAGAAGTCATTTCCCAAAGGAAATATAGTGATGAATCCTGAAGACTCACAGAAAAATCAGATGCCATTTTATTTGACAGAAGACAACATTTTAACATGTAGAAGAGAAAGCATACCAAGTAATGTTGTTTTTTTCCTTGAAGAAAAGTCAGGGTGCTAAAGATTAGTTGTGTTTGGAGGGGTTTGAGGTAGTCCCCTTCCTTTTGCCTTTTAATATATTATGAGTGACATGTGAGAAAATAAAATTTACTGAAAATTCTAAATTTTTAGGAAAGCTAATCTTTGACCTGAAACTACTTGTAAATACCCCAAATAATATTAAATATTCTTTAGTCTGTATACCTACATACACACACATCTACACATTTCTATAAACAGTTCCTCTTTCAGATAACAGCTAGTAATTTGTTGGACCCATTAACATTTGCCAACTTTTAATGTTGAAGACTAATTAGAAAAATTAATTTTAAAATTGTGTCATAATACACATTGACATTTTATAAACTTTGGAAATGAAGGCAAATGTTTCCTTTAAGTTCTTGTCTTTTAGCACACAATTAATTTATACTCCAAACCTAACAGACTAAAATTTTCAAATTATAAGAGTACTTCAACCATCTCCCAACACTTCTTTTCTCAGTCTCAAATAGTAAGTAAAGATCATTATAACTTGTATATAATTAGGCCGGCCACTGATGACAGACTAGATATTTCCATGTGAGAATGTCTTGCTGGCATGTAGCAAATCTCAATATGTGTTTACAGAATGACTGATAAAGTCAGTCAAACAGGGATTTTATATCTTGGGGTCATCATTAGTTAACAATGCTAAATGTGATAACCTAAAGTTTCTAATATGGTAAGTTTCCTGGTATATTCTAAAGATGTATTTCTTTTTACAAGAAATTTCCACAACATGCCCTGAAAGTATAAAATTCTGAATTTTGTAGACTCTGATGGACCTGTAATAAAATTACTTTAAAAATATACAATCAAATTGTTTCCAGAAAGTAAACTTGCTCTGTGACTTCTAATGTCCATTATAAAACAGTGAGACATAGTTGGGCTCGGACTAATGAATCCTTAAGTAGATGAGTGATGTGAAACTGAGCTGGTTAATTTCCAGCTTCAAATGGGATTGTACCAAAAAAATTAATTTGTAGGTCAGCGTTTTAGTACTCAGAATACATTTTCCCATGGTAATAATGCTATAAATCAATTTCTAGGCCATCAGCAAAGAACTCTTTAGCTTACAATATAGCTGAACTGTGATATCAATAACACCTGACCACAAAGAACACTTTTACATAGTATCTATGAGGAAATATATTTTCATTTTCAAATTTTTTTTTTCAGAACATAATTACCTCCTCCTTTACCATATCAAAGCAGTTCCCACAAAGCTTCAAGGATGGGCCCATAGCCCAGGAAAGAGCAGGATGGAAAAATGAAGGCTTGGGAAAATACTGTTTCCAATGTTCTATGGGTTAAAGGCTCGAAAAGTGGGGACACGGGGATACTCGTATGAGTGTATTTCCCAGAGAAGTGGTAGGAATTTGGAAGCAGGAATATCCTAGACCAGTGGTCGGCAAACTGCGGCTCGCGAGCCACATGCGGCTCTTTGGCCCCTTGAGTGTGGCTCTTCCACAAAATACCGACTTCTGCGCATGGGCCACGAAGTTCAATTGCACTGTACATGCGCACCCGCACGTGGTATTTTGTGGAAGAGCCACACTCAAGGGGCCACAGAGCTGCATGTGGCTCGCGAGCCGGTTTGCTGACCACTGTCCTAGACTAATGAGAAACTATCTTCCTAGGGCAGGAATGTCTTCTGAGTGCAATGCTATTTGCTAGGGCAGTGAGAGCCAAGGTTCTGAGAGGAGAGCAGCACAGTCTGGTGAATATTTAACAACCAGCTCCCTCCCGGGGGGGGGGGGGTGTTAAAATGTAAAGTTTATTAAGTACATATGTTTATTATAGATTTACTTATAGAAATATATATGTAGCACACAAGTTATAAATAATAAAACGTACAATACATTGTATCATAAATTCCATGTAGCAAATTGGTTCTTACAGAATGTTTTCATTGATTTTTGCTGAACCCTTGTAGTCACAGCTAACCTATAGTAGCAGTTGGTGAATGAGTATAATTCCACTATGAATGAGGTTGATGTTTTCTTTTACATTGATAAGTATGACAAAAGTGAAACAATGACATATGTTGGAACTTTACTCATTTGAGAATGATTTGAACAACTTTGCTGAATCAGATAATGGTTTTTTAAATATTGGGAGAATATTTCCTCATTTTTTAAGCCATTCACAATGTAATGGCTAGGGACACAACACACTTTTAAACATAATCTTCATTTTTTAAAAATATATTTTATTGAGGGAGAAACCAAGATGGCAGCATAGGTAAACACCGGAGTTTGCTGCCTCGAACAACCACTTCAAAAATACAACTAAAAGAACGGACATCATCCAGAACCACAGGAAGGCTGGCTGAGGGGAAATTCTACAACTAGAAGGAAAGAGAAAAGCATACCGAGGCTCAGAGGAGGCGCAGTGCGAAAGTAAAATACTGAGGTGCGGAGGTGCATGTGGAGTGGGCTGGTGGCTGAGGGCGCAGTTGTCGTTTTCAATCGGGAGGGAGTCTCAGGCTCTGAGCTCCAGTTCCGGGCGAGTCTCTAGGGACCCAGACTCATACGGGAGAAGCGGGACTATCTGGCATCGGTCGGAACCCGAGGGCAGCTTTCTCTCCGAGGGGCTTGCAGCAATTACCAGGACACTGAAAAGCAGAGCCTCTGATGGCAAGTCTGAGAGCAGCCATAACTGCTAGCCCCGCCGTGTTGATCCCGTGGGACCCGCCCCGCCCAAGTCCTGCAGGGAGTCTTTTGCTGGATAGCCTCAGGCAAAGGCTAGATTAGTACCTCCCTAGAGATCCAGGAGCCAGGAAGCCCAGAGGTCAGAGTGGGACCATCCAGTTTGCAACTCCCTGGAAACATAAAGGACACACTCAGGGGGCAGACTCAGTGAGCACCAAAGCCCCATTGAAGCAAGTCTTGCCCCAGAGGGGTGTCTCCAGCACAGAAGTTCTCCCACTGCAGACACAGCTGATTCTCACAGCCAATAGGCCTGGAGGTCAATTCCTCCCAGTGATAACTACAACAGTCAAGGCTTAACTACAACAAGACTGTGCACAAAGACCACAAGGGGGTGCACCAAGAGTGTCCTCCTCAGGTAATTGGGGAGGCTGAACCACTGGGCCCTAGAGGACACTCAGCACAGAAAACCACTTTTTCAACACAGGGAAGCATAAAAAATGCCAAGACAAAGAAACAGGACACAAACGAAAGAAATGGAGGAAAGCAAACTGCTGGATATAGAATTCAGAACCACACTTTTAAGGTCTTTAAAGAACTGTCTAGAAGCCGCCGATAAATATAGTGAGATCCTCAAGAAATCTAGTGAGACCCTCGATGTTGTGATAAAGAACCAACTAGAAATTAAGCATACACTGACTGAAATAAAGAATATTATGCAGACTCCCAACAGCAGACCAGAGGATCGCAAGAATCAAGTCAAAGATTTGAAATATGAAGAAGCAAAAAACACCCAACTGGAAAAGCAAAATGAAAAAAGAATCCAAAAATACGAAGATAGTGTAAGGAGCCTCTGGGACAGCTTCAAGCGTACCAACATCCAAATTATAGGGGTGCCAGAAGAAGAGAGAGAGCAAGATATTGAAAACCTATTTGAAGAAATAATGACAGAAAACTTCCCCTACCTGGTGAAAGAAATAGACTTCCAAGTCCAGGAAGTGCAGAGAACCCCAAACAAAAGGAATCCAAAGAGGACCACACCAAGACACATCATAATTAAAATACCAAGAGCAAAAGACAAAGAGAGTATCCTAAAAGCAGCAAGAGAAAGAAAGTTACCTACAAGGGAGTACCCATACGACTGTCAGCTGATTTTTCAACAGAAACTTTGCAGGCCAGAAGGGAGTGGCAAGAAATGTTCAAAGTGATGAATACCAAGAACCTACAACCAAGATTACTTTATCCAGCAAAGCTATCATTCAGAAGTGAAGGTCAGATAAAGAGCTTCACAGATAAGGAAAAGCTAAAGGAGTTCATCACCACCAAACCAGTATTATATGAAATGCTGAAAGGTATCCTTTAAGAAGAGGAAGAAGAAGAAAAAGGTAAAGATACAGATTATGAACAACAAATACACATCTATCAACAAGTGAATCTAAAAATCAAGTGAATAAATAATCTGATGAACAGTATGAACTGGTGATTATAATAGAATCAGTGACATAGAAAGGGAATGGACTGACTATTCTTGGGGGGAAAAGGGATGTGGGGGATGCGGGAAGAGATTGGACAATAATCGTGCACCTATGGATGAGGACAGTGGGTGGGGAGTGAGGGCGGAGGGAGGGGTGGGAACTGGGTGGAGGGGAGTTATGGTGGGAAAAAAGAGGAACCAATGTAATAATCTGAACAATAAAGATTTAATTAAAAAAAAAATATATATATATATTTTATTGATCTTCCACAGAGAGGAAGGGAGAGGGATAGAGAGCCAGAAACATTGACGAGAGAGAGACATCGATCAGCTGCCTCCTGCACACTCCCCACTGGGCACGTGCCTGCAACCAAGGTACATGCCCCTGACCGGAATCGAACCCGGGACCCTTGAGTCCGCAGGCCAACGCTCCATCCACTGAGCCAAACCCGTTGGGGCCATAATCTGCATTATTAACATAGCCTTCATCATTATCTTAAGTCTAGACCATGGGTTGGTAAACTTTCTTAAAAGTCCAGACAGTAAATATTTTAGGCTTGTGAGGCCTTTTGTTTCTGTTACAAAGAGGCATCTCTGTCATGGTAATGAAAAGCAGTCAAAGCCAACTCAGAAATGAATGGCATGTCGATGTTCCAATAAAACTTTATTTTCAAAAACAGGTGGCTAGCCCACAGGCCATAGTATACCAACTTCTGGTCTAAACAATAAACAACAACAACAACAACAACAAAATAAGTCAAGTCTTGATTTAACATTTGCAGATTTCCATGGTGTAAATCCTTCCACCACAATCAACTTCAGGGTACCAATGGGATGTCACTAAAGTCAGAGTTGTATCTGTATTTTATTGTATTTGTATATTGTATCTGCATTTCTACCATACAGATACAATAGATATTCATAACTTAAGAGTATAGACATATATAATCTAAATGTGTAGATTACAGTATAGTAATTAGCTGATCAGTTGAGTACTTTTTACCATTGTTTTTAATATAATTTAATGCTTATTTTTTGTAATTTATTTCATTGTAAGTTTATATAATCTAATTTTTAATAATTATTATATTTAAAAACCAGGGAGAGGGTCTTGTCAGAATCTTCCTAAGTCAAGGAATCATAAGAAAGGGATCCTTTAACCAGGTAATGAATCAGAAATAGAGTCTGGTTTATCAAACGCTTACCTTTCATTCTTTGTAGAAGGGTTCCATAGCCCAAGTCATACTGGTAGGTGAGGACAAAGCCTAATGGAATGATAGGGAAGAGGAAGGCTGGCTTCTTCCTTTTTATTGCTCTGGTTCAAGAACAAAGAAAAATAAATATCAAGAAATGATCGTAAATACATATCTTTATACTCGATGAAAAAAAAATTTACCTGCTTTTTGAAAGAATGTCCTTTATTTCAAAAGTTACTTAATTCATTTGCATCTTCTTTGAAAATAGGATTTCCTTACCCATAACCCCTCACCAGATTCTATAGTTCTCCAGGACAGGCAGGGTCTATGAATTACTCATTGGTATTTGATGTTGAGGCTCAGATTACTCATTTTATCAATAGTGAAGTGTTGATATCTACCATTTAAGGCTTGTGGAGATAAACTTGTAGAAGCCTCCTGTCTCAGTGCCAAGTTAGTTCTCTAACTTGTAAAATGGACAAAAGAACAGAGGCAATCTAATAAACTAAAGGCAGAATTAACTATTGCTACCCTGTTTCTACAGAATTACCTCCAAGGATTAAGCTATAATGGATTACTTTGTTTACATGCACAGTATTTGGACCAAAGTCCTGTCTTGGCCAACTGAATAATAATATGATAATGGCAAAGACAAAATAAATAAATTATTTCAGAAAATTTTAAAGTAAATAACAAACATACCCAGCTGTTAAAGAGATGGCTGCAATGCCAAAAAATGTTCCAAAATATTTGAGGAATTCCCGAGACCAAGCAACTTGCATGGCCATTTGTCTTTCTCTCATTTCGTTCTGCATCATTAGCTGTCTTTCCAGCTGAAGATAAAAAAAAAAAAAAAGGAAGAAAAAGAGAAAGTATGGTTACTCCCCTTTTGAACCTGAGCAGAGTAAATAATCTGCTTTTCCAGTGAATTTTCATTCTTCAATTGCTTTGATTCATCTTTTTTTTTTTTTTAATTCTCAATAGACTTTTACTAATGTCCCTCTGGACAGCTATCCCCAACTCTTACTTTGTCAGTGAAATATATACAGAGTAGATATGATATTCTTTTTCTATGTCTTGAGGTATTGAACACAGGTAGTTTGAAGCTTTTATCCAAGCCTAACATATATGGTCAGCATATTATATCACATGTGAGGAAAGATCTACATGTAAGAGTTGGTGTTTCCATCTCTCTCTCCCTCTCACTTCCTCTCTGAGATCAATAAAAATACATGAACGGCGTTCCACCTCTGAAACAATGTTTACTTTAAAAAAAAGATTTGATCATTCTTTGTCAAGTAAAAAATCTCGTGGAATGTGTTGATCTCCCCTGGACTATTATGGCTGCCAGCAATTTTAGAATTTCCTAGCTTGTGATGCATCAGTTTAATCTCTGCCTTCATTCTCACACAGCCTTCCTCTCTGTAAGAATTCTAGCTACTTTAATAGACAATTGTCTAAAAGCTATAATATACTGCTGCCTTCATTATAGGATATAGCAAATAAAAATTGTTTGGTTGTTTATTTATAAATTTAATTAAATAGTTGTCATATACAAGGTGGGGCAAAAGTAGGTTTACAGTTTTTCGTATGGAAAATAATATAACAATAAATAATAATAGAAGAATAATCTCTGTTTTGTGTACTCATAGCTATAAACCTACTTTTGCCCAACCTATTCCTCTTCCAGGAAGGAGTGGAGGTAGTTTGAACATAAGGAAACTTCTTTTTATAGAGACAGAGAGTCATCATTAGCTCTCCCACACTGTCATGCAGTGGTGCTGTCAGAGCTCACCGGATGGTCCCAGGCCTCTGTGTCCATTTTCTGTCTCCTCCTCTGTCACGCTGTTATTTCTCACTCTTAGCAATAAATCCTTCTCTAAGGACCAATCTCTCCTGACTTCCCTTCTTCCTCTGTCTCTTCCTCTCGATCTCTCAATGATCTGTTGCTTTTGATTGTCTAGGGCAGTGGTCGGCAAACCGCGGCTCTCGAGCCACATGCGGCTCTTTGGCCCCTTGAGTGTGGCTCTTCCACAAAATACCACGTGCGGGTGCACACAGTGCGATTGAAACTTTGTGGCCCATGTGCAGAAGTTGGTTTTCAGCCTGGGCGAGTCTATTTTGAAGAAGTGGCGTTAGAAGAAGTGGGGGTACGTTTGCTGAGGTCGAGCCCTCAGATTGAGGACGTTTTTAGCAAAGGCCAGCTTAGGAGTACCCTAATTAAGTTAATAACAATGTACCTACCTATATAGTTTAAGTTTAAAAAATTTGGCTCTCAAAAGAAATTTCAATTGTTGTACTGTTGATATTTGGCTCTGTTGACTAATGTGTTTGCTGACCACTGGTCTAGGGGCAGTGAAAGAACAAACCTTTTTAGAACTGTGTATAAAATAAAAGTACCTAGTTTTAATGAGGACCGGGAAGCCGGGGCTTCCTATGAATATGTTGCATACATTTTAGAACATGGTCTTGTTATAATTATTTGGTTCTTTTGTCTTTAAGTATTTTTTTCTTGCTTCCTCATCATGTTCCAGATAAGAGGTTGTCAGTGATATGACTTTGGTCTAATGAGATGTCATTACAGTTAAAATGAAATGGAGAGTAATATTGTTTATACCATTTATAATAATAGCCAGAAAATTAAAGTACTTACTTGCAAAAGAGAAGTAAAACAAAAAGACAAAACTAAACACAACTGACTATAACTATGAGAATGTTCTTTATTTAGTTTCCCTTCTGTCTTCTTAGTGAGTTATGCTTTTCTGGTCCTACATTTCTATATCTTCATGCAATCCTGAAAACTAAAGGTTTTTATTCAACAAAAAGTACTTTTTGTACTTCCATGTGGTTTTGTTACATTCAGAAATGTTCTGAATATAAAATAATTCCTCAAAAAATGCTTTAAAAGATGGAGGAATCCTAAGCAAGAAACTAGTAAGGGGGATTAAAGGCCATGTTGAGCAAAGGCCATTCCACCTGGTTGACAGGAATTTTTTTTTCTTATTTTTAAATTTGCTTGACAAACTGATTCTAAAATTCCCTGGGAGCAGAAAATATGCTACAATATGGATGAACCTCAAAAATATTATGCTAAGTAAAATAAACCAGACAAAAAAGACTACATATTTTATGATTCCATTTATGTCCAGAAAAGGCAAATGTACAAAGATAGAAAATAGATTAGTGATTTCCTAGGTATAGGGCCAAAATCAAAGATATACCGTAAATGA
Source organism: Myotis lucifugus (assembly GCF_000147115.1). Lineage (NCBI taxonomy): Eukaryota > Metazoa > Chordata > Mammalia > Chiroptera > Vespertilionidae > Myotis > Myotis lucifugus. Next base: position 3,280,264 of record NW_005871178.1, read on the forward strand.
GCACAAAGGAATCTTGGGAGATGATGGAAATATTCTAAAACTGGATTATGGTGATGGTTGCACAACTCTATAAATGTACTAAGAATCATGGAATTTTACCCTTACAATGGGTGGATTTTATACTATGTAAATTATACTTCAACAAAAGTGTTTTAAAAACTAGAAGTGGGACAGAGTACCCTTTCAGCATCAGTCATAATAGGTAAATAACAGTATGTATATTTTAAATCACTATGAAAAATAAGAACTATCTGTGGTATAGTTCCCTGACCATACAATTATTCCAGGTCTTTCAGGTCCACTTTCTACAATTGTTCAAAAACATCTGGACCATTAGGTAAGAAATAATTTTATTCAGATGTAAAGACTTTGTAACTTTATAATAAAACATTCCATCTTTATATTTATCAAAGAGAGAAGGAAAGACTGTTTAGCATTATATATATTCCTTTTCATAAATAATTACTTTTAAGCTTCATAATCATTATTTTTTCTATTCTCATAATAAAATTACACTACCAGAATTTTCTTTGCAGTGGTAGGAGGTGGGAGGAAACTGATTTCTTTCTGTAAATGTTTCTTTTTTTCCTTCAAGCTTCCCTAATCCTAATGCTAATATCACCTTCCATGGGTATTAGAAGTTACTGCCCTAAAGAGGTACAATCTACACCAAAGCAAAGTTTTGGTCAAGAGGGTGGGTTGAACTGATCTGTCTTCCTACAGGGGTGGGGAACCTTTTTTCTGCCAAGGGCCATTTGAATATTTATAACATCCTTCTCTTAATATAATTGACTTAATATAAATTTATGTTGCTGTGAAAAAAGCTCCCAGATTTATTGAATTTCGAGTCCTACCTGCAGTTGCCTTGGCAGGGCCAGACCAAATGATTTTGTGGCCCTTATATGGCCTGCAGGCCAGATGTTACCCACTCCTGCTTTAAAACATTGCTCAAATGTCAACCCATCATCTCTTTTGGAAAGTATTTTGGGAGTTCAGCTTGGATGGTTATTAATCTGTACTTTTTTTTATTTAGAAGAAAATACATTTATACAGTAGCTAAAATCAGAACCTAGTTAACATCAAAAACTTAATCTAGTGATATAAAGATTGTTATTAAGAAGAATTCCTAGGGCAGGTCATCTCCAATTCTAATTAATTTTAGCCAAGCATTTAACTTAGAAATTTCTTATTTAAACCTGATTTCAGTATAAAAGCCAAAGTAGATTATGGAAAGAATTCATCATTTATCCATTTCTGGGAAATAATAATTCCACTATCCATGTTCACATGTGATTTCAAAAATAAAATATCATCTCATTATTATAAGGAAATAACCATTACAGTGGGGCCTTGACTTACGAGTTTAATTTGTTCCATGATGGAGCTCATAACTCAAATTACTCGTATATCAAATCACTGTGACGTTTGCTGCGCCAACTAGCGGGGGAGTATCTGAAACTGGCTCGTAACCCAAATTTTTTTGATCTTGCAACTCAAAGCAAAAGATCAGCCGAGAGACGGCTCATATCTCAAAAAAACTCGTTAGTTGGGACACTCGTAAGTCAAGGCCCCACTGTAATTCCTGATGGAAAAATAATTATTTTTACATTCTGTCTTGTTCTGACTTGTATGAGTCTAAGACTTGTATAGAAAGATAAGTCTGACCCAATCATAACCAATAAATTTTAGATTTGTTGCTGTTTAATTCCTATAGTGACATTCATTCTTCCTTCACTACAATCCTATATAATAAACAGCTAATATGCTAATTAGACCAAATGGCAGAACGACCATCTGGACGAAGCTGGGGCTGTGAGGGCCGAGCCCCTTGCACGAATTTCATGCATCGTGCCTCTAGTGCTAAATAAAAACCCAAACTGAATTGCCACAAATAGGAAAAAGTCAAACTGAGAAACATAAATGTAATTATGTTTTATGTAATTAAATGAAATGACATACATTGAGAAACTTAAATGTAATTAAGTTTTATGTCAAAATTTTCTTTTATAATCCTGATTTTTTTCTTAATAAGAAAGGGGTACATTTTTAAAAAATATATTTTAAAATATGTTTTATTGATTTTTTTACAGAGGGAAGGGAGAGGGACAGAGAGTCAGAAACATCGATGAGAGAGAAACATCGATCAGCTGCCTCCTGCACACACCCTACTGGGGATGTGCCTGCAATCACAATACATGCCCTTGACCGGAATCGAACCTGGGACCCTTCAGTCCACAGGCCGACGCTCTATCCACTGAGCCAAACCGGTTAGGGCAAGGGGTAAATTTTTTATTATGGGCTGTCTATTCACACTGACTTCTTGTACTGAAAACTAAAGACTAATTTGATAGTACTGACAAGCAAGCTAAGATATGAAGTATTAAAAACAATAGTGGCTCAGTTTCAGCCCTTGTTGGGCAGGGGCTGAAAAGAGAGCATGATGGAAAGGGAAAAGTGCGCCCTCCCCCAGAATAATAAGCACTTAATCACAGAAGAGATGTTGATACTGAACTGTCTAAAAGGACTACATCAATGATCCAAGGGGAAAAGTTAGTTCTGTTAAGTCATGAAAGTGGCACAAAGCATCCACTGGAAGAAGGAAAAGTGAGAGAAGCGAGCACTGATTCCCCTTGGTGAAGTCTACAAGAAAACAATTTGATTTTGAAGTGGTTACTATTTAGATATTTTAACTTTTCAGTTTGATAAAGCTATAAACATGCTGGCATTTTTTTCGCACTGTTCTCCACCCCATGATAGAAAGTGAGGGTCGTAAAGCAAATAGGTGTGCCTTTGGGATCCTCTCCCTGGACAGGTTCACATCTAAAGGACCTCCTTTTACATTATAAATTTTAGGCAAAATTATGTCCTATAAATATGTAAATATTTAGTTGAACTTACTAGAGAGAAAGATAGAGATTACATGTGAGCACACCAAATTGTATGGTGTGCAATGGCAGTAGCTTTTTGTTGAAAGAAATACGTAGACAAAAACCCCTGTCGTTTGCACTTTACTATATATCTCTTATTTATGAACATTACTCATTCTTCCCTTTTATCTATCAACAACAAGCAGATTTTTTTCTTCATAGTTGTGTGCTTTGGGTTTCTAGTTCTTGAAAATGACAGTTCTTGCAAATGAAAGTTCTAATTGATGTATTTATTAAAGGGGCATAGCAACAAAGTGTTACTCAGAAGGGAATTAACTTTAGCAGTATTTTTTAAAAATATAACCTAATAGAACTCCCTTCGCCTTCAACTTCCCAAAGCCTTTAACTATTCAAATGTTTAAATACTAAAAATATGAAGAAAATATTTAATTAAAATATATATATTCCTAATCACCTCTTGTGGTAATATTGATTTTTTTATTATAATATGTGCAAAAAACTAACAACAACTTTTTACCAAAAGCCTGTGGGCAGATTAGCAGTTGCTAATGTTAAGGTACTGTGTCTACAACTGTAGCTCTCACTGTGCTTTTGTTTGTTTGTTTGTACATATTTTAAAGATATATATAATTGCAGAAAATTTTTCAAAAGAGGAAAATTGCCTATAATCTCCCATTCTAATATTATAACTTAAACTCTGAAGTCTTGATGTTCAGATTTTCCTCAAAATAAATAGGGCTTCAAATTAATATTTTTCATTTTGGATACATAACAGAAAATAAATATTTTACACTATACAATTTGGCATCTAAGCCATGTACAAGGATTTAAAAACCAAATGAATGTAACAAAAATTCATAACAAAACAAACATAACAAAAATTCAAATCCTAAGTTATATAATTATATTATTAGTGTAATAAATCCAAAATTTAATGGCTCACATATTTCTTTAATTTACCATCAGTAAATGTACTTAAACAGAACCTAACCATGAACTTAAAATTAATATCATTAATTTATCAAACAGATTCAAAGAGAACACAAAATTTTTCTTTACTGAAAATGATCCAACCATTTCTTCTTCCAAGAAAAGGACTATGTGAAATAATGTAAACCATTTCAGAACATGAAAATATTATACTACTACTCAACTCTGTGTCTCTGTGTTGTCATCTTTAGGCTGTGGGTCTGACAGGCTTATTGGCCCCTTGGTCCCATTACCAGGATTGATTATTTAAAAGGAGAAGAAAGTAGATAAATGGGAAAGAAGGGAACACTTATTGAGCATCACCTCTGCCATACAAGCTACTACTTGGATATCCTTCTCCCCACCTTAGATGATGAAGTTGAGACTCAGAGAGCCTACATCATTTATTCAAGGTTATACAACCAGTAAGTGATGGAGCCAGGGTTGGCCCCAGGTGTATCTGACTCCAGTGTCTGTGAATTTCTCATTGCAACAAGGAGAGTGAAACCATAGTCCTTGGCAGCCGTGTCCTGGCCATAAATCCATCTGGTAGCAGTCAATGGCCGTTTTCCCTTCTAGATTTTCCATGTGTTATGCCAACCTGCCTGGAAATTCTGTTATTCTTTCTCTTCCTCCTCTTCAGTCTCACATATTTCAGAGTAAGAATGTCCCTTCATCATATGCACTGCTAATATAGTCCATTGCCAGGTACACAAGAAATTCAACTGCAAGAATATTTTTATAATCGTTTATAGGAAAAATTAAAATTTTTCTTTTACCACACACAGTAAAACTTTTCCTTAGTCTGTAATTCATGTATAAACTCTTGGAAGACATAAAATAGATTAAACAAATGGAAAAACATCTCCTGTTCTTGGATAGGATGACATAACAGTTCTTCCTAAATAAATTTATACATGCATGGAATCCCAGTTTTTAAAAAATCAATAAACTATATTCTAGAGTTGGACAAGTTGAACTAAAGTTTCTATGAAGAAGTTAACATAATAAACAATGAAAAAATAAATTGCAATTGTATATACTAGATTAACTAGGCATCAAAACATACTAAAAAAGCATCTCTAATTATGATAGTGTGATACTGGTATATGAATAGACATACTGGCCAGTTGAATAGCATGTCCAGAGACAAACCCAAGTACATATAGACCAGTGGTTCCCAGACTTATTTGGCCTACCGCCCCCTTTCCAGAAAAAATATTACTCAGCCCCTGGAAATTAATTTTTTTTAAATTTTAATAGCAGTTACTCATCGCCCCCAAATGCACCTGTGGCCATCACCGCCCCCCCTGGATCGCTGCAGCGCCTACCAGGGGGCGGTAGTGCCCACTTTGGGAATCACTGATATAGACCCTTAATAAAGGTGACATCTCAAATCACTGGAGGAAAAGATGGGTTTTTTAATAAATGTAGACACTATGAGATAGTCGTTTGGGAAAAGATAAAATTACATCCATATCTTACACTGTATATGAGAACAAATTTCAAATGGATTAGAGATCTAAATGTAAATAAATGAAGCTATAAAAGTACCATAGGGAGACAAGGTGACTACTTCTGTAACTGGTATAGGAAAACACTTTCTAAATAAAGACTTGAAATGCAGAGGCAATAAAATAAAGGACTGTTAATTTGAACACATAAAAATTAAAATATTTTTCATGCAAAAACATCCCAATATAGCCCAGACCTGGGGCTCAGTGTTTGAGCATCAGCTTATGAACCAGGAGGTCATGGTTCAATTCCCAGTCAAGGCACATGCCCAAATTCCGAGCTTGATCCCCAGTATGGGGTGTGCAGGAGGCAGCCAATCAATTATTTTCTCTCATCATTGATGTTTTTATCTCTCTCTCCCTATCCCTTCCTCTCTGAAATCAATAAAATATATTAAAACACACACACACCAAAAATCCCACCATAAACAAAATCAAAGACAAATGACAATGTGGAAGAAAAAATGGCAATACATTTCCACGAGAGGTCAAATTCATAATGTGTAAAGAACTCTTAAAAATTGAGGGACGGGACAGAAAAAAAATGAAGAGACAATTCACAAAAATAAGATATATAAAAGGCCCTCAAACCTGCACAAATGTTCAAGTTTACTCATATTAAATGAATGCAAATTAAAATAAGACTAAGATATCATTTTCTTGCCTGTCACAGTGGCAAAAATTAAAAAGCAACACCACAAATTCTGTTGGTGAGACTAAACAAAACTACCGAGGCACCCGCCTTTGACCCAGTAATCCCACTTCTGGAAATCAACTCTGAAGATATACCTCCAACAGTACAAAAATGTGAAAGCACAAGGTTATTTATTGTAACACTGTTTATAATAGCAAATATTGGAAGTCATAAGTACCTGTGGTAGGCAGAATAATACCTCCAACCCACCAAAGAAGTCTGTGCCTTGAATCTGTGGGGTTTTACCTTACATGGCAAAAAAGGGAGTTAGCAGATGTGGTTAACAAAAGGATTTTGAGATGGGGAGATTATCCGGGATTATTGAGATAGGCCCAATGCAACCATAAGGGTCCTTAAGTGAAGGATGAAGGCAAGAAAGTCAGAGTTGGAGAGACATGAAGATGCCAAACTGCTGGCTTAGGGAGGAAGGGAACATGAGCCAAGGAATTCAGGGGGCCTCTAGAAAAAGCTTCTCACTGTCTGAGAAAAAATTGTAAATAAAGAAGGGTAAAAGCTCCACTAAAATGTCATTCTGGATTGGAATCAGAAGTATCAGTATGAATTTATGGTTTATTATTCAGAGTGGGGCAAAAATAGATTTACAGTTGTGAATAAATCCAACCACAGTTTATTCCTGAGTTGTTATTTATTAGTTATTGTATTATTTTCCATATGAACAACTGTAAACCGGCTTTTTACCCACTCTGTCTATATACTTACAGACAGATGTAGAAATAGGTATGAGTGCATGCATATGCATGGGTTGGTATATGTGCATGTCCTTGCTGAGAGGACCAAGGAACAATGGCCATAGCAATAAGCCCACCTACATCCCTGAACTCGATTTCTAAATACCATTCTCTAACAAAAGGAACCAGACGGTTAATTCCAGGCTGGCTGCAGGAGCAATAGATGTGGAATATCTTATGATTCCAGTAAATAAAGCAACTATCCTAGAAAACAAGCATCTATCAAAAGGATATAGGAGCCAACTGGAAGAAGTTCAGAATAGCCAAAACAATTTAAGCCATAAAATAAATAATGATGGTACTACATTATAACCCACAACATAAAATGTCCATGAGACCATATTTATATAATGAATACAATAAATAATCATATGGAGAAGGTGCAGCTTTTCCAATGAACAAATATAGATGAAATGAAGGTGGTAAAAAAAAAAATCACAATTAGGCAAACACCCCAGAAATAATTGTTGCATGTAAATCCCACCAATGGATGCTAAAATGAGTCAGCAAAATACTAAAGAAAAGCAAGATATCAACAGTCTCAAAGTATATATCCAATGATATTTATCAGTTAGAAAAAAAAAAGAGTAACTTTACAGTGGAGAAACCTCGTGGATACCGCTTTAACCAAGAGATCAAGATTAAATTAACCAGAAATACGACATCACATCAGGTGTCCTCTGAAATGATGCAATGACAACGACAAAATAGCATTCTGTGGTTTAAGAATAGTTTGCCAAACAGTCCTTAAAAACCACAACCTCAATCTAATCATGAGAACATACTGGGAAAAACCATAAGTGAGAGAACTTCTAAATAACTGACTAGTGCTTAGCAAAAGTTCTTATCATGAAAGCCAGGGAAAGAATGAGGAACATCACAGGCTGGAGGAGACTAATGAGACACAACAATGAAGTGCAATATAAGATCTTGATTGGATCCTGGAACATAAAAGGGACGTTATGAGAACAACTGGTGAAATTCAAATGGATCAGTAATTTAGTAGTATATACTGATGCTAATGATCTGGTTTTGATCATTGTAAACTGTTAAATCAGCTAGACAAGGGTACACTTAAATTTTCTGTACTAGTTTTGCCACTTTTCTGCAAATTTAAAATTATTTCAACTAAACATTTCTTAAAATGTAAAAGAGAAATAATTGTTAAAGCTATAGGATCATTTTTAATTAATAGTTTCATGCCACAACTCTCTATATACTAGATATCCTGTCATTGTTTTACTGGGTTAATAAATAAGTGACCTCTCGCTCAAGCAATGAAGAACTAAACTTGAATTAAAATTCACCCAGCTCAGAGTTATGAAAATAGAATTACAGTTGAGGGAAGAAAAGAAAAAGAAGATCTTTCTGCCAGTCTATAACAGGATTTATCGGTCTCATTTAAGTTGTGAACAAACCTAAAACCAGTGTGTCCCCCTGGAGAACTGAGTATAGAAAGCGTCCTGGACCCACTGTCAGCATGGAAGGACCAGGGAGCCAAGGATCAACTTGGTGGCTTGACTTTTCTTTGTCATTTGTTTATCTTTGTAGAAGTAAGTGCCTGTGGTGCCAACAACCTTTATCAATTATTTTGCTTTCATTTCCCACCATGCCTGAACATAGAGAGTATCCAGAAAGTTAAGTCTTAAGAATGTTTTTATTAAGTCCTCTAAGTGATCCCAGACATGTTAATACCTTGCCCCACCTTTAAGAGACTTGCTGAACATTTTTAACAGCTTCTTTTAAAATCAAGCAACTCAACCATAGCTGGTTTGGCTATGTCAGTGGTCGGCAAACTCATTAGTCAACAGAGCCAAATATCAACAGTACAACGATTGAAATTTCTTTTGAGAGCCAAATTTTTTAAACTTAAACTATATAGGTAGGTACATTGTTATTAACTTAATTAGGGTACTCCTAAGGCTTAGGAAGAGCCACACTCAAGGGGCCAAAGAGCCGCATGTGGCTCGCGAGCCGCAGTTTGCCGGCCACAGGGCTATGTGGTTGGAGCATGGACCTGAGGATTTAAGGGTCCTGGGTTCGATTCTGGTCAAGGGTATGTGCCTTGGTTGCAGGCTTGATCCCGCTGTGTGTGGGAGACAATAGATGTCTTTCTCACATTGATGTTTTTCTCACTGTGTCTCTTCCTCTCCCTTCCTCTCTGTCTAAAAATCAAAGGGAAAAATATCCTCAGGTGAGGATTAACAACAGCAAAAAAAACCAAAAACCCTAAATCAAGCAACTCATTATATTCTTTGGATTTAGACCCAATCCATCCTTCATTATACAGTTCAATTAACTTATTTTCATCTGTTTTAACTTTGCTCGAGAGAGACACCACACACTGGCACTATTTAAAAAATTTTGGTGGTTCCTCAGTAAGTTATATCATAAATTATTATATGATCTTGCAATTCCACTTCTAGGTATGTACTCAAAAGAACTGAAAAGCAAGTGTTTAAAAACAAAAACAAAACATGTATAAGAATTTCCATAGCGGCACTATTCTCAATAGCCAAAAGGTGAAAAAGTCCTTTATTTCTATAAATCAATGAATGGATAAAGAAAAGGTGGTATGTACATACAATGTAATGTTATTTAGCCATAAATAGGAATGAAATACTAATACATGCTACAATATAGATGAACCTTGGAAAGATTATGCTATGTGAAAGAAGCCAGACACAAAAGGCCTTATGTTATATGAATCCATGTATATGAAATGTCCAGAATAGGCAAATCCATAGAGACAGAAAGTATGTTAGCAGTTGCCAGGGGCTGGGGAAGAGGGAGAATGGGAGGTGACTGCTTAATAGGTATGTAGTTTCCTCTCATTGTGATGGCAATGTTAAAAGTGATGATGGTTGCACAATAGTGTAATGTAGCCTGGCCAGAGTGGCTCAGTGGTTGAGTGTCAACCTATGAATAAGGAGGTCACAGTTAGATTTCTGGTTAGGTCACATGCCCAGGTTGCGGACTCGATGCCCAGTGTGGGACGTACAGGAGGCAGCCTATCAATGATTCTCTCTCATCATTGATGTTTCTCTCTCTCTCTCCTTCCCCCTTCCTCTCTGAAATCAATAAAATATATTTTTAAAAAATAGTGTAAATGTACTAACTATTACTGAGTGGTGCACTTTAAAACGGTGAATTTTATATTATACTAGAGGCCGGATGCATGAAATTTGTGCAAGAGTAGGCTCTCCTTCCCCCGGCTGCCAGCACCGGCTTCCCTCTGGCAGCCGGGACACGGGCTTTGCTCCCGCTGCCAGCAGGCACTCAGGACCTGGGCTTCCCTCCAGCTGCTGGCAGGCACCTGGGACCGGCTTCTCTTCAGCCCCAGCTTTGTCCAGAAGGACTCCGGAATGATGTCTGGTCTAATTAGCATATTACCCTTTTATTATTATAGATGTATTTTACCACAATAAAAAAATGAACATCAGGAGAAGGATTACAGGTGAGGGACATGGGGAGGCTATGGGCAGGTAATGGGAATGGAGAAGATGATTGTGAATGCAAGCATAAGAGTTAGGCCACTATAGCCTTCCTTACAGCTCCACTGTCTGTGAACTTCTGTTGATAATTCTACTTCTCTTATTCAAGGGACTTCCCGGTTAAATCCTATGACACTTTTAGTTCTTGAACCAACTCCCAGTTGCTTATCCAGCTACCTAAAGATCCAGAGTTGGCTGCTTTCCCCTCCTCTTCACTGCATACTCTAGGCATTTTGGGCTTCTTGTCACCACAAGACTCTATGAAACAAACACTGTATTTTATTGCTTTATTTCTTCTATTTACCCTATTTATTGAGGTGACATTTATTGAGAAAAGAGCTCAAGATTATAGTAGGCTAAAGATATTAGTAGGCATGGACATAGACACCAGGGGGGTGAGGGCTTGAGTGGGGGGAGGGGGTGAAGGGGGAAGGGGCGGATAAGAACACATATGTAATACCATAATCAATAAAGAAAATTAAAAAAAAAATAAGGAACAACAAAAAAGATATTAGTAGGCATGGTTTTTCAATCAGGAGTTTAAAAATGTCCCCTTTGAAGAACTACAAAGATGAGTTGTCTTCTACCCCCAGGAGCCCATCTCTTCTGTTGGCAGAGTCCTAAGTCCTCAGGGCTCTGGGACATGAGGTCAATTCCAGCCTAGCTTTAGCTGTTTGCGTTTACTCAACATGTGGGAAGGAACCCATAGATAGCCTCAGGGGTATTGTGAGGACGTAATTATTCAATTCAGTGATGGGTTCATTGGTGTTCATTTTATTATGCTCCAAAGTTATAACTATATTCTCTTGTATGTATCAAATATTTCATAATACTTTTTAAAAGAAAATAAGAATAGCTTCAACCCTAAGAATGATACTAGAAGTTTAATTTCTTTAAATGGGGAACATTCAAGGACCAGCCTGATCTTCCAAAATGGTTGTAGATGAGTGTGTTTCACTCTAGGCTTCCCCAGTTAGTAACTTTAGGGTTGGAAAGATGCTTCAACCATGTTGATCTATATTCTCTTTGTCTCCTTCCTTGAAATCAGAAGATAAATAATAAAGTATATCCTGATAAACAAGGAAAACTAATCATCTTAACCAACACACATGTTGAGAGAGTCAATAAGCTCAAGCCCCAAGCATTCTTGCACTTTCTTACTGGGTAGGCCAAGGATGCAGCCTGACTGCTCTTTATCTGGGCCATTTCTCAGGGTTGTGTTTGCAGTGAGCAGACTTGAGGGATGAAGTAACCTCTTTCACAAAAAAGCAGCCTTAACCACTCACCATAAAAGTGGTAGATTTGACAGCTCACTGTACCTCAGTTAAGTCACAAACCTGCTGCATCCACCTCAGTGTCTAGTCCAACTAGGCCCACCTCCATGCCCTCCATGGAACTTGGGGCACATGGAAAACATCTCATGCTCATCATGAGCCTACACAGGCTGCTTGCTGCCCTGTGAGTAACAGAGTCTCCTGCCTGCCCCCCTGGAACAGTAACAGGGTATCCTGTTAACCTGGCTGTAGGGTAAATCCCAGACCCTCACAGAGCCTGCCTGTGTTGGTGACAAAGCTGAGATGCTGATAGAAGCATGGCATTCTGAAAGAGAAAGGACAAGAGCCCTCAGTAAACATGGGTTATTTGATATAAGAACACTCCCTGAGATCCAGTAGGAAATGCTCTCATGTAGGTGGTGGTGAGGGTGGGAGGGTAGAGTAAGGGTCTCTCACTGTCCTAGGTGTGAAATGAGGCTGAGCAACAAAAGGTAGGGTCAGAACAGGTCACCCAGAGGGTACTTTGGTTGTGGCACATTCTCCTCTGGGGGGAGAAGGAAGGATGTTATCATGACAATGGGGCATCAAGCCCCACACCTCAGCCCAAAGGTGTGCAGGGTGACTGTGGCTGATGGGTCATGGGTCCCCAATGCTGAAATAATGGTGTCAGCACTGAAGTTACAGAACTTGGGGTAGACTGCAAACAAAACAAAGCTTGTTTGTTGAGCCTAGTGGTGGGAGGCCCCGTGAAACAGAGTACATGCAAAGGCTCGCTTACTGGCACTGAGCTGCTCTCTCTGCCTGTCTCTCTCTCAAACTTCAGCAGCTTCAGGGAAGAAGGCTGAGTGTTCTGGGGAACTTCAGGGAGGGGAGAGAGGATTCAGATGCTTATGGCTCTGTTGGACATAGGTACCCAAGTCTAGTTATTTCCAAGCAGAAGTAGGGTGAGCTAAGTACCAGGTTGGCCCAAAGTGATGAGGATACAGGTGTGGATGAAAAAGGGACCCCCCTTTTAGACCTGACAGACTCAGGGGAGGTCTGCATGGCAAGCCTTACAAACCCAGAAACTAAAAATAATCACATAGGATGGTCTGAACATAAAAATGACCATCTAAAAATGGGTGATGGTGGTAGTCACATCCAAAGCCAGTATCTTCCTGACAAAGGTCCGTTTTTTCCTTAATGGAGCCTGACTACTGTCTTTTTGCATCTAAGATAACATATCTTTGAAATGTCAGAGTAATCATCATTTTCAGACCCGCTGCGCCAGAGCACACACTACAGTGCTACCTCGTTCCCAGCATACCATCTCTATGTGCTGTAAATGCTAATTTTTAACTATCCTGTACCCACCAATGTACAAAAAGTATGTCTCTTTGCAGTTTGCTTTTTATCCAGTCCTCCAGATTTCCCTGCTTTGCTTTCTTCCTCTTAATCTACCACCAATGGATTTCATGTAATTGTACTTACATCTCCTCCTTTGAATTTAATGTATAAAGGAAGCTGCAAAACTGCCATTCTCTGGAGCATTTTCTCAGTCCATTGAGGTTTTGCTTCCCAGAAATTTTCCTCAGTTTGGTTCAAACAAACTCATAAAAATTCTCTACAGGTTTGGCGGTTTCTTATGACACACAGGTCAGAGTATTGGCACTAGCAGAGGTTAAAAGAATGATGCCCTGAAACTCAGTGCTCTTGGAGGCCAGGGGTGCACATGGGAGGAAGCTGCACCCATGCTGGGATTAGGAGCCAAAGGGCAAAAAGCTTCCTAGCTGCTTTGCACTCCTCAATTCCTCCAGCTCGCTGGGGATAGCATATCTCATGACACTGCTAAAATAACCCTGAATTACCTATGTTAATTTCTTTGGTCTGTGTTCCCAGAGGGAAAAAAGCTCTGGAATTCAACTGATAGGGTTTGAAAGAAGTTTGCCTCAAGGAAGGGAAATTAAAAATGACCTCTGAGCTGCTTCAAGATCTTACAGTTGTTTCCCCTGTTATATGAATGTGTAATGAAATTGTGTTACTTGTTTATATATTAATATAATTAAATATTTATAGTGACGAGAGGACACCCTTCCATTCAGGGATTCCCTGGCCCCTTCCCGTGGTCTAATAGACACAATATAGAATCCCAGAGAGAAAAACAGAAAATCACAGTTGATCTCCAGAGAGGCCCAGTACTGCAGTGTCACCTGCTGGACACAGGCACCAAATACATCCTGTATTAGTTTCTAGAGCTGCCACAACAAAGTACACACAAACTGCCTGGCTTAAGCAACAAAAACATATTGTCTCAGTCTGGAGTTTGAAAGTCTAAAATTAAGGTGTCAGCAGGGTTGGTTCATTGCTGGGGCTGTAATGTTCAGGCCTCTCTCCTTGGTTTGTAAATGGCCAATTTCATATTCACATGGCATTGTCCCTGCATGCCTATCTCTAGGTCCAAATTTCCCCTTTTTTTATAAGGATGCCAGTCATATTGGATTAGGGCCCACCCTGATGACCTCATTTTAAGTTGATTACCTCTATGAAGCATCTATCTCCAAATAAGGTCACATGCTGAGGCAGTGAGGGTTAAGTCTTTAACATAGAAATTTAGGGGTGGGTGGGTGGTGTTACACTGAACCTGTAATATACCCCTTTCAATAACATGAGGCAGCTGTTGGCCTACTACAGCGCTCTTGTTAAAAATGAACACCTGACCCATGGAAGTCTTGTGCCACTTAGACCTGACATCTCCATTTTGGGTGGGTTAACTAGGACAGGACAACTAGAATGTAAGGGCTCATTTGCTGGTCAAATTAAAATGTATTTGAGGGCATGGCTGGCCTGGCCCTGTTATCATCTCAATTTTGCATAAAGTAGCAGCTACCCCTTTGGGAAAAACTTTATCCCATTCTACCACCTAAGGCAAAGTTACTGGCTCAATAAGTGCCCCACAGAGATTCTTCTAAATGCCTGGGCCTGTTTCACCTCTGATTCAACTAAGCTGAAAACTGATGTTACCGATAGTGCTCCTGCCAGTCTGACCTCAGTGCCCTCTATGGTGGTTGCTGGAATCAGTGGGCAGAAGTCAAGTTTGTTCTCAAAGCTCTGGTCAGTTGGGCTGAGGAGCAGGTTGTCAGGAGGATTAATATGTCATCGGCCCTGAATGTCCCAGCACATTCTTGCTGGGTAGGCCAAGAATGCAAGACCTAGAGTGCTCTTTGTTCAGGCCATTTCTCTGGGCTGTGTTTGTAGTGAACAATCTTGAGAAATAAGGTAACCCTTGCCTGGCCAGTGTGGGTCAGTGGTTGAGTGTTGACCTATGAACCAGGAGATCATGGTTTGATTCCCAGTCAGGCACATGCCTGGGTTGCATTTCCATCCCCAGTGTAGGGTGTACAGGAGGCAACTGATCAGTGATTCTCTCTCATCATTGATGGTTCTCTCTCTCTTTCCCTCTCCCTTCCTCTCTGAAATCAATAAAAATATATTAGGAAAAAAAAAAAGAAAAAAGAAGATAATCCTCCCCAACTCCAGGAGCTCACCGCTCATTATAAAAGCAGTAGATTCCCTAAGCTCAGTGTTTTTCAAATGTGCCACAAACCCACTGAATGCCCAGCACCCATCTACAGCCGTATTTGTATCATCTGTGAGACTTGAGGGGAATGGGAAATTGATAGCAACCTCGTGCTCATGCTGCTTTCTATGTTATGAGTAATTAAGTTCTCTGTCTCTGACATGGTATCTCCTGAATTCTGCCAGCATCCATGAAATAGTCACAGGCTAATTTGTTAGCTTGCAAATACATTAAAATCCCAGATCCTTCACAGATCCTGACTTCATGGGGACTGATGTAAGAGTAAACGCCCTATAGTTTCCAAAGGTCTTGGACAAGGACTCTGAGTATGTGACATTCATGGCTGGTTTGTATGCCTAACGTCTGGTCTTCTCTAGGTCACTCTGCTCTGTTACAGTAATTCAGCTGCCCATTCTTTCAATTGTTCCATTCCCCCAAAAGACATTAGCCTGCATAAGACACTCTTGTCACTCTTTAATAACAATAGCAACAACAGCCACTAATATTTATAGAATGAGAGACATTGTTTTAAAGATTTGAGGTCTTGTTCTACACACTTTTTATACACGACCATCTTTACTCTTCAAAATAACCCTATGCAGGGGATACTATCACCTCCAGCTTACAGATGAGGAGACAGAGGCACAGGCCTAAAGTTAGTCAGGGTAGAGATAGGGTTCAAAAACAGCCTGGCTTCAGTCCTCACTTTTAACCACTTTGTATACTGCCTTAGAGTAGGACTTTCTATTCTCGGAGCCATAATGAACCACAGAGGCCTAGAAATCTTTATTTGATATTTTAGGAAGATGATTCCAGTCAAATTTTTAACACTTGATTTTGACATACAACATTTTAAAATACTTTTTGACAACCTATATATAGGCAATTAGATAATCTGCTTTGATCTTTTCTATGCAGCCTATGTATAAATCCAGTGTCGTTTTCATACTCTGTATTAGTGTCCTATTGTTATATCACAAATTATCAAACTTAGTAGCTTAAAACAACACAGATTTATTTTCTTACAGTTCTAGAGGTCAGCAGTCCAAAATGGAACCTTGGAAAGGTGGGTGAGAACTGTAAGCCAAAATGGAACTGCACTGCCTCTGGAGGCTCCAGGGGAGAATCCATATCCTTGCCTTTTCCATTTTCTAGAAGTTGTTTGTGTTTCTTGGCTCATGGTCCTTTACTCCATCTCCAAAGCCAGCAGCAAGGCATTTTCAAATCTCTCCTCCTACCCTGCCTGCCCCTCCTCTGGCTCTCCTGCCTCCCTCTTTCCCTTACAAGAACCTTGTGATTACATTGTGCCCATCCAGATCATCCAAGATAATACAGGATCTTCTCCATCTCAAGCTCTTAACTTAATCACATTGCAGAGCCCTTGGTCATGCAAAGAAAAACAGTCACAGGGGATCAGGATGCAAATATCTTTGAGGGGGTATCATTCTCCCTACTCTATATTGTAAGCAGTTGTCTCTTACTATGGTATATAAACTTTTTGTTTATTTTCGTTAATTCTCATTGGAGGATATTTTTTCATTGATTTTTAGAGAGAGTGAGAGAGACACATTGATGGGCTGCCTCCTGCCCCTAACCCGAGGCTGGGGATCCAGCCTGCAGCATGCCTGCAACTGAGATACATGCCCTTGACCACAATCAAACCCGGGACGCTTCAGTGTGTGGGCCGATGCTCTATCCACTGAGCCAAACCAGCCAGAGCTATAGTATGGACATTTTAGCAGAAATATCTGGATTGGAGATTTTTAAAAGCCCATTCACTAGATAATTAACAATCCATTTCATCTTGGCTTTGAGGATGGAGCCCCAAGAGCACTTTACCTTTTGGGGTCAAAGAGAACATACTGCTGGAGCACACGTTAGAAACTTTAACCACCATCTATATATATATAAAAGGCTAATATGCTAAGTTTCTGTTTGACCAGTCACTATAATGCACACTGACCACCAGGGGGCAGACACTGATGCACACTGGCCATTTACAGAGAAAGCAACACTTGGCTTCCCCCCCGTGGGACACAGGTCCCACCATCACCCCAGAGCGACAGCCCACTAAATCGCAGCCGATGCTGCCAAGACCCGATGGTGCAAAATGTGGTCCACAGCCCAGCCCAGCTCAGAAATGGTGGCTGTGGGCACCGGGGAATGATGTCATGTAGCAATGCCCAGCGACTAGCCTCCTTGGAGTTTCTTCAGCACAGGAACACGATTTGCTTTATAGCCAGTTGCAAACATTTTACAGTTTAACCAAATGTCTGTGAAGCGTTTTCATGTGCCTCATCTCTGTCAATCCTCACAGAAGTCCTGGAGTAGGTAGATAGGAGACTTGGTAGAATCCTATTTTCTTTTCATTAGCCAGAAAACAGAGATTTAGAAAGTTTAGAAGCTTGACCAGACTGAAAAGAAGTAAGAAATGGTGGAACTTGAAAATGACTTCAGGTTTTCTTACTGCGCAGAATATAGTCAAACACTGCTACAGGTAAATATTTCACCCTTTGTTCTCCCTGAGTGATCTACAATAATAATCTCCTTCATGTTGATATTTACTGCTGTGTTGCTGACAATTACCTAAAAGAGAAGTTGGGGTGCTTCACTAGGCTGGAAAAAGTTTAGCTAAATAAGAAAGCAGATCTAATTAAACAAGTTTATCTATCTATCTATATATCGATATATATAGATATACTTATCTATATATCTATATATATAAAGCTCTTGCTGGCGCCAATCACACACGTGTGTTTCCATCTTTCATTGCTGATCATGAATTTGGTTGACACTTCTATTATAGAGAAAAGGTGAATAGCGATATTAAAATATTTCTTTTAATTAATTTCCTTTCAATGTGCACGATTTCATGCACCGGGTCTCTAGTAACAACATAAAGTAACAACATAAAAGCTTAATTATTTTAAAAGTACCTGAAGTCGAGCATTCATAAGCATGAACTCCTGTTGGTTTTTCATGTTTTCGTTCATAGATTTTGAGAATATAAACCCCATCTTGACCTAAATATAAAAAAGCAAAGAAGTTTAAAACAATACATTTTACATGCATCCCTCATGTGCTGTGGCTTGGAATATTGTGAACTTATAACAATGTAAGAAAAAAACTCTGACCTGGGAACACAGTTTTGGATTCTAGTCCTTGCTCTCAACTAACTGTCTGATTGTGGGCAAACTTAACTGGCTTGGCTGTCACTTAGTAAGACCAGCTGATTGAACTAGACGACTTCCAAAATCTTATGCTTTGTAAATATTTGGCTCCATGTTTGCTGATTTTGTTTCCCACTGTAAATCTTGAAGAACTGAATACTTAAAAACAAACATACAGAAAAACTCTCTGGTTGTGTGTGTGTGTGTGTGTGTGTGTGTGTGTGAGAGAGAGAGAGAGAGAGAGAGAGAGAGAGAGAGAGAGAGAGGGAGGATACCGTCTATACTCTACCTTCTGTATAGTTGGATGAGAAAATCTTTGTTTCTGAAGAGGGGTGATGCAGAAGATGCATCATGCACTTTGAGGACAGATTTGTCTGTGCATTTGTGTTTTAGGAGGTTTTAAATATCTCAAAGTCACTATATCAGTACTCTTCTTATAATCCTGCCCCTCTCCTAAACACCCTCTATTTCCAGCCACCCACTCCTGACATCCCTTGGCCATCCTCCTCAAGTTTCACCTTTGTTCTCTTCAAGCTACTAACTTCCCCCTGAAGTTCTCAAGGGGGAAAACATAAGGATAATTAAATGTCATGGGAAACTCAGTTTTTAAATGAATATAAGATATTGTCTATCTTATGTGGGCTGTCAATTCTAGGGAGGCCAGAACTCTTAATATTTTGGTCTTAATCCAATTGGGTAGGTACAGAAGACCTTCAGTTTATTTACTTTCAGAATGCAAAACTCAAGGATGTTACAATTGCTCTCCCCTCCTCAACAATGCTGCTGATTCTCTTTGGTGAGCTGTTGAGCAGAGGGCCAGTTTTAATGCTTCTACCAGGATTCATAGTATTCTGTGGGAAGCCATTGGAGCTTCTGTTTTTCAATATCCCTATCAGGAAATCTTGGGTTCTGGCTAATTGTGGAGAAGAATGGAGAGAGAGCATTTCATGCCAAGTGAAATGAGTTATCTCTGCTATTAGGGCTCCAGGTGGGTGAGAACTGTAAGCCAGACTTCATTGTCTTTCCTGTATTCAGGCCGTAGACACACCCTGGAATTACAGGGGGGCCTCTGGTCCAGAGTCAGTTTTAGTGTTGGGAAGAGGCCAGTTATTCACCAGAAAGTAGAAGCACAGCCGTGAGAGGTCATGAGGTTTCCCTCCTGCTCTACCACTGCCCCACTCCATTCTGTGACCAGAATTGGAGGCCACCCATTGAGAGTGGGGAGATCTAGCATAAATTCTCTCATTCCTGCAAATTCTGACAGTCCCATGTCAATGGTCTCCAATAGCAGACCAGAAATTGCCTGAAGGCAGAAGCAATGTATTATCCATCTTGGCAGTCTCCATGGTGTCTCTTTCCCATAAAAGTTTGCAGAAGGTAATGAGTGACACTAGAGAAAGGTTGGCTCAGGTCACTTGCCATTTCTTACTTTTCTTCTGCATATAGGAGTGGATAATTGAAAATTTACATATGTTGCAAACATTTCTAAAGAAAACAATTGTCCCCTAATCCTATTCTTACACACACATAGTATGTCACAGAGCTATGTCTCTTACAGTGCTACTATTTATTAAGGGGTGGGATCTTCCTTGAAATACAGGAAGAGTCTGTATATCAGCCATCTAGGGAAAAGAAACTATGTGGAAAGTTAGGATTTAAGTTTACCTCTTTCTGGGCCTTGCTCTCTTGGGTCTTCTAGATTGTAGTTTGAATGTGTTAGGCAACGTTCCCAAGGGTCAAAGCTAGAAGCAAACCCAAGAGAAGAGCTTCCCTGTGGTCCTCAGGGGAGATCACACCTGGAAACAAGGGCACCACACCTTGTAAACTACATCTTGGAGTTCAGTATTTTCAACTTTTCCCACATTTTCCAATGTCTGGAAGGTGTTCATAATACTCTCATTCTTCTCTCTCCCATATATATATATGTTTCAGAGAGGACAGAAGAAGGAGAGAGAGATAGAAACATCAATAATGAGAGAGAATCGATTGGCTGCCTCCTGCAAGCCCCACACTGGGGATCACCTACAACCTGGCATGTGCCATGATTGGGAATCGAACTGTGACCTCCTGGTTCATAGGTCAACGCTCAACCACTGAGCCACACCAGCTGGACTCACAAAATATTAGTAAAATGATGACTATTGTTCATACTGCTGTATGATACATAGGAAAGTTAAGAGAATAAATCTTAATAGTTCTCATCACAAGAAGGAAAAAGTTTTTTCTTTCTTCTTACTGTATCTACATGATAGGTATTAGCTGAACCTGTTGTGGTTATCATTTCACAATATATGTAAGTCCAACCATCATGCTGTATACCTTAAACTTAGACAATGATGTATGTCAATTATTTGTCAGTAAAACTGGGGAAAGAAAATAAGCAAGAGTGATCTTTCAATAGGAATAACTGAATTCACTCAGTTGTATAAGTAAGCCTTTCAAAAATTCCAACACTTACCATTTGTGACAAATTTCTTGATACTTAAAATTTAGAGACCAGTGTGTCTCAGAGGACTGAGAATGCTGATTTGAGTTCTTAATGACTGCATTTTTCCTTTGATTACTCCTGAGACCTTAAAATGGGCTCTTTGATACTCCAGCCCAGTGTCAGTTTGCTATAGATTACAATGGGAAGGGATATTTCTGAGGAGTGTTGAGGCTGCAACTTACAGGCACCGCTGAGAACATGCATTTAATTCTTTTTTTTTTTTAAAGGATAATCCCATAACCCACGACCTCTGTCATCCAAATTTCTGCGCTGACTCACTTCCTGATCGAATTACACATAACCTACATTTATGACTGGTTGCATAATTACAATCATTTTCAATAAGTCGTTGCGTTCCGTTCACATTAGCCCACTTCCCCTGCAAATTCCAGCCCTTAACCTACAACTTCCGGAGGGTTTCCCTAATTTAACTCCACCCGCCCTGATGACAATAACCTGGGTATTTCCTGAATGGTATGCTGATTTCCGAGGATAGTGCTCTGTATACTTTCCCAGTTTGATTACAAGGTGCGGGAAAGGCCCGGAGTCCTATCGACCGGAAGGGATTCTTTCCGAAACCAGTAGGAGACCTTCTCCACTGGGAGCAGGAAGGGAGCCGAGGGCGGGCGCACACTAACCTTCTCCACTGGGAGCAGGAAGGGAGCCGAGGGCGGGAGCACACTAGGAGCAAGGGCGCCGCACGGGCCTGCACGCCGAGCCCGGCAGCTCAGCGTCGGAGGACGTGGACCCGCGCTCTCCACCCACCTGTGGCCGGCCGGGTCCCGCAAGGCTGGTGCTCAATTACTGGGCAGCGGGCAGTGGAGGAGCGGGGCAAGGTAAAGGCCGCTGAGACATTCAGGTTTCGGGTCCCCTAGTCCGCGCCAAGAACCGGGCTTCGCCTTGCGGATTGGCTAGCCGTGACAGTGGATTCCAACCCCTCAGCCAATCAGCGCAGCCCTTGTCTTCTTTAAAGGACCCGCGCGCCCGACCTAGGCCTGCTGTGTTCTATACTTGGCACCTGGAAGGGGCAGGTCGAAGAGGCAAATTCAAAACCCCAGCGACTGAGCTGTCAGATTTTGAGGGGAGGCAGAGGACGCAGAGTGACAGTCTCACTTAAAAGCTTCAAGTGAACTTTGTCAGTAACCCTGTTAACACGTACATGAGAATCCATGCTCCTGTGCCCTGCTAAGCCTCGATAGACTTTAATGAGCTGTTTTACTGTTATTCTCTAGAAATGGTATCAACCACCACTGTTGGATCTGTTTCCAGGAAGAGAATGTATCTTGTGAGAGGTTGTCACTTAAAAATATAATCCTTATAAACATTTTTAAGGGCTTTTCTACTGGCAGAATAGATTTAATGTTGAGGATGAACAGGAAGCCAGAGAAAGAAGGAGACAGGTGGGTGCAGTCTATAGAGGCAAGCCTCCTAGGGACAATGACTGACAGGACAAATGGAAAATATCCAGCACACCTCTTTTACAACCTTGGGTTTATCATTTTTGGAAGTCCTAGTTCAAAGGAAAGAAATGCTACCACTTGAGGACACAGCCATGATTCTATTGAATTGAAAGCTGAAATTGCCCCTGATTATTTTGGTTCCTCATAGTGATAGAATTGGGATGACTGATCCCAATGACTGAGAGGAAATTGGGTTGCAGCTATACAATGAAGGGAAGGGGAACTGTGCATGACCCCCAGAGATTCACTGGACCCATCTTATTCCTCCCATCTACAATAATAATGCTCATTAGATAACTGCAGTAACCTGATAAAGTCGGACCACTTAAATTTCAGACCATGCAAAAATTAAAGTGTAAAAAAATCCTGATTTATCCCGGTAGTGCATAAGGCCAGGGAAACATACGTGAATAAAGTAGGAAGCTTTGATTCTCATTTTTAGCGACAAGTTGTAGAGGCAGGGATTATTGTAGCTCTGCATACAAAATGTTAACTGGTTATAACCTCCCTGGCCCCTCTTTCCCTGTTACTTTGCATGAAGTGTACTGGTGGAAACAAATATTATAATTTAGTTTCTAGACTACACCCAAATTGACATCACCTCAAAGCAATTTGATGATTGGTAGGATTCTGTGATTCTCATGTGCAGGGGATAAACTTCTCTTCATTTGAGCAAAGGGCAAGAATAAATCTGGGGTGGGAAAAACAAGTAGACTATCTGGGTTTTCTCTTTGTCTACCCTCATATTTACTCATATTTATTTTTCTCCCTCCCCTGCCCTATTCTTTACCCCAGAAGCTGACCTTTTTGGAAAGCATCACCTGGGCTCTTCTTAGCTGGGTTTAAACAATGGAAGCATCAGGAAATTGTAGGCAGGAGGAAAGAGAGGTAGGATATGTTTTATCCATTCTTTCTCTGTTTCGGTGTAAGGATCTGGCGGTGGCTGTGTTTCTCCACAGCTGCAGCTCTTGACCAGAGGTCTCTCCTCCATGGCTCCAGCTCACACACCTGCCCTTGACCCTGATCGAACCTGTAACCCTTTGGCTCTAACCATTGAGCAAATCGGCCAGGGCATCCTCCCTTGCTCTTTAGTCTAAAAATGGTATGGGCTTCCTGCTGTTGCACCAAGACTCTCAAGTTGATGGTTCTTAACTTCATCTTGATGGTTGGGATGCCTCAGCTGGATGATTCTCTCAACCTTACCACACCCTTTAAATAGTGTCTACATTAATATCTCTTTACTACATTAATATCTCTTTAGTCAAACCAACTGAGTATAATTCTGATTCCTGATTGAAACTCAATGGATACACTTTAAACTGTATACATACATTATAAATACTCTTGTATGTATGATATGTTCACAACTTTGAAATATAAGTGAAAAAGTGACTATGAGAATATATACCCTGGTAATTGATATATATATATATATATATATATATATATATATATATATATATATATATATATATGGCACATTTTTTAGAATGTGGGGTAAGAGGATTAAAAGAATTCATTTCAAATCAAATTAATATAACTTTAACTGCTATATGCATTATTTCTAATTGTATAAATGTGTGTGTATATGTTTTTACACACATGTACAAATATTTGCTTTTAAAAAATCATTTTGCATTATAGCATAAGGATTTTCATGTTAAATAGCATTCATGTGTGTCATTTTTAACAGTTGTCAGATTTCCCAGAAGTATGTATACAATTCCCATTGTTGGATATTTCTGATTTCTTGTTTGCTATTGTCAATAGTATCATGATGACCATCTTCATATATATATATATATATATATATATATATATATATATATAGCTTTTTAATATTTTGATGGGGAAATACAGGGTTAAAAAATATAAATATATAGAAATTGAATGTAAATCCCTCGACTCATGGAAAGTCTTCCTACCACAGGAAAGGAAAATTACTCAATATTTCCCTTTATATCCATAAAGTACTTCTTTAAAAAAACAAAGTTTTTGAAAGCTTAAGACATGCTTAGAGGTATTTCTTCTTAACAGAGATGCTGTTTCAAAGAGTGTGAATATCTCCATTAATATGGGAACCAGGATTAGCCAAAAACCTCAGTCTGTTATGGAGGGCAAGTAGTTGCACAGTGTGTGGGACTGAGGCTAGAAGATCTTCAACTAAGCTTTTCTGGAATGGTGTTTCTCATGCTCTGGGGAACATGGTCTGAATTTTAACCTTACACTTCAATCATGGAGCACACCTGTAGCCTGGACATGGTCTGAGCTGGCAAAGCATTACTGAGCTTTGTACAAACCTTGTCTGGACTTTGTCCATTCCTCAGCAGTGACGCCAAGTGGCAGTGTAATATAATGGCAACAGTGGACAGGAAATCTTGTTCTCTCCCTACCTAGAAAATTTTAAATTGAGATTTAATTCACATACCATAAAATTCACCATTTAAGTGTACAAATTAGAAATCTTTAGTATTTTAAAAGGTTGTACAACCATCGTTGCTATCTAATTTCATAACATTTTCATCACCCCAAAAAGAAACCCTGTACCATTAGCAGTTACTCTCCATTCTCCCCCTTCCTCTAGTCCTGGGAAACTCCTACTCTGCTTTCTGTCTCAATAGATTTTCCTATTCTATACAGTTGATATAAATGGAGTCATACAATATATGGCCTTTTGTATATGGCTTCTTTCACTTAGCATAAAGTTTTTAGGGTTCATCAAAGTTGCAACATTGTTTAGTACGTCATTCCTTTTGTGGCTAAGTAATATCCTAGTGTATGGATATACCACATTTTGTTTATCCATTCAAAATTGATGGACATTTGGGTTGTTCCCACTTTTGTGATGTTATGAATAATGCTGCTATGAATATTTGTATACTAGTTTTTGTACATATGTTTTCAATTCTCTTGGGAAAGAATATGTAGGAGTGAAATTACTGAGTCATATGGTAGCTCTATATTTAAATGTTTGAAGTTGAACAAATTCATAGTGCCACCAGGTGTGAATAAGGATACTAATTTTACCACACACATTGTACAGTAGTAAGGAGCACAGACACTGGAGCTGTAGTACCTGGAATGGAATCCTCAGCTGTGCCATTTCCTAGCTATGTAAGCTTAGATCAGTTACTTAAGCTCTGTGCATCAGTATCTGCATCTCTAAAATAGAGGCAATAGTTATAAAGGCAGTGTTTATTAAAATACATTTCATTTTAAAAATTGAGCTATTAGGTGTTACAGTATATATACATTCTTTGGGACACCCTGTATATTGTCCTTGGTTTTAATATGGAACAGCATATTAAAATATATACAGGGTGGGGCAAAAGTAGGTTTAAAGTTAGTCATATGGAAAATAATACAATAATTAATAAGTAATAATATAAGAATAAACTCTGTTTCACATACTCACAATTGTAAACCTACTTTTGCCCCACCCTGTATACCATCCTTGATTCCCTTTTCTCCCTTACTTCTAATATCCATCAATAAGTTCTGTAAGTTCTACTTCCAAAATGTGGTTTACAGCAACAGCTCCTAAAGGTCTCTAAGCTTCCTTGCTGGCCCCTCTACACTCTAGTCTTTAGACCACAGTTAGAGTGACATTTTCAGAACATTCATCAAGTAACTCCCCTGCTTTACCTCATCCAGTGACTTTCCATTGCAATTGGAATCAACCTCTTCCCTTGGTTTACAAGGACCTTCAGGATATGATCTGATCTACCACTGCTCCCTTCACTCTACATTCCAGACACAATGACCTTCTTTCCAACTTTGTTCCATCCTTATGATTCCTCTGCCAGGAATGCTCTTCCTGTAGATCTTTGCATGATTGTCTTCATAACTCATGTCTCAAATAACACCTTTTAGAGAAGCCTTCCCTGGCTACCATAACTAAAGGAGCCTCACATCCAGGCATTCTGCAATATTGGGTCACCAATTTTTTTTCTTTTTAAAAATAGGACTTTTTAATATCTGAAATTTTAGTTTATTAGTTTATGTTTGGAATCGCTTTCTCTTGAAACTAAGAAAGGATATCCTAAGAAAGGATATTTCTTATTATCTTTTCAGAAAAAGTAGGGGAAAAGAAAAAACTACTCATTCTTTTATGATAGGTCTATAGTCATGAAAGCCAAATTGGTTAGGTTGACGATCCTGTTAACCCAGGTGTGACTACAATTGGTTTTGAATAACCACTTACTCATAGCAGAAAACAAAACCCATTTGTTCCCTTCAAAGCAGGAGTTTTGAACACTTTTAGACCTAGAACTCATATTGTTCTTGGTTTAAAACAATTTCTGGAGGCACTTCCACAAGAGCCATTGAACTTACTCATGTCCTTAAACCAAGTGAAGTGACTCACAAGGGGACTGTCATTTCTACAACATTCAGTTAGGTTATTTAGTTCTAGGATATTAAATCAATAAAACATTTCCCTTTATCCTCTGAAAGGATATCTCTATTTTTCATGGCCTTCAATTCATTTATTGAGATTCCTTAAAATTAAATTATTTACCATACAGTGTTCCCAAGTTCCTACAGCATTTACCCAAGGCATCCTAGATAATAAAAGCCCAGCAACCAAATGGCGAAACAACCAGAACGACCACTCGACCAGTCACTATGCCGCATACCGACCACCAGGGGGCAGATGCTCAATGTAGGAGCTGCCCCCTGGTGGTCTGGTGGTCTCTGCTGACTGGGCTGCACGGCACTCCCACAGTGGGCTGATCCCCAAAGGCCACGCCCCCCACCAGTGTACGAATCCTGTGCACCAGGCCTCTAGTAATTACATATTTATGTCTGGGTTTGTAAATTCCTTGAGGACAGGGAACATTGTTGGAGGCCTCATCTTTGTATTAAAGTATGCACAGCATGGGAGCTGCCTTTTGAAGGCAAGAACTCTTTCCCTGGCCAGCTCTTTCACAGCTCAGCATAGGAAGGAAGGAGACAAATACGGGGTAAGTGAGCATGGGTGTCAAGTGATGACAGCTGCTGCCCCCTGGCCATCCACACATGTTAATTACTCCTGTATTTTAAACAGTTGTATAACCAGGGCAAAGTGTTCTGCTCAATGAAGTCTGTTTAGCTACAATCTATGGGGTGTGAATAGATGGCAAAGATGGAGGCAACAAAAGGTGGGCAGAGGTAGAGTGAAGGGTGGTATTGGTATTATTCAACCAAATTAGATGGAGGAAAGGAAGTTATAACTGTACTTTCAAAGAACACTTGATTTAATTTTCCTCCCTTAAACATTATACAATCAGTACTTAAAATTTCAGTGTGCACACGAATCACCTCAGGTTGATGTTGAAATGTAGACTCAAGATCACTCCTCAGAGAACTGGATTCAACAGGTCTGTGTTAAAGCCCTGAAATCTGTATTTAAACACTCAGCTCAAGTCGACTGTGATGCAAGTGACCCTCAGAAACTGTACATTGGCAGTGATGAGATTTACCCTTAAAAATGAGGAAAGTAAGAGGGTCATACTGGGAAATAGCGATACTGGAGATAATGAGAGTGTCTGCTCTTCTATCTCAGCACTTCTCCATCCACTTCACCCAAATCATAAAACCTACACAGGGTTTTGGGACTGATACCCCCCAACACCTCAGCTGTTTGGATTTTCATATATTTTTAAGTGATAAAATCTTTTTTCTAAACATATCCTGTTTTCCTAACTCCAGAGTACCTATATTAAGAAGCTTGATAAACCGTATGGAATATGAATGGCTGAAGGATGGAAACAGGTGGGTCAGATGAACAAGATCACAAGTCCTCAGATTACTAATATGCTAATCACTGAGCCCCAAGATGAGCAACACCTTCCATTCCTATCAACAACTTCAGAGAAAAATCAATTTTATTTGTCTCCTGTTTTTCCTATTGATCATATGTACACCTTGAACACTGCTTGGGTAAAACAAAAAAGCCTGACCAGCGTAGGTCAGTGGTTGAGCATCGACCTATGAACCAGGAGGTCACAGATTCTATTCCCAGTCAGAGCACATGCCTGGGTTGTGGGCTTGATCCCCATTGGAGGGCATGCAGGAGGCAGCTAATCAATGACTGTCTCTCATCATTGATGTTTCTATCTCTCTCTTCCTCTCCCTTCCTCTCTGAAATCAATAAAAATTTTAAAAAGAAAAGAATGCGCTCTTAAAAAACAAACTAAACATCCTCCCCCCGCCCCCCACACACAGAGTTTTATGTTTTTTAAAAAATTTATTGAGAGAGAGAGAAACATCAATTTGTTGTCCCACTTATTTAGGCATTCATTTGTTGATTCTTGTATGTGCCCTGACGAGAGGTCAAACCTGACACCTTGGAGGGCCTATCAGGACTACACTCTAACTAACTGAGCTACCAGGCTAGGGCTTCCCATCCAGTTTTAAAAAAATCATTCATAGGTCATAGAGGCTATCTAAGAGGAAATTACTTAATCCTGACTACTCAGTTAATTATTTGCCCAAGATTTCTCCGATAGTTAGTGGTAGGTGACACTAGAGTTGGTTTTTTCTGACTTAATAGGCATGACCACACTAGCAGGTCATGAAATATATGTTTTGGGGTCTTGATGGTCATTTAAAGAAAAATGAAACATTAAATAGAATATATCAGAGGAACTAAATTTGGAAAAATACTGCTGTATTTCACTACGTGGCCTCAACAAGAGATTTGCAAGAGGGAGCATTTTGAGCTTAATCTCCAAGTCTATTACGATTTTATTAAGGCTAAAGAGAATTTCACATTCCCCACCAGATTTTTTTAAATCCTCACTGAGGATATGTTTATTGATTTTTTTAGAGAAAGAGGAAGAGGTGTGTGGCGGGGGGAGTGTTGAGGGGGAGAAGGGAGGAGCGAGAGGTGGGGAGGGAGGGAGAGAGAGAGAGAGAGAGAGAGAGAGAGAGAGAGAGAGAGAGAGAGAGAGAGAGAGAGAGAGATTGAGATTAATTAGTTGCAGGTATGTGTCCTGTCTGGGGATCGAACCCACAACCTTTTGGTGTGCAGGACCATGCTCCAACCAACTGAGCCACTGGCCAGGGTTCCCCACCAGATTTTTAAGGAAATATAATTCTCAGTAGTTTTCCAAGTTAAAAATAAATATGTGCTATTCTGAGAATGTGGAAATTCTTACTTGGGAAGGAAATGCCATAACCAAGCCAATGGACATCTCAGTATTCATTCATTGTACGGTATTTTGAATTGCATTTGAAATGAATAAGTAGGAAAAGCAAACCATGAAGAGTTCAATATATCAGTTTAAAAATTACAAAGTTTATAAAGAAAGATGTGAAGAGGAAAGGAGAAAGAGCGGCAAGCACCTAAAAGTCTAAGGTATTGAATGCTTGAGTAAATTATGCCACCACCCTCTGTGTGAGTCACATGGTTTCAACTTGGGCTCATCTGATCAGTTACCAGAAGGATCTTCTTAGCCCCACCTAAAACATGCTCCCCCAACCTGAATAGTAAGACAGCAGTGATCCCAGAGCATTCTTACAAATTGTAAGTCATGATGGGAAATTCTTTTAATGACGAGGCAATTGAAGTTTCATTATGTCGAGGAACTCTGAGGAAGTATCACAATACACAATTTAAAAATATATTTCCTATTATACACACACACCCACTTTCTAGAATAAAAATCAAAGTCATATTGGCCTGTCCTCTCACTTTCTATATGTTGCAGAATTATATCAAGTTGTTCTGTTTTCTTGTAAAAGCTTTTTTGTCGAAAAGGGGTCAGCCTGATGGCAGAATTTAAAGTGCCTGGATTCTCAAGCCGAAACCAACTGAACCTTTGTGATGATTTCAGGCGTCGTTTTGTTTCTTACCTTTTTAAAAAACATTGGATTTGAAACATGAAGCTTTTCTTTTTAAAAGCTGATTTATGGGAAACCTCAGTGGTAAGTTTCATTTTTGGTTTCACGCGTATATATTTCCAAGGAAGAAGGATCCGCAGTTCTCGCTGTAGAAAAGCCCTGGCTGACTCAAGTCTGAGCGGAACTCTCTGCAGCAGAGGGCGGGGACTCCACCCTTCCTCTCCGAGAGCCTTTAACGTGCCGCCCTCCGCGAGTTCTACAGGCAGTCCCTGGCGCAGCGCCCGCCGCAGGTAGGGAGGTAGGGAGCGTGCTATCCCCGCTATCCCCGCGAGTGGCCCACTGGCCAGAATCTCTGGCCATCTCGCTTGGCATTTTTAAAATGTATGGTCCATGGTCTCCTTTATTTGAGATGAAGAGAGAAGGGAAAAGGAAAGTAGGGGTGGGGGTGAGGGTGGGAGTGGGGGTGGGCAATAGAGCCAATTACTTGTCAAGGTTAATAAGAACAGGTACACGTTGGGCCTGTCCCTAGGCAGGATCCAGTTATGCTTAATGTCAATCTTGTAAGTGTATGTTTCTGTGAGTTCATAAATATGGTCCTGAGGTTGGTAGAGGGTCTATTGGAAAATTTCTGGGCTGGAAATCCATCCTCAGCCACTCACTAGCAGTGGGTAAGTCAGCACACCTGCGGCATCTCCCTAAGGTCCTTTCCTGTGGTAAGACCCAGGATTCTGGAACCCGAGTTCTTTGCCCTATTTGCTCTGGGGACTTAAAAGAAGTCCTGAAGGAGGAAGAAAGGGGTAAGAAGGGGGTGAGTTAAAACATTTCTTAGACACATTGACCGTGGTTTATGTCAAGAATAGTTTGGGTTTGTTTTATAACACAGGGAGTACTTCAAGTACCATTGTTCCATCTTGGTTTTTGCACCTAAAATAAATATATAGACAAACTGTGGATGATTTTCTATGGATTAAATAGTCTTGTAAATGTGATTTCTTTTTAAATGGCTATATTCCATGGTGCTGGATAACCAAACAGAAATAATCCCCCATGTTGGGCAAAAGATTATTTATAGTTACAGTGATTTACTATTTTAGCCATTCACTGGACATTTTTGCTCTCTGGGACATAGCTGATTTTTTCCTTCAGGTAAACTCATAGAAGCATAACTACTTAGCCAAAGAGTCTGAATATTTTAAAGGCCTTTTGATTAAATGATGATGGAAGGAGACTTGACTTTGGGTGGTGAACATGGTGCATTGTAGAATTATATACCTGAAACTATATAATTTTATTAACCAATGTCACCCCAATAAATTCAATAGTAAATAAATGAAATGAAAATTGCCTTCCAGAAAGCTTGTGCCAGTTCACATTGACAGTTGCTAGCAGATTTTAAAGAATTATGATACTTTGAAGAAAAAAAGTAGCTTTTTTCAGTGGAAGAAGGTAGTAGAGGTTATAGGACAACAATTAGTGTATAGTTATAAAGAAAGCCATAGATATACTGTGGGGAATTGAAGCAAGACCTGGGAAATGTACAAGTGTGTTGTAGGGTCACTGAAGGGAAGGCCACTCATCAACTCTCTTGATCTATTAATGAGGTGAGTTTTCAGTTCATTTGGAGATACATTATCAAATTCTAAGAACTTTTAAAAATCATATACATTGGGTAAAAATCAAAGGAAATCCTAAACCAACATATATCATTCTATACTCCTACTTTTGAGAAATAAAGCTTGAATTCTTTCCCTATCTCTTCCTCCTATCCATTCTTCCATGGGAGGTAGAGAAGTAGTATCAGTTCCATAGTATTATGCTGGGTTCTCCCAGGGACAAACCTGCTTCCCCATCCTGAATGAACCATTACTTATTCTCTAGTTCACATTTCCTTGGTCTTTGAACACATCAGTTCTTGTATGGGACTTCACTCATTGGCAGAATTTAGTTGCAATCCATGAGTAGAT
This sequence comes from Myotis lucifugus, assembly GCF_000147115.1. Classification (NCBI taxonomy): domain Eukaryota; kingdom Metazoa; phylum Chordata; class Mammalia; order Chiroptera; family Vespertilionidae; genus Myotis; species Myotis lucifugus. Next base: position 3,312,311 of record NW_005871178.1, read on the forward strand.
ATAATGTCCCTCTGATTTATTCAACGGTTCTTTGCTTGGAGTCTTAAGTTTTCTTCTGCCCAATAAGTGCATTTTTGTTTATAATAGTGCATTTGCATTTCATAACTGTAGTATATCAGCTCTGGCTCAAGGAAGGACAGTCAGATAACTATCATACAGCAGCCTCATTTCAACAGCCTTTATGTTCTCAAGGCCTGAATGCCATCTCTTTCCCATCTACAGTGCAGATGGTAAGGAGATAAATAAGAATTATGCACCTCACACTAGCAAGAGAACAATGACTCATTTTATTTTACCCTTTTTGTATATGTATTTGAACATGAAGGATCATATAGGTTGTTAGAGAGGTGAAAACTGACCTATCCTTCCTCTAATTTCACTCCTGAAGATAAACACTGTCAGCATCTTGATATGGCTTATTCTGGAATCTATGTTTAAACACACACACAGATTTTTAAGTGAGTTTCTACCACATACACTGTTCTGCGACTTACTTTTTACATCTCTGCACAATCAATACATGTACATGTACTTAATTCTGTCCTTAATGCTATTACATTGTAGGACTATACCAACATTTATTTGACCACTTAGATTTTCTAGAGTATTCCCAGTTTTGGGCTAATATTAGCAATGCTATTCCCTTTACATATCTTCTTATATGTATGTGTTTTTGTTTTTGTAGGATATATTTCTAGAAGAGGAAGGGAAAGCTAATATGACATATACATTTAAATTTTTAATGTTTAAAATTGCCTTCCATAAGAAGGTTACATAACTTCATATTCCTTCCTACCATTAGAGGGTGAGAGGTTCATATCCTCAAAAAACACTAAATATTAGGAATCTTTGTAATTTTGGTCAAGCTAATAAGTGAAAAATGGTATCTTATGTTTTAATTTTATGCTTTTTAAAAATTGGTGAGATTGAGCATTCTTTTGTTTAAATATCATTTGCATTTCTTATCCTCTGAACTGTATGTTAGAACCTTTTGTTCATTTTCCTGTTTTTATTTCTTAGTGATTTTTAGAAGCTATCTATATATTAGGGGCATTAATTTTCTGCCTTATATATGTGTCACATTGATTAATGGGTTATTGTGAGTTTTTATATGTATGCAGAGGTCAAAGACACCCTAAGAGGAAAACTGAGTTTCTTCTCAAAGTGTATAAACGTATGTATAACACCATAGAGAAACTATTTTATTAAATAAACAGCTTGGGTGAAATTCAGTACAAATCTTCTTGAATATAAGTTCCAAGAGTGGAATAAGTTTCCTTTTCTGTTCACTGGTATATCCCCAGTCCCTAAAATAGTGCCTGGCACAGAGGAGCTGCTCCGTCAATGTTTGCTGAGAAAAAATTGGGAGAATTTCAAGCAGGAAGACAAAATGAAGAATAGGCTCTAGGCAAATACTCTTCAAAGAGTGGCTGTAAGACATTTACATCTTAGTATGAATCAGTCAAATTCAACTGTTTCTACTTTTCACTTCCCCTGCTACTAGTGGAATCAATTTATTGCACGGATAGGATATATTATCTAGAATAAATAAAAGGCAGAAGAGGAGATTTATGAAGGATGGCACCTGGGGGCGAGCTGGCATGGTTGGAGTAGTGGTGTGGAAGGCTTGAATAGTTAATTAAAGGGTATCATGAAAGTATTCAGCTGCTGGAGGGAGTAGGGCAATGGTTCTCAACCTTCTGGCCCTTTAAATACAGTTCCTCATGTTGTGACCCAACCATAAAATTATTTTCGTTGCTACTTCATAACTGTAATGTTGCTACTGTTACGAATCGTAATGTAAATATCTGATATGCAGGATGGTCTTAGGCGACCCCTGTGAAAGGGTCCTTCGACCGCCAAAGGGGTCGCGACCCACAGGTTGAGAACCACTGGGGCAGGGGAAGAAAAGAAGCATTGAGAGGTGGGATGATATGGAAATGAGATTCTCCTGGCTTTGACATTTGCACAGGGCAGGTTTAGATTTCTAGATATGTTATACAGTAGAAAAACACACATGAAATAATGGAGAGTATTTCGGTGCAATATTGTCTTCTTGGCTTCTTTTAAGTGTACATTATAAGTTTTTTTTGAGGCTTGTAATTAAATTGTAAAATCCTAATCACAGTAGCTTTTCTTAAAATTTGCCTTTAAACGGCTCGGGGATATTAAGTGATGGTATTGAATTTCTAAATTTCCTGCTGCATTTCTACACTTACAAGTCAGTCATTGTCTGGTTATCTGAAGACTATTTCAATTAGAACTGCCAAGTCTCATAATGTCTGGGTATTGAATTATTGAGTAAAGCAGTTTCCTTCTTGTGTTTTCTATAATTAGGTAATTTCAGAAAAATGAGGATACTTGGTAGTTTTACACTCATGGCCTACTGTCATTTGTTGAAAGGTAAGACACCAAATAAGGATTTGTCATATAGTTTAAATATTTTAACCATAACTTAAAGACTAAAATAAATTTAAATGAATATAATTTTTAATAGAGAGGACATTCGATTTTTCCTTCTTTATTTCATAAACATATTTCATAATCTCTTATCATTGGACAAAGATTTAGGAAACACAGACAAATCAAAAAACAAAATTAACTCATTATCCATTATGCATTGTTCATTTCTTAGGTATATTTACTGAAAATATCTGGGGAAATAGTCTATGATGTTTGTTTTAAACAATGAAAGGATCATTTTATCCACCTTGCTTGGTGACATGCTGTTCCCTGAAGAGTATATTATAAGGAAGAATTTTGGAAAGTGTCAGGGTAACAGCAGTACTGGCATTATCCTAAGACCCTCCACAAATCTTCAGACTCATTTACCTCAGGCCAGACAACTGATCAAGAGTTAGGAATACAGTCATGTGCTGCTAAAAGATGATTTGGTCAATGATGGACTGGACTGTATGTACCACCGTGGTCCCTTAGGATTATAATGGAGCTGAAAAATTCCTGTAACCTAGTAACATTGTAGCCATCATAATGTCACAGTGCAATGCATTACTCACTTGTGTGTGGTGAGATTGGTATAAAAAAACCTACTCTACTGGTAGTCGTATAAAAGTAGAGCATAAACAATTATGTAGAGTACATAATACTTGATACTTTTAATAAATGACTATTACTGGTTTATGTATTTACTATGCTATACTTTTTATTGTTATTTTAGAAGACTCTTTCTACTTATAAAAAAAGGTTTGTTTCTAAACATTATGCCATGTTAGGCCAACAGCAGCCTCATACATCCTGTGTTTACGTCTTTTGATTGTATTATTTTCACTTGTGCTTGATTTAATCTCATGTTATTTTGTACAGTAAAATGTCATACAGGCTTGTAGCATAGGAGCAATAGGCTATATCATATAGCCTAGATATGTAGTAGGCTATACCATCTAGGTATGTGTCAGTGCACTCTATGGTATTTGCACAACAGCAGGATCACCTAACAATGCATTTCTCAGAATGTATTCCCATTGTTAAGCAGTGCATGACTGTATTGGAATCTGCCATTCAGACTACGCAGAAGGCAAATATGTGTCCAGTAAAAGGACATTCTGGGGATGTCCACATGAGACAAAGTCTTCAGTTTTAAGTACCCCATCACCATATAGTATTTCCATAGTAATGTATGTTTATGAATTTTAGGACAACTTGTTTAGCTAATTTTATTATTTTTATCTCAAAGATGAAATATAGCATCCCAAAATGCGTTTCAAACCCACCAGATAAAATACGTATTTTAAGCAAGTTCCTAAACATAATTATCACATAAGTGACCAAGTAAAATGTTTGTAAACTATGTGCTCATTATGTGAAATTTTTAAGAAATTTTCCATGTTCTGAAGATTGGTTATTTTTCTTTTCAGCATTTACTATCACAGTTACCAAGGACCTATATGTGGTAGAGTATGGCAGTAATGTGACAATGGAATGCAAATTCCCAGTAACAACACCGTTAAACTTGCATGTATTAGTTGTCTACTGGGAAATGGGAGAAAAGAAAGTTATTCAATTTGTAAATGGGAAGGAAGACCTGAAAGTTCAACACAGTAGCTATAGCCAAAGGGCCCATCTGTTGAAAGACCAGCTCGTTTTGGGAAAGGCTGCACTTCAGATCACTGATGTGAAACTGCAGGATGCCGGGGTTTACTATTGCTTGATCAGCTATGGTGGTGCCGACTACAAGCGGATTACTTTGAAAGTCAATGGTAAGAATGATTATAGGTAAAGAGGCCAAACCTTTATTAAAATCATATCAGCGATGAGAACTTTTCATTCTTGAAAGTCCACTATTACTCTCCACAGGAGCAATCTGTTCATTCATTCATTCACACACCCATCCAATGAGCATTTCTTTTTCCTTTTTAATTTTCACCCAAGGACATGTTTTACTGATTTTAGAGAGAGGGGAATGGAGAGAGATAGAGATAGAAACATCAATGTATGAGAGAAATATCAATTGATTGCCTCCCATGCACACCCCCACCAGGAATCAACCCACCATTTTCAGTGTGTCCTGACTGGTAATGGAACCGACAACCCTTTGATGTACTGGATGACACTCCAACCAGCTGAGCCACACTGGCCAGGGCCCAATGAGCATTTCTTGAGCCCCTCCTACTTGACAGTCCCTAGAGATCCAGAGCCAAACATGTCAGAGCCATGTTCCATAGAATGTTCAGTTTTCCTAAAATAAATTCTCACTCTTTACTTTGCTATTATTATAAAAGTAATACATACTATGGAAGGAAATAAAATGAATTACAGAAGTGTCCCTCCACCCTTCACCACCATCTTCCATGACATGCAGAGATAACCAGGTAACCACTATTTGTGTGTTTTCTCCAGGATTTTTTTTTAATTCAACTACTATTTTTATTTTATTAGATCTGCCAGCATTTTCCTTCCTTTGAACCTCTCTATGCCATACTTAACTAAAACAAATGTTAAAAACAAATTTCGCTATAAGGTTCACATTTTAAAAGAATTGAAATCATTTTATGAAGGCAAACTATAATTACATCAAGAATAGAGAAAACTATTCTTCCTTAGAGATGGTATAAACTATGCTCACTGGGCATTCATCTTGAAAAATCTATACCAGCATTATCGTGGAGTGTTAAAGACGAACTGTGAGTGACAAATCCCTGAGTTCTGAACCACAAATATGTCATCAGGTCACCTGGGTTCAAAGTTTGGGTAAAGGAAAACACCTTAGCTGACCACCTCTGCTTTCACAGTTAAGATTCCTAGAATTGAAAGCTGAAAGGATCCCAGGCAAGAGCAACTAGCCCAAATTCCCAGGGAACAGAAATTCCCCAAAGGGTCTTCTGCTCACATACTTCCCACAATTGTTGAAATTACTTTCTGGTATTGAGCTGAAATCTGCCCTATTTACTTACAGTTTTGAAATTATGTGCCTACTTTTTTTTTCACATTTTAATGTGACTAGAATTAAATCATCATCTCTTGGTATTTCCATTCCTAGGATAACTACGATTAATCTGAAGGTCAATAAGTAGAAAAAGTTTGAATTTATCATAAAGGGATAACTGGTCATTATCTCAAAATCAAAATTATATAAGAATTAGGAGAAATGCACCTGTTTTATGGTATATTACTGGATCACTGATTCTGGCTCAATTAATGCTACTGTTGTCAAGAAGATGCCACTTGTGAAGTAGGTTAAATGTTCATTGCATTTTACCATATGCTTCTCTAGAACAGTGATATTCATAAAAATAGAATAGTGGGATTTCAAGTGGGATTTTTAATTTTTCTTCAGTCCATCAGCAAATATCAGGCACTTTACTGTGTTTCTATGCATGAAAGAAATTATTAAGACGTCATCCTATAAACAGCCAGGAATCTGGAATAGGAAGAAGAGCATAAGCCTGGCAGTCAGGTAGAAGTATAGAGTGTAAGTCTCTTGTTAGCCTGCAGGTCCTATGCAGAGTGGGACAGCTGTCCCTGCAGAGGAAGGGTGTTCTTCCAGGTCACCTGAGCTCTGTACTGTCTCCTGTGGAGCTACAATTGCCTCTCCTATGGTTTGACACAATAGGAAATCTATGGGTCTGATAGTTTTTCCAAGGCGGGGCCCCTGGTGGAGTACTGTAGATGACTAACATCTGATTTGCTTGACTATTCTATTTTGTGTTATAAATTACTAAATTGGCATCCTACTCCCCATCCATCTTGTTGTCATATCATAGTTTTAGGGGTTAAATTGAGCTGCACTGAGAGCAAGCCAGCCACCAAATTTCAGCTGAGGCTGAATCACTAATATAAGTTTGATGTCCAGGTTACTTGAGCTACATAATTCAAGGAAGTAGAGTTCCTGAGTCAGCGGTTCTCAACCTGTAGGTCGCCACCCCTTTGGCGGTTGAACGACCCTTTCACAGGGGTCGCCTAAGACCATCCTGCATATCAGATATTTACATTACGATTCATAACAATAGCAACAATACAGTTATGAAGTAGCAACGAAAATAATTTTATGGTTGGGTCACAACATGAGGAACTGTATTTAAAGGGCCAGAAGGTTGAGAACCACTGTCCTGAGTCATCTCCATATGCAAATGATTTCACAGTAACTCTATCAGACTTCTCTTCCCATCACTGCAAACATGTGGTAACACAGCTTCCCCACAGGGAGTTTACTTACCATGGCCTTTTAAATGTGAAACATTTCAAAACTGAAATGTGAAACTGAAGTTTTGGATTAACTCAATTGTTATTATCACTTTATTACTCTATATATTTACTTTGAGTCCAATGAAAATAACAATATGATATTTATAGCAAGATAATTGTTCCTTTAAGTCCAAACTTGGCCCAAGTATGAATAGAAGAGTTAAGGCAGAACTAGCAGTTCCCCACTGCTAAGCTATCTGAACATTAAGCTGATTTCTATGAGAACCATTCTGGATTTATATTCTTTCTAATGTGGACAACACCAAGCCACACGTCTAGTTCTGTGCTAAGTGAAAACCCTGACTTCTCTTCTTTCTGCTCATGACCTAGCCCCATACCGCAAAATCAACCAAAGAATTTCTGTGGATCTGGACACCTCTGAACATGAACTAACTTGTCAGGCTGAGGGTTACCCTGAGGCTGAAGTCACCTGGACAAGCAGTGACCACCGAGTCCTGAATGGCAAGACCACCATCACCAGTTCCGAGAGGGATGAGAAACTTCTCAATGTGACCAGCACACTTAGAGTCAACACAACAGCTAATGAGATTTTCTACTGCACTTTTCGGAGATCAGGTTTTGAGGAAAACAGTACATCTGAGTTGGTCATCCCAGGTAATATTTTGAAAGTCTCAAAATGTGCCTAGTATTATCCCCTGGTACCAAGCATGATGCCTGCTCATCGTAGGCATTCACTGTTTGTTGAATTAATATGCAGCCTGCTTCCTTATCTCCATTCATCCAAGTCACATTGCTATATTTATTGAATATTTGTATATCAACAAATATTTATTGAATATAGCCTATGTGCAAAGCATTGGGAGCTCTCAGAAGAATAAGACAGATCATATTCTTTAGGAAACAGATTAAAAAACAACAACAGGCAATCTCATCCATGCAGAAATGCTGTTGTGGCTGAGGGATCCAGGGGAGCACCTGAGAAGAATACTCAATTCAGGCCATTTGCCTCCCTCAGGGTAGTCTATGACATTTCAACGCAGGGCAGTCTGCTTAGTGCATAGGTCTAAAGGCTGTGTGTCCCTGGGCAAGTTACTCAACTTCTATAGGCCTCATTTTCCCCATATGGTTATAACCTATTGGGCAAAATTATCATGGGATTACTTGAGCTACAGTGTATGACAAGGATTTTAGATTTTTACCTGCACAGATTCAGCAATTTTGGTTTTTTTTTTTTACCCCCCTACCCTACAGAAGTGGGTAAGGCAGCAAACAGTCTGGTGACCGGCTCAGACCTTTAGAAAAAGTGAGGTGGGCAAGCATGATGTTAAATAAAATTAGAGGTATTCTGAGAAGCACTTTTTACTGCTCTCTTCCCCACTAGATGTTGACAGTAAAGCTTCAGGTACTTCAGAGAAAACAACTTAAAAAAATGGGTAGAAACGTTGAGCAATAGGAAAATACAATCCAGCCCGCCCCCCCCCCTAAAAAAAGTTTAGTTTAGATAATGGAAGAGATGCTCTTACTGGGCATGAGTCACTTTGGTAGGAGCTGCATTAGTGGGTTCCTGCCATTTGACAGCTTATTTGTGGAATAACTTAGAATAACTCGAACTGCTTGGAGTCTGTTTCCTCATCTGTAAGCTGGGGATTTTTTTATACCTGGCATATCTAACTTATTTTGAGACTCAAAATAGATAGGAACAGGCTTTATAGACTGTAAGCTACTAGATGAAGGCGGACTGCTGCTATGGCTTTAAAACTTGAACTAGGTAGTCAGAGATCATGACTAATGGTGGGAGGTTAGCAATCTCTGAGCCTCATGTGCCATGGGACCACCTTTTCTTCCTGCATGGAACCGCAGACAGAGAGATTGGGAGATTGGTGAGAGGCACTAATGATTAGATGTCCCGAGATTCAAACTGTGGAAAAAGAAAAGATAAAAATTGGTCCCCAATCATGACCACAGACATAGGGAGGTGAGCATTCTTTGGCAGTGCTTGTTGGCCTTCATGTTGCATCTTTGCCGTGTACATTAGCCTTTTGACTTCAATATTTAAGAATATAAGAGAAAGTGAATTAATCAAGGCTGCCATTTAGGATTAAGCAGCCACCCACTGTAGTACTGCTAAGCACTTTACAAACATTAGCCTTATTGTTTCCAACTTGTAGGCTGGTTAAAGGACTTGTCCGAGAAGTCAAAGCTAGTAAGTGGCAGCAGAATTTAACCCCAGGTCCATCTGTCCAAAGCCTGGGCTGCTTCCACTTTTCCATGCTGCTCTCACTTTCATATTGGAGGTATCTTACCATTCCAGCCACTCACTGGACAGGAACTTTTGAAAATTAACCTAAAGCTAACCTCGATCACTTTCAAGGATGATTATTATTCTCTTGACTCCTTCCCATCAACATTTTATCTTTAGTCTATTTTTCTTTTGTTTTGATTTTCAGAACCACCTACAATTCCAAGAAATAAGAGGACTCACTGGGCAATTCTGGGAGCCATCCTGTTGTTATTTGTAGCCCTGGCAGTGGTCTTCTGTCTACAGAGAGATGGTATTTCCTTTATTGAAAGGGTCTTCACTGGAGATGTGGGGAAATGTATGGGGGTGCTAATGTTGTCACAATGGTACTTAGTAGATAGAGCCAAGGATGCTAAACCTGCTGTAATGTGCAGGGCAGTCCCACGTAATAGGGGGACTACCCCAAATGCTTGCAGTATCCCCACCAGGAAACACTGATTTATAAAATGCTGCCTTCCTATAAGCCTTTTCTTTCAGGGCTTGTTTTCAATTATGCAAAGTAGATTTTAGCTATGCCATCATGTGAACCTGTATATCACCTCTTCCTCTAGCCCTGTTCATTCTCCTGTCCAGCAGCATCACCAGCATTGGAAGGCAGCAGTGCACACTGTAGGAGCATATCTGAGGGAGTGACAGTTGGATCATGACTGCAGGGAAACCTGACTTGCCTTTGCAAGGTGGCACAAAAACATTCTACTGTTTAATAGCAATTATAGTGACTCTGAGCAGGATTGCTGAGTGAAGGTCCATGTGTATAGAAGTGAGGGGCAGGAGAACAGGAGTGAATAGAGGTTGAAGAAGACCATCATCATGCAGTTTCTTTCTATTATGGAAATAACTAATAACCACAGACTTAGAGGAGAGAAAAAGCTAAAATACCTGTTGGTTTTATTTGAATTTGAGTCTTATATTAGTTGCACTGTTATATTGAGCTGGTTTCTGGATACCCTAAGTTATAAAAATAGTTCCTTCTGTAGAGCTGTGATACTTTTACCATAGAGTATTTTGCTGATTATTCAATTTTCTAAATAATTTGAATGTGCTTATCTCTCTGTTTACTTATGGCAACAATTGAATGCAGGAAAATGAGCCTATTCAAATAATTTCTTCCCATGTTAAGATGACTCAAAGAAAACATTTCTCCAATTCTTTGAGAAGTATACTAAAGGACACAATGGTGGTTTGCATAGAGTTATCTGTTGTCAATAAGGAAGCAGAAAATGGAAGGGAATTCCAGTAGTTGTTGAGAAATTCCCCACAACCCTTTAAGAGGGGATCTGGGAAAGTAGTGTAATTGAGGGAGTGGAGGTTGCTGATTCTAAAGACGAAGTACTTAATGCTTAACAGAACACAGACAGCCAGAATATAAGGACCAAGTTTCAATGGTAGGAAGATCCTGAGATGGAGTTGATTTGTCCAAGTAAGTGACTATTACCAACTTGCATTTTGAATATTTTCCTATGGAAATTATTAGTTGGTATTAGAAATGACTAGGAAACCAGTGCATGATAAAGTACCTCAGAGTATGGTCCATCTCTGAGGTAAGAATGGGAAATAAAAGTATATACTTACAAAGAAAATCTAGGAGCAAAAGCCCTAAACTGTTGAATTAACCTCAGGGGTTGAGACCTGTGAAATAAGAAAGTCTACCAGATTTCCTAGGGATTAAAAATGTTTCGTAGGAACCTGGAATTTAAACTTGAGTCACTGTGTGGGATGTAGAATTGTGTTTTGTGGAAATAAAAATGACTTTTTTTTTTCCAAGTGAGAATGATGGATGTGGAAAAATGTGTCACTCGAGACATGAACTCAAAGAAACAAAATGGTAAGAATATTAGCAGGGATTGAGAAGTTGAAGAAAAAGGAAACAAAAAGCTAAAGTAATAACAAGGAGGACTCTATCAGTCATAATTCCTCTTCTTTTAAAAGAATGCTAGCTGTGGGAACTGCTGGCTTCTTTTTGCCTCACAACTCTAATGTGAGAACTCCTCCCCCTACCTCCCCTAAACCACCCCCGCCCCCCGCCCCCGCAGTCTGAGAAGGTTTAGGGATGGCCTGGAGAGTAAAGAATGGTGAGCAGCTCTGTGTGTATGTGTTGGGGGGTGTAGGGGAAGAGGCAGTTTCTCTCTGCTGGGTCTCTATTGCTTTGCATCCTAACTTCTCCCTGCAAGAGGACCAAGTTGACTTATGTAGATAGATTGATCAATAGAAGTTGTATGTCAGGAACTGTGTTAGTACCTCCTTTAATTCCCTCCAACCCCTCAAATGAAGGAGATAAATACCAGGATTATCTCCACTTTATATTAGAGAATACAGGGCCAAGAAGATCATGTAAATTGCACCAAAACATACAGCTGATAAATGACAAAAATCAGGCTTTGAGGCCCATTAGCTTGACCATAGAACCTTACTCTTAGCCTATCTGCTTGATTCCATTTTGCCACAAATGTCTATATTTATAAAAGGTCAGAAAAATCTCGCCCAACTGAACTAAGAGAAATAATGTTTTCAATTTGCTTTAATATATTTAGAAACCAGACTTCACAAAAAGCCCAACTTTAAAGTAATCTAATCAGATTGGACAAGCTCAGGCAGGTTTTATTATGTGGTTTCCTTTGTGTGTAAAGCTAACTAGTGAATGTTGTTTGGGTCATCCTAGGGTGACCAACCATCCCAGTTTTCTCAAGACTAAAGGTTTCTCGGGTCAGGGGACTCTCAGTTTTAACATCAGGACAGTCTGGGACAAACTGGATGGTTGGTCACCCTTTATCAAGTAAAGGTATTTGAGCAAAAATATACTCTGCTTCTTTATCTTCTTGCAAATGTATTATAGCATCTAGCGAATATAAAATATTTCTCATTATTGCTCTCCAGCTGCACAGTTTGAGGAGACGTAATCCAACATTGAAACTTCTGGTCTTAAAGCAGGGATTCTCAGCCTGTGGTTTGCGTTTGTCAGGGCTGAGCATGACCAGAGGTGTGCAATAGGCCGGCAGGCTGCAGGCGATGTAGGACTCAAAAGGCTCAAGCACTGAAAATGGAAGCTGGAAAAGAAGAGGAGAACAAAGAACGAAGGAAACCTTGATACTTCAAAATGACTGGAAGACTCATCAGTGCCTATGGAAGGGAGAAAGGAAACTTCTGAATGATGAGCCTCCACGCAAATTGTCCATCGCTCCCTGATTTATTGGTCAGTTCCTACAGAAGTGCCTTCAATCAGTGTCTTGATTTGTCTTCTGCATGATTGAGAGTGCTGGTGTTGTAACAGTATTTAAGTATGAGTGATTTCTATTTATTTTGAGTTTGTGGGATCTTGTCGTGTGAGTGTGGTTGCGAATGATCTCTTTTGGAAGATATATTGTCACCAAACTAAACTTCCTGCTTAATCACTTGTATGTGTCCAGAAAAATGTATAGTATTTGTCAGGTGCTTTGAATCCTCTATAATTATTGATATGTAGGAAGCACACAAACAAACCATTGGTTTGTATAGGATGATGGAGTGGTAAGTAGCAGACTTCAGATTTCCCGGACTGTCATCCACTGTCCTTTTAGAATATAATTTACAGCTGCTAATTTATTCATTCAGCAAACATTTATGAAATGCCCTTGCATGCCAATCACTGTGCCAGACAATGAGTCTACAGATGTGAGCAAAATAAAGTACTGCTCCTAAAGGAGCTCATAGCAGAATGGGGAGACCGGTAGGAAAATGTATTATTACACTTCCTGCAGTGACATAGCATAAGGTGTTGGAGGAGAATGATAGTGAGAGGGAGAAAGTCTAGATATGCTGCCAAAAGGAGGGGGTACTATTGGTGGCCAGTCAGTGTGTTCCTGGACAACTGAAAATACTTTAATAATCAAAGCAATTTTAGTTTGTGAGACAATATCAATAATTTTTATGTTTTTAAGATGTCAAATTTTTAAAAACTATAGAAAATAACTTTTGAATTCCTTTCCTATCATTATATTTACCCCTTATTTATTTGCCTTTGTCATGCAACCTGATGCTTATTTATATAGTGTCGGGTATTATTTAACAGTTCTTTTTTATTTAAATGCAGTTGAATTTTGAATTTAGACTTTTCCATGATTCAAAATTCAGAAAGTCAACTAGGAGACATTAAAAACTCTCTACGCCATCCTTGTATCATCCAGGTTGCCTTTCTAGAAGCAACCACTCTTGCCTTTTGTTTATTATGCTTCTGAAGATATTCTATGAATGTTTGTGGAAATATATATATACAGACAGTCCTCGGGTTACATCAGACTTGATGTACGTCGTTTTGTGGTTATGTCGCCATCTCCCATTTATTTATTTAAAAAAAAGTTCCGTCATTTCGATGTATGTACATATATGCTTTATGTGTTTTATTATTTATTTACCACAAGTAAAGGTCAGGAATTGTTACCGTTCTTTTACTTTTTTTTTTTACTGTTTCACTTCATTACTGCTGTGTATGTGCTCCATGTAGTGATATAGGTGCTTATGTAGGTGGGTTTGACTTATGGCGAAAATCTCCTTACGTTGCGCCATAGGAATGGATCTCCGACGTAACCCGAGCACCTACTATATAGCATATATTTTTCTTTCTTCCTGTTTTTCACGTGTGTGGTAACACATTACATGCCTGCTGTACACTTTGCTATTTTTATTTAATATATTATTTTATATGTAGCAGTGGGACAAATATGAAGTTCCCAGAGGTCAGGCACCGTTGTCTTGTTAGTTTCTAGAGCACCTTTTCTATAGCCTCTTAGTGTCTTTCATAAGACTTAGTACATGCTAAATATGTACTACGTCTACATTTAGACAACCAGCAATTCATTGAGTACTTGCTTTATGACTGAGGAGGGACTTGGTTTATTTTGTCTTTCTCAAAATGGAACCCATGGGCTCTCTAACTGGGTCAATTTAGTCGTAAAGGATGACTTTATTTCTAATTCTGTGTGACAGAATCATGTCTGCAACTTGTTATTTTGTTTGTTTTCTCCTGAGTATAAACTTGACTTTGATATTGTACTTGAAAAATTACATGTTCTTTTTGGAAATTCCAGTAGAGTACCTTGACCCTAGACCCTCATGTGTGCCAATAAAGACCCATGAGTTATGCTTAAACCCTTGAGTCCTGCCAGTTTTCATCACTACAGAGGCCTCTTAAGATCTTGCTTTCCAAAGGTGATGAGATTCAGATGCCTTCTCAGAAGCTCCCAGAGTATTCCTTCCCTTTTAGCCATTTACCTGGATTGATGACAAGGAAAACCTTCTTTGCTTTTCCACATGTCAAAGCTGAAGAAACAGGATCTCCAACAAAATGTCTTCTCTTATCTTTTTGCACATGTTCATTTGTACAATATTCCTTGTTTGTGTGATGTACAAGCAAGGATCCAGTTTATTCACTCCATTTCTAATTCTTAAAGCCTTCATGGTGTTAGATTTATAAAGCACTTTAGCCCTTTGTCTTGTGTTTTGTTGTAAATGACATAGGCAGAAATGATATATAATTCTGCATTTGATAATCACTGTATACACCTGCATTAATTTAATAAAACATTCTTATTTATTGTGGTTCCAATATACCAGGATGACCATTTTTCTTGTCTTATAAAAACCACTCCTAATTTAGCATCCCAGTGGAGACAGTTACTTGAAAGATCTTCAGCCATCTTCCTCGTTCTTTTTTTTCCCATAGCTTCTATGTCTACACAGCATGCTCTTAAGTCCTGCATAATGAAAAATATCAAAAGAACTATTTTTAAAAGCATATTTTGAAAATTTTTATTCTCTGTAACTCAATAGCTTCTTTTAGGAGAATACAAAAAAAATTGTCAGAATTGTGCCATCCGAATTGAAGAGTTGAGGGAGGGAAAGTGGAAGAGATGGAGTGGTAAAGAGAACTACAGGGAAACAAAGGGGCTTTCCTTTATGCGAGTACTCTTCTCAGATCAGTAAACATGGATATGTAAGCCAACACACATGAAGCTGGATGTAGTTCAATCTTCAGGTTCTGAATAGGAAGTGAGAAACCTAGAGCAAAGCCAAGGTTAGAATTGAGGCCTGGTACAGAGTGCTACCATAGGGAGATTTATGGTTTTACAACAAATGACAACACTTGTCATTCAAGGAAGTATAGAACTTTTAATGCTGTCATCTAGCTTAATTAGTCACCAAGTTCACTTTACAGAGACTTTTGGTCATTTCTCTGAATCAGACACTCAAAAGGTGATGATGATTTCTAAGAATATATGCCAGATTCTACAAGGTGTTTTAAAAAAAATCTCTCTCTCTCTCTCTCTCTCTCTCTCTCTCTCTCTCTCTATATATATATATATATATATATATATATATATATATAGTTGATTTTAGAGAGAGAGGAAGGGAAAGGGAGAGAGAGAAATATCAATGTGAGAGTGAAACATTGTTGTGAGAATCATTGATAGGCTGCCTCCTGCACACCCCCTACTGGCAATTGAGCCTGTAACCCATGCATGTGCACTGACTGAGAATCAAACCGTGATCATCTGGTTCATGGGTTGTCACTCAACCACTGAGGCACACTGGCCAGACTCCTTGTTATAATTTAAATATTTCCAGAATTATTTTTATTTTAAGAAAAGTTAAAGTTTGACCAAACTGAAGCAATTGTTAGTAGTTGGGTGCTATAATTAATAATCATGATAATTACCATTCATTGAGCATATATGCTATGCCAGGCACTAAGAGTTACATATATTATCTCATTTAATGCCATGAACCAGCAAGGAGGTGTTCCAAACAAGGAAACAACATTTGCCTGGATGACTACCAAATCAGCAAAGTTAAGGAAAAGTGGAGCGTTAAATAGGCAAAAATAAATAAGTGCATAATTACAGTGATACTATGGGGAAGCTTTAAAAAAGTTTTGATTGAAATTCCTGCTGCTTATTTACTTACATCTTTTCCCTCAACAAAAAATGTAAAAAGGTCATTTAAAAGTATTGTGTATAAGACTATGACATTAATTTTGAATGGACAGTAAATAGCCAAATCTTGGCTGAAATATAAACTTCTTAGTTTCTTAATTATTGTGAAGCTATCATTTTGGCTCCATTTTCCCCACTTATTAATGATCTGATTACATATTCTATAATAGAAAAATGCAATTGGATGGACAGGAAGTCTAGAATACCCATTTCCATTGAGGAAACATTATTGGTAAACACAGATTCCCATCTCCTCTTTCCACTCAGTGTGAACTCTGTAGGAGATACCTTCTTGCAGAAAATGAGTATCTAATCCTGTCTTGGCTGAGGAGAAAGTCAGGCTTGGGAGATAGGCAGCCGTGGAGTGAAACCTCACTCACAACCAGGATTCAATCCCTCACCAGAGCCTTTCATGTCCGGTGACAAACCAGGGTGCGACCTAAGAGTTGAGGGCAGGTCAGAAATGTTAAGGGACACGCCTTGCAGAGATAGGCCCGAGGAAATGAGCAGCAGCAACCTGGTTGAAGATGAGGGAAAGGGAGGTGAAGATCCACCCAGTCTTTAAACTTGCATTATCTCTAGGCTGGGGACTAGCCAAAGGATCCCACAAAGGTTCTCAATGTGTTGATATCCCTGGGGATGACTACGATGGTGCTGTAATGAGTTCAAATAGTGTTCCTGTGCCTACATTTTGAGAAGGGGTAATTTTCAAGATAATAACTGAATAGGCTCCGATAATAACAGAAGAAGGCTGTGCGGCAGGATTGCAGTATACCTCAACATATTAATCTTGATTTTTCTCTGTGTAGTTCCCTTTACCTGCCCTCTCTCCCTTTGTAGCCTGAGGGTCGATTTCCCTCCCCAGCCCCATGCCAAAGCTCAGACATAGAAAGTACCACAATAACACCTGCACTTCCCACAATTCACTACAAGCAGCTCAGTGGCTCACAGTTACTCATTGGGCATCTTCCACAGGCCAGGCATTTACAGTGCATTGTGGGGAAGTGAAAGACATTAAATGTGGCTCATGCAGTCATGGAGCTTATTATCTGAGGAGACAATACATACATTCATGAAGAATTAAGTAATAACTCAAGTGTTAGGGAATGTGAGACTTTAAGAAAATGTCTCAAAACAGTGAGAAGAACTCTTTGTAATACTTTAAGCAATAAAAAAAAACTGGAAAAAAAAACAGTGAGAAGAGAGGGCATCAAAAGCTGTGAAGCAGAGGGAGGAAATCCTAGGTGCTAGGAAACCTGCAGCAAGGAGGCCAGATCCCACTTGGCCCCTGGAGAATGGAGAGGTGCCTACCTCTGAGGATGTGCATCTTAGTCCACTCAGGCTGCCATAACAAAACACTACAGACTGGGTAGCTTATCAACAACAGAAGTTTTTATTCCTCACATTTCTGGAGTTCGGGAAATCCAAGATCAAGGCACCAGCAGGGTTGTGTTGTGGTCAGGACCCTCTTCCTGGCTCATGTGTCCTCACATGGTAGAAGGGACAAGGGATCTTTGTGGGGTCTCTTTCAAAAGAACAGTCATCTCATTCATGAGAGCTCCACCTAAGCACCTCCCAAAGACCCCATTGTCCTAATACCATCATTTTGGGGATTAGGATTTGGGGCAAAGAGGTGGACCAAAACTTTCAAACCATAGCTGTGTAGAAAGCAGGTGTTTTTTTTTCTTTTTATAAAGGACTAGAGGCACGATGCACGAAATTCATGTGAGAATAGGCCTTCCTTCCCCCAGCTGCTGGCACCAGCTTTCCTCTGGCACCTGGGCCCCGGACTTCCCTTGCAGCCCCAGCTTTGTCTGGTCTAATTAGCATATTATGCTTTTATTATTATAGATAAGTTTAATGATTGAAGAAAATCTGTGATCCCTTATATTTCTAGTGGAAATATAAATTAGTACAACCTCTGAAAAGGATAATTTGGCAATATCTATAAAAATTATAAATGACAGAGTAATTCCATTTAGAGAAATTAACCCTACACTGTATTCTCATAGATGTAAAATGACCTATGTATAAAGGATATTCATTGCAATTTTATTTATAATAGAAAAACATTGGAAACAACCCAAACACCCATCAATAGGGAACTGATTAAATGTGCTGGCACATCAAAACAATAGAATACTTTATTAGATAGCCATGTAAACAAATAAGGAAATTCTTTCTGTACTGTCATAAAAATAGACCTCCAATATATATTTATCATTTAAAAAGGAAGTTACAGAACAGTGGACAGTATGCCACTGTACACATGTTATATTAAGCATATAACATGTACACTATGAACACTTACTTTGCATACTAGGTACTTACTAGTAGTATGTATACTATGTACACTTAAAGCATATATTATGTGCACTATGTATCTTTCCAGATATACATTTTGCACCTTTGAAAGGAAAAAAATATAGATGTATATTTGCCATGTATGCAAAACATATATATCAGAAAGGATGCATAAGAAATTGGTAAAACTGGTTGCCTTTGGGGTGGCATATTGGGTTCCTGGTGGGAGAATTTTACTGGTGTAATCTCTTGGCTTTTGAATCCTGTGAACATATTACCTATCTATAATAATAAAAGCATAATATGCTAATTAGACTGGATGTCCTTCCGGACAAACTTCCAGACGAAGCCAGGGCTGCTAGGGAAGCCCGGGTCCCGGGTGCCAGAGGGAAGCCCATGCCGGCAGCCAGGGGAAGGAAGGCCTACTCTTGCACGAATTTCATACATTGGACCTCTAGTCATAAATAAATAAACTATAGTTTTTAAAAGTTTGAGCTCAATTACTTGCCTTTCAGGGAATTTTATAAACTTTAAAGGAAATAATAACTCTCAATGTATAAGTCCAATACAAACATCAGTTGTGAGGAAGTTTAAACAACTAAATTCCACCACCACCGGATTTCAGTCTGGACTTGAACCCAACTGATTTGAATTATTATTTTTTTCATTTAATTTTCCTCTATTTTTCACTGGTGTCACCTCAGCACACCTCTAATATGTGGAAGCATGATCAGGTAATTTATAGCCTTTGATTAAGCAGCTATGGGTTTGGATCCACGTGATGTAAATGATATTATAAACAAACAAATGAACCAAATCAACCCACTGTTAATAGACATGAAAATGCTTCCATAGATATGAAATAACTAAAACATTTGGACCTTGGGAAAGCTTGCAAAAATGATCCTAACTTATATTTATCCAGTCTGAGAACTGAGTTTAGGATGTGAAGTTTTTGCATAAGAGTGAGGTGAAGCTATTTGGTCAGCATTTCAGGGGATATTGGTGACTATAAAAACCCCCAACCTAGGCTTCCCCTTTTAGCATCTTGGCTTCTCTGTGGGAAACTTTGGCTGCCTGCCCCCAAACTGAGCATCCAGCCTTTGTTTGACAAGACACAAAAAAGCTGTTTCACCTCAAAAATCTCTGCAGTGGTAAAAACTGAAAAGGGAAAGATCATGGAGAAGTTACTCAAAAGACAACAAAATTTACATAACTGAAACTGATTAAGAGAACTGTTGTGAGAATTAAAGAAAATGCCATGTCACACTTGAGTAATAAAAAAACAAAACACCTAATATCAGCAACAGCAGATGACTAACAGCAGCCTTCAGGTGTCAAACACCTTTCTTCCTTTTGGACACAAATAACTTAGCAAGCTTGAGGTAATGCTGATGTATATGAGACCATACAAAGTCATCTCTTTCTAGGATACTAAGGGTGTTTGGGACTTTCAAATGTGATTAAAATAATTCAGGTTTCTAGCAGAGAACTTAAAAAACACACAAACCACTGCTCTATAAGTTGCTTTATACTAGGTGACCATGAAAGGGAAAAAATCTAGCTGTATTGAGAAATGTACATATATTTGAGAAGATTGGGAATTTGCTTCAAAGACCTACAGTTGGTCAGACCCAAGTTCCAATTGCATTAATTCTATGACTTTGGATATGTAATTTAACTTCACTAAGCCTGTTTGCTAATGAATGAAATAAAATAAGGACTATATGAGGCAGCATATCTAAAATGCTTAGAACAATGCCTGGTGTAGTCACTTTGTTTACTGATATCACTGGTGGCAAGAAATGGTTTATTAAATTATTTTAAGGTGTAAGAGCTATGAATCCAACCAGACTGTTATTGTTATGAATGATTTAAATACTACTTTTTTTGAAATATATTTTTATTAATTTCAGAGATGAAGGGAGAGAGAGAATCATTGATGGCTGCCCCCTGCATACCCTACACTGGGTATCGAGCCTGCAACCCGGGCATGTGCTCTGAATCTGGAATCAAACTGTGACCTCCTAGTTCATTGGTCAACGCTCAACCACTGGCTTGGCTTAAAAATTATTTTTAATTAAAATTAATTTTGTATTTATTAAATTTTTATATTTAAAAATTAAAAACATTTAAGTTAAAATATTTAACTTTTCTTTTTATCTTTCAAGTTAAAATAACTGTGAATTAAAGTTCTGCTGGGTTGATGGTCCAAGTCTTAATAATTTTGGAATTTTTCATAATGTTTAACTAGAATTTCTTTTCTTTTTCAATTTGTACATTTAAAATTCTGGCATCAATTCCTTTTTATTCAGCTGGCTTCCCCCATGTCAGTTATTATGGAGCTACTGTAAAACAGAAGTTGTGTAGCATAACATAACATTTTTAGGGAAATTTAGTAAATTTTTTGGATAAACTATATTTTGTTTTGTTTTTAAAGAAAAATGCTTCATTCTTTGCTAATTTCAGAACAAACAGCTTCCTAGTGAAAGTAATTTCTCTTTTTATACCTTAAGTTAAATTTATGTCTATTCTGTCTAAATTTGTGTCAAATTGAACACAAAATCATAACAAAACAATGATGCAGCTTGGTTTCTAACTACACAGAAATGAGTGCACCATAAATGAGAACTTATCATTTTTATTGAACATTTGTTGAGCATCTACTGTATCCTCTAGGCATTATGTAGAATGCAGAGATGACCCAGATATTCACACTGCCCTTAAAAACATGAAGATTAAAACATATTATTAGTAGTAAAGGGCATAACTCCTCCCCCCCTCCAAAAAAAACCAAAACAAAACATACAAATAATAGGACTTGTCAGAAATACAGACACAAACCATTGAATTACTGGAAAATATTTAAAGCAGTTTGAACTTAATTGTTAAACTCTCTACTGCTTCAGTTAAATTTGATCAAACCTTTGAGGGTTAGTTTATGTATTTTGGTGCCCCATTGAGTTTAATCCAAATATGGTATTTTTGTAGTTCCATCTGTTTTATGCCATATCACAGCACTAGAACATATGGAAATGATTTAATAAATAGTATTAACTTTTTTAGTATCTAATACATGCTAGGCAGTGTTCTGAATGCTTTGTTAATTCATTTAGTCCTTGGAGGAGGTGAGTGTAGCTTCCATCTACACTGCTGCCATCTTGGATCCTCTCTATTTATGTCCTTTGATTCTAAATGATAATTTTGCTGGGTAGAGTAATCTTGGTTGTAGGTCCATGCTTTTCATCACTTTGAATATTTGGTGCCAAACCCTCTGGCCTGCAAAGTTTCTGTTGAGAAATCAACTATAGTCTTATGGGAGCACCCTTTTAGGTAAATAACTGCTTTTCTGTTGCTGCTTTTAAGATTCTCTCTTTGTCTTTAACCCTTGGCATTTTAATTATGATTTGTCTCGGTGTGGGTTTCTTTGGGTTCATCTTGTTTGGGACTCTCTATGCTTCCTGGACTTGTATGTTTATTTACTTTGCCTGGTTAGGGAAGTTTGCCATCTTTTTCTTTTCTTTTTTTTATTTTAAGTTGCATTCTTTTATTTTTTTACATATTTATTGAATATATTGGGATTACATTGGTAAATAAAATTATATGTTTCAAGTGTACAATTCTATAATACACCATCTATATATTGTGTGTTCATCATCCAAAGTCTAGTCTCCTTCTGTCACCATTTATCCCCTCTTAACCCTCTTTTACCTGCCCCCTCAACCTTTCCTTTTGCTAATCACCATACTTTTGTCTGTGTGTGAGTTTCTTTTTGTTTTTTTTTTTTGCTTAATTCCTTCACCTATTTCACCTAGCCTCCAACTCACTCCCATCTGACAGCTGTCAGTCTACTCTCCGTATCTGTGAGTCTGTTTCTATTTTGTTTATTATTTTGTTCATTTGATTTCACATATAGGTGAAATCATATGCTATTTGCTTTTCTCTGACTGGCTTATTTCACTTAGCATAATACCTTCAAGGTCCATCCATGCTGTAGCAAAAAGTAAGATTTTTTTCCTTTTTATGACTGAGTAGTAGGTTTTTAATTCCTTGCTCTCTTTCTTCTTGTACCCCTATGATTTGAATGTTCTTACACTTGGTTTTGTCCCAAGGCCCCTTAAACTATTTTGAAATTTTCTTGATAGTCATTAAATCCAAGGATATATATCCTTCTTAATTCAAAAAATGACTTTATTATATTGCCTAGAAAGAAGAAATATTATTTCTTATTGTTTTTCAAGGGAGTTGGTTAGTTAAGAGTATTAAGTCCTAAAGAAATTTGGGACTTTTAGAGAAAGTGAATCCAGAGAACCCAAATTGCTAATAAGAACAATTTATGAATGTAGGCCATGGAGCTCGAAAAGAAGTTTCTTTTTTATATTTCTCCTAGATTATGTGAAAGGTTGACACTGGTAAATCCTGTGGACAGTCAGGGAAGCCTTGAGTTTGGTTGCTATGAAGAGAAGAGTTACAATTGGGGAATCAAAAGGTGACTGTGGAGAGGATGAAGTAAGCCGGGAGACTACTTACTCAAAATCAGATGGTTATGAAAATTCTCTGGTTTGAACTTTAAGAAATTGCTGGAATTGAATAATTTCACACACACACACACACACACACACACACACACACACACACACACACTCATGCCTACATACACATCTATTGAAAAAGAAAAGACATAACAAATGTCTTTTGCAATTGAGCTTGTGGCTACCATGATCATCCTTAAATCTCCTGCTAGGAGAGGTAGGGTATTGCCTGCCAGGTGCAGGTATGACAGGGAGTGACTATCCTGGCTGTTATATCCATAACGAAATGTTCTGCTCCCCCTCGTCACATCAGCCCTTCCAACCCTCCCAGTTTCCTTCCTTTCCATCCACTGTATGATGGCTTGTCCACATTTTGGTCACTTTTCCTGGCATTCCTGTTTCTTCACTCTGGGAATCGCATTAAGACTGGGCCTTCTGACTGGGCCTCTGGCAGTCTTTAGTACCTCATTTGACCCAACTATTTTCCTGTTCTCTTGAACAAGTCAGGTCATAATTTCACAAGCTTAGACATACAATGCACGGAGTAAAATGTTTATTAAATCTGATTACTTAATAACATTTTTAGAAAATTAATAATTTGTGGAGACAAGTTATTTATGTATGAAATATGTAAGCATGTATATATAGATATAAATCGATATATATACCCACACAGAACATATACATATAAGAGAGATCATTAGTGTATATGTCTAGTGTGGATACAAAGCATTTGCAGCCTATGAAAAAGGAACAGAAGAAACAGGGAGGGAAAAGTAAAAGAACTAGAGTTGACAAAGAGTAAGAAAGCAAAGATGGCCACATACCTTCTACTCTTAATGCACAGCATGTCACTGTCAGATAATGTCATGAATCCCCAGGGTTCTGCCACTAACATTTTTTTCTTTCCCACTCCCAGGTCTGGAGAGGGTTCATTCAATCCTCTTATTTATCAGCTTTTGATCACTCTTAAAAGGTTTCACTTCCCATTAGCTTCTCTAAGGCTATCCCTGATATACATTCTTTTTAAGGATTATTTCAGGAGTGTTTGGTTGAAGAGAAATCACAGATTCCATTTTTACCAAAATAAAGAGAATAGTAAAACAAAGAAAACCCAGAGCTAGGTGATGGGGGTTAAATGTCAGCTCTCTTATTTACTCAATGTGTAATCTCCAGCAAATTGTCTACACAATCTGTGCCTCAGTTTCCCTACTTATAAAATCAGACCAACGACTATACCTACTTCCTAGGATTGTTGTAGGAGTTAAATGAGTTCATACACATAAAGCACTTAGAACTGCTCTGGCAATATTTAGACCTTTGTAAATGTTAACCTGTATTACTGTTTTCCTCTTTGGTTAAGAATTGCTTAAAAGTAGGAATAGACTGCACATTCCGCTAATCCCTTGGTCACTCTTCCACACCAAACTTCCACCCTAGAATAGCATCAGGAAGGGAGGCTGACATGAAGTGTGTAGCTGACCTCTAGGCGTTTCCTCACCTTCCTCCACCTATGACAGGAGCCAGTCTGAACTGGCCCAGCCTTGATGCAATCCAGCCTGTGCCATTTCCTCTGCATTCTCTATCTTTCATTAATCTCTAGCCAGTGAGAGCTGCTGGTGTCATGGCCACCACTCTTATATGTTGCCTCACATTCCAGCTTTATTTGCTAAGGAAAAATACTCAGAACCACTGGCTAAGTGAAGAGGAAACTTTGGGGCTAGGAAAAATCTTCCCTAAGCCTGACGGGAGCAAAATTCCCTTGTACATGATATCCTTAGAAGGTTCCTCAAAAGTTTAAGTAACATTTTTTTTTCAGCCAATTGAACTTCCTTAACCTGATTTCCTAGAAAAGCCAGATATTCAGAGAAGTTGTAGGGCACTGGTGATCTAACAAAGAGGTCAGTAAATTCTCCCACAGAGTCCCTTCTCAGGCCTGAAAAATTACCTGTCAGTATAGGAACATGTTCAAACCTGTTGGCAGGGACAGCCTCCAACTATTTGCCTTCCCTCAAACTGTTCATTGGCCTAATTGCCTTCCCACAACTAGGTCCTGAGTTGCTACAAAAGCCCTGTCAAGCAGGCTGACCAGCCAGTCTGTTTTCCCACAATATGGGCCAGGTGTCTTCAGGTACACACCCTTTAACCCAGAGATTCTACATACAGCAAGTGTTTCCAAGAAATAACTAGACTAGGACTCAGAGCCAACTGTACAGCATCATTCATGGTGCCATTCATTTATAATATCAACAATATTGAAAATAACCTAAGTGGCCATCACTAAGGGAAGGCTTAAATAAATTATGGTATAGCCATACAGTGAAATACTAATTAAGATTTACAAATAATCATGGGATCTATAATTATTGACATGAAAAGATGCCCATAATATCTTTGATGAGTGATAAAAGCAGTTCACTGAGCAGCATTCTGAGATAAGGACACTCTAAATTAAAGTGGCATTCATATAGACATATCCAGAGAGCTGTAGAGAATTATATTCACCAAAATATTAACAACAATTAACTCTAGGGTTAGGTATTTGGGTAATTTTTCTTTTTTTTTCATTTAAAATTATTTTACAATAATACAATATGTCATTTTACAACCTGCAAAAAACAAAACAAAAAAACACACACACACAAAAAAAACCCTAAACTTTTTGCATTTTAATTATGAGGGGAAAAATAAGCTAAGGTGTGTTTTTTTACTTCTTTATTAGGGTGACATTGGTTAATAAAGTGATATAGGGTTCAGGTATACAATTCTATAATACATCATCTGTATATTGTATTGTGTGTTCACCATCCCAAGTCAAGTCTCCTTCCATCACCATTTATCCCCCTATATGCTCTTTAAGCTAGGTTGGCCACACCAACCAGGTGATAGCATACAAATCATAGAATTAATATTTATTGAGCACTTACCATATACCAACAGGCCCTGTTTGAAGCACTTTCCATGTCTCAAATCATTTATACAGCAATGCTATAAGGCAGGTCTTTTATGATCCCTATGTTACAATGAAACAGGAACCAAAAGAGAAAGTCATTAGTTCAACGACTCAGGGCTGGTAAGAGATGAAACAGAGTTTTGGACAGAGGTCTCTGATCATGACCTCTGTGCTGCTCCAAGTAAAGTTCACTGGCTCCTTATCTTTAGGGAGCTGTGAAAGGGGCTGAGGTCTGAGGAGCTAGGGAGTGAGGGGAGCAGGATCCTGTCCTCTTCTTCCTGCTGCCCCGCTGTTCCCGAAGGCTCTTCAGCCTCCCGCTGGCCACCTGTTTACTTAAACCCTCTGAGCTTCAGTTTCCTCTTTTGTAAAACAGGGAAGCCTTCTCTGGCCACCCATCTTAAAGTTAATTAGTCCCCACTGTATGTCATATATGGACCTAGTAACTACTTGTCTTATGACACTTATACTTCCCCTCACCTTCATTACCAACCTCCTCTCAGGCCAAGTGACAGGCCCCAGCTGCACCCAGTGGGATTGTCCTCAGAGCAGGCTGGGAGACAGTGGGCATTCTCTATGCCTGCATTAACCCCCTGGTACAATATTTCTGTTCATTTGCCATTCCCCACAATAGACATGAGCCCCCCAAGGCAGAGACAATGTTTTGCATCCCAGTGCCTGGAAAATAATGTTGTTCAAATAATAAACATCCATTCTGGAATGAGTAGCTGGAAATTAAAGCCACATGGCCTTATGATTCTAGAATAATAGTTAAGGAAAGCAATGCTTGCATATCAACTTTTTAAAATGTTGTTTTCCACCTCATCTGGCAAAAAAATTCATGTAAGAATTGCCGTTAAATAAAGAGGTCACTAATTTTAACATGTGTCTACATAAGAAATGTGCAAACCAATAAATAATTTTTATGAGTTTGTTTGAGCCAAACTGAGAACAACTGCTAGGAAGCAAAATCTCAATGGGTTGAGAAAATGCTCCAGAGAATGGCAGTTTTGGAGCTTATCTTATACACTAGAATCAAAGGAGGAGATGTAAGTAGGGTAACATGAAATCCATTGGTGGTAGATTAAGAGGAAGAAAGCAAAGCAGGGAAATCTGGAGGAATGGATAAAAAGCACAATGCAAAGAGACATACTTTTTGTACATTGGTGGGTATAGGATAGTTAATAATTAGCATTTACAGCACATAGAGATGGTATGCTGGGAACGAGGTAGCACTGTAGTGTGTGCTCTGGCGCAGCGGGTCTGAAAATGATGATTACTCTGACATTTCAAAGATATGTTATCTTAGATGCAAAAAGACAGTAGTCAGGCTCCATTAAGGAAAAAACGGACCTTTGTCAGGAAGATACTGGCTTTGGATGTGACTACCACCATCACCCATTTTTAGATGGTCATTTTTATGTTCAGACCATCCTATGTGATTATTTTCAGTTTCTGGGTTTGTAAGGCTTGCCATGCAGACCTCCCCTGAGTCTGTCAGGTCTAAAAGGGGGTCCCTTTTTCATCCACACCTGTATCCTCATCACTTTGGGCCAACCTGGTACTTAGCTCACCCTACTTCTGCTTGGAAATAACTAGACTTGGGTACCTCTGTCCAACAGAGCCATAAGCATCTGAATCCTCTCTCCCCTCCCTGAAGTTCCCCAGAACACTCAGCCTTCTTCCCTGAAGCTGCTGAAGTTTGAGAGAGAGACAGGCAGAGAGAGCAGCTCAGTGCCAGTAAGCGAGCCTTTGCATGTACTCTGTTTCACGGGGCCTCCCACCACTAGGCTCAACAAACAAGTTTTGTTTTGTTTGCAGTCTACCCCAAGTTCTGTAACTTCAATGCTGACACCATTATTTCAGCATTGGGGACCCTTGACCCATCAGCCACAGTCACCCTGCATACCTTTGGGCTGAGGTGTGGGGCTTGATGCCCCATTGTCATGATAACATCCTTCCTTCTCCCCCCAGAAGAGAATGTGCCACAACCAAAGTACCCTCTGGGTGACCTGTTCTGACCCTACCTTTTGTTGCTCAGCCTCATTTCACACCTAGGACAGTGAGAGACCCTTACTCTACCCTCCCACCCTCACCACCACCTACATGAGAGCATTTCCTACTGGATCTCAGGGAGTTTTCTTGTATCGAATAGCCCATTTACTGAGGGCTCTTGTCCTTTCTCTTTCAGAATGCCATGCTTCTATCAGCATCTCAGCTTTGTCACCAAAACAGGCAGGCTCTGTGAGGGCCTGGGATTTACCCTACTGGCGGGTAAACAGGATAGTCTGTTACTGTTTCAGGGGGGCAGGCAGGAGGCTCTGTTACTCACAGGGCAGCAAGCAGCCTGTGTAGGCTCATGATGAGCATGAGATGTTTTCCATGTGCCCCAAGTTCCATGGAGGGCATGGAGGTGGGCCTAGTTGGACTAGACACTGAGGTGGATGCAGCAGGTTTGTGACTTAACTGAGGTACAGTGAGCTGTCAAATCTACCACTTTTATGGTGAGTGGTCAGCAAGGCTGCTTTTTTGTGAAAGAGGTTACTTCATCCCTCAAGTCTGCTCACTGCAAACACAACCCTGAGAAATGGCCCAGATAAAGAGCAGTCAGGCTGCATCCTTGGCCTACCCAGTAAGAAAGTGCAGGAATGCTTGGGGCCCGAGCTTATTGACTCTCTCAACATGTGTGTTGGTTAAGATGATTAGTTTTCCTTGTTGATCAGAAAATACTTTATTATTTATCTTTATTAATATTATTTATTATCTTCTGATTTCAAGGAAGAAGACAAAGAGAACATAGATCAACATGGTTGAAGGACCTTTCCAACCCTAAAGCCACTTGAATTCTCATCCTAACTGGGGAAGCCTAGAAAGAAACTCATCTACAGCCATTTTGGAAGATCAGGTTGGTCCTTGAATGTTCCACATTTAGAGGAATTAAACTTCTAGCATCATTCTTAGGGTTGAAGCTATTCTTATTTTAGAAAAAAGTATCATGAAATATTTGATACATACAAGAGAATATAGTTATAACTTTGGAGCATAATAAAATGAACACCAATGAACCCATCACTGAATTGAATAATTACGTCCTCACAATACCCCTGAGGCTATCTATGGGTTCCTTCCAACATGTTGAGTAAATGCAAACAGCTCAAGCTAGGCTGGAATTGACCTCATGTCCCAGAGCCCTGAGGACTGAGCAGGACTCTACCAACAGAAGAGATAGGCCACTGGGGTAGAAGAAAACAGTTCTTTGTAAGTTCTTCTAAGGGGACATTTTTAAAACTCCTGACTGAAATACCATACCTACTAATATCTTTAGCCTACTATGATCTTGAACTCTTTCCTCAATAAATGTCACCTCAATAAATAGAAGAAATAGAAGAAATAAAGCAAGAAAGTACAGTGTTTGCTTTATAGACAGTCTTGTGGTGACAAGGAACCCAAAATGTAGAGTAGGCAGTGAAGAGGAGGGAAAGCAGCCAACCTTGTATCTTTAGGTAGCTGGATAAGCAACTGAGAGTTGTTTTAAGAACTGGAAGTGTCAGAGAACTTAACCCGGAACTGCCTTGAATAAAAGAAGTAGAATTATCAACACAAGTTCACAGACAGTGGGGCTACAAGGAAGGCTATAGTGGCCTAACTCTTGTGCTTGCATTCACAATCATCTTCTCCATCCCCATTACCTGCTCATAGCCTCCCCATGTCCCTCACCTATAATCCTTCTCCTGAAATTAATTTTTTATTGTGGTAAAATACATTTATATATATAAAACACTAATATGCAAATAGACCAAACAGCAGAACAAATGAACAACCGAACAACCAAACAACCGGTCGCTATGGCATGCTCTGACCACCAGGGGGTGCATGCAGAACATGGTAGGCATCGGCAACAGGCAGTGGAGCACAGAACATGGTGGGCATTGGCTGTGGTGGGATGGTGGAGCAGGTGAGCGGGAGCGCCTGACCAAGGTGGCGCGCCTGTCGCTATCATCTGGGTAAGCCACTGGTGGTTACTGAAAATTCTTTGCTCCCGCGCACCGCGGTCCCACCAGTGCTCGCACCTGCTGCCAGCACCAGCCCTGCTCACACCCGCTGCTGGCGAGAGAGACGCTGCTCGCACCCATTGCCGGTGCCTGACACTGGTCCTGATCACTCAGTGTCATCAGTGGGTGCGAGCGATGGCTGCCGGCCCAGATTGCCCCTGAGGGCTTCTCCCCCTCCCCCTGTTCTTGAGGGGCAATCAGGGCAGCAGGCACTGCTCGCACCCACTGCTGGTGCTGGCACCAATTGCTCCACGCCATCAGTGGATGAGAGCGGGGCCGGTGCCATCAGTATGTGGGAGTGGCAGCTGTGGGAGCGGGGCTGCCGGCAGAGAGGGGATGGGGGGAGGGGGTCGTGGTGGGAGGGCTGGGGTGGGGTCACAGAGGATGGGCCGAGACCCACCCCTGTGCCCACCACAGCCTTGCGGCCCACGGTTCCTTTCAAGGTGCACGAATTCATGCACTGAGCCCCTAGTATAATATAAAATTCACCATTTTACAATGCACAACTCAGTGACATTTGGTACATTTACACTGTTGTGCATCCATCATCACTTTTAAATTCGATAACATTATCATCACCCAGTAGGAAACTCCATACCCTTTAAGCAGTCACTTCCCCTTCTTTCTCTTCCCCCAGCCCCTAGCAACCACTAACCTGCTTTCTGTCTCTATGGATTTGCCTATTCTGGACATTTCATATACATGGATTCATATAACATAAGGCCTTTTGTGTCTGGCTTCTTTCACATAGCATAATCTTTCCAAGGTTCATCTATATTGTAGCATGTATCAGTATTTCATTCCTATTTATGGCTAAAGAACATTACATTGTATGGACATACCATCTTTTCTTGATCCATTCATTGATTTATAGAAATTAAGTGTTGTTTTCTTTCACCTTTTGGCTATTGAGAATAGTGCTGCTATGGAAATTCTTGTACTTTTCTTTTTTAATACTTGCTTTTCAGTTCTTTTGAGTACATACCTAGAAGTGGAATTGCAAGATCATATAATAATTTTATGACCTAACTTATTGAGGAACCACTAAAATGTTTAAAATAGTGCCTACCTGCTGGTGTCTTTCTCTATCAAAGTTAAAACAGATGACTATAAGTTAATAGAACTGCATCATGAAGGACTGGGTCTAAATGCAAAGAATATAATGAGTTGCTTGATTATTAAAGAGGCTGCTAAAAATGTTCAGCAAGTCTCTTAAAGGTGGGGCAAGGTATTAACAGGTCTGGGATCACTTAGAGGACTTAATAAAAATATTCTTAAGACTTAACTTTCTGGATACTCTCTATGTTCAGGCATGGTGGGAAATGAAAGCAAAATAATTGATAAAGGTTGTTGGCACCATAGGCACTTACTTCTACAAAGATAAACAAATGACAAAGAAAAGTCAAGCCACCAAGTCGATCCTTGGCTCCCTGGTCCTTCCATGCTGACAGTGGGTCCAGGACGCTTTCTACACTCAGTTCTCCAGGGGGACACACTGGTTTTAGGTTTGTTCACAACTTAAATGAGACCGATAAATCCTGTTATAGACTGGCAGAAAGATCTTCTTTTTCTTTTCTTCCCTCAACTGTAATTCTATTTTCATAACTCTGAGCTGGGTGAATTTTAATTCAAGTTTAGTTCTTCATTGCTTGAGCAAGAGGGGTCACTTATTTATTAACTCAGTAAAGCATTTAATGGATGCCTACTTTATAGAGAGTTGTGGCACAAAACTATTAATTAAAAAATGATCCTATAGCTCTAGCAATTCTTTCTTTTTTTCTATAAATCTTCATAATATGTGCACATGCACATATACCCCACCTTATTCCTAAAAGAATTTCAGGTAGGCTGCTGTTTAAATCTTTAGACTTCTCATGTGTGTTTTGTTTCTACTTCATTTTCTTCCTTAAGATCATTAAGAATGTAGGGCAGCAGGGAGAGTAGGATTTGAAAAAGAGTAGCCTCTATAAACATCCTTAATATTTAACATAAGGGGGAAATCCCAAGTGTTTTTATTCTTGAATAAATTTACCAAATTCAGAAAAATAATGAATCCACATTTTAAGAAATGTTTACTTGAAATACGGTAATTTTAGATTTGCAAAAAAGTGGCAAAACTAGTACAGAAAGTTTACATATGCCCTTATCTAGCTGATGTTAACAATTTACAATGGTCAAAACCAGAACATTAGCATCAGTATATACTATTGACTAAATTACTGATCCTTTTGAAATTTCACCAATTGTTCTCATAATGTCCCTTTTATGATCCAGGACCCAATTCAAGATCTTATATTGCACTTCATTGTTGTGTCTTATTAGTCAACTACAGCCTGTGGTGTTCCTCTTTCTTTCCCTGGCTTTTGATAAGCACTAGTCAGTTATTAAGAAGTTCTCTCACTTAGGGTTTTTCCCAGGTTTTCTCATGATTAGATTGAGGTTGTGATTTTGAGGATTTTTTTGGCATGTTATTCTTAAACCACAGAATGCTATTCGTTGCATCATTTCGGAGGACACCTGATGTGATATCGTATTTCTGGTTAATTTAATCTTGATCTCTTGGTTACGGTAGTGTCCACCAGGTTTCTCCACTGTAAAGTTACTCTTTTTTTTTCTAAGTAATAAATAGCTTTGGATATATACTTTGAGACTGTTAATATCTTGCTTCTCTTCAGTCTTTTGCCCACTCATTTTAGCATCCATTGGTGGGATTTACATGCAACTATTATTTCTGGGGTGTTTGCCTAATTGTGATATTATTTTTCTCCTTCATTTCATCTATATTTGTTCATTGCAAAAGCCTCATCTTCTCCATATGATTATTTATTATATTAGTTATATAAATATGGCATCATGGACATTTTTTATTTTGTAGGTTATAATGTAGTACCATCATTATTTATTTTATTGGTTAAATTGTTTTGGCTATTGGGAACTCCTTCCAGTTGGCTCCTATGTCCTTTTGATACATCCATCTTTTATTGAATACTTGCTTATTTTCTGCGGCCAGATATTCCACATCTATTAACCCTGCCCCAGGTCTGGAATTAACCACTTATTCAAGGAGTCTGGTTCCTTTTGTTAGAGAATGGTATTTAGAAAACGAGATCAGGGCTGTAGGTGGGCTTATTGCTATGGCCATTGTTCCTTGGTCCTCTCAGCAAGGACATGCACATATACCAACCCATGCATATGCATACACTCATACCTATTTCTACATCTGCCTGTAAGTATATAGACAGTGTGGGTCAAAAGTAGGTTTACAGTTGTTCATATGGAAAATAATACAATCTACACTAATAAAAGACAAACATGCAAATTGACCATACCTTCACTATGCCTTAAGCCACACCCACCAGCCAATCAGAACAACTATATGCAAATGAACCCAACCAAGATGGCGGCCAGCAGCCACGGAGCTGGAGCGAGCAAGAGGCTGGGTTTGCCCCTGGCGATGGAGGAAGCCAAGCTTCCCTCCCGCCCGCCCTGGCCAGCTCTGAGGTCCTCTCAAGGCTATAAAGTTTCAATTATAGAAGCTAAATAAACCCAAGAATAAAAAAAAGAAAAGAAAAAAAGGAGAGGCTGGGAGCTTCCATCGCCGGGGGGGAGTGGTGGGGGGGGGGCTTGGCCAGCCTGAAAACGGCCCTCAGCCCCTCACCCAGACTGGCCAGGCACCCCAGTGGGGACCTCCCACCCTAAAGGAGGTGTGGCCAGCCTGCAAACAGCTATCAGCCCCTCACCCAGGCTGGCCAGGCACCCCAGCTAGAACCCCACCCTGATCCGGGACACCCTTCAGGGCAAACCAGCTGGCCCCCACCCGTGCACCAGGCCTCTATCCTATATAATAAAAGGGTAATATGCAAATTGACCCTAACAGCAGAATGACTGGGAATGACTGGTCACTATGACACACACTGACCACCAGGGGCCAGACGCTCAATGCAGGAGCTGCCCCCTGGTTGTCATTGCGCTGCCACAGAGGGAGCTCTGCTCAGCCACAAGCCAGGCTGCCAGCTGCCAGTACAGTGGTGCTGGCGGGAGCCTCTCCCACCTCCTCAGCAGTGCTAAGGATGTCCGACTGCAGCTTAGGCCTGCTCCCCACTGGCAAGTGGACATCCCCCGAGGGCTCCCGGGCTGCCAGAGGGAAGTCTGACTGCCAGCTTAGGCCCAATCCCCCCTGGGGAGTGGGCCTAAGCCAGCAGGTGGTCATCCCCCGAGGGGTCCCAGACTGAGAGAGGGCACAGGCCGGGCTGAGGGACCCCCGCCCCCGAGTGCACAAATTTTTGTGCACCAGGCCTCTAGTTTATATAATAAAAGGCTAATATGAAAATTGACCGAACGACCGGTCACTATGATGCACACTGACCACCAGGGGGCAGATGCTCAATGCAGGAGCTGCCCCCTGATGGTCAGTGCACTCCCACAGGGGGAGCGCCACTCAGCCAGAAGCCCTCATCTGGGCTCACAGCTGGCGATATCCAAGGATATCCAACTGCCAGCTTAGGCTCACTCCCTCCTAGCCATTAATCGAATATCCCCGAGGGCTCCCAGACTGGGAGAGGGCACAGGCTGGGCTGAGGGACCCACCCCACCCCACCCCCCGTGCACAAATTTCATGCACCGGGCCTCTAGTAATTAATAAATAACAATATAGGAATAAATTGTGTTGGTGTACTCACAACTGTAGACCTACTTTTGCCCCACCCTGAATTCTAAACCATGAGTTTCTATTGATACCTCTGATTCTAATCTAGAATGACATTTTAGTGGAGCTTTTACCCTTCTTTATTTGCAATTCTTTCTCAGACAGTGAGAAGCTTTTTCTAGAGGCCCCATGAATTCCTTGGCTCATGTTCCCTTCCCCCCTCTCTGAGCCAGTAGTGTGGCATCTTCATGTCTCTCCAACTCTAACTCTCTTGCCTCCATCATTCACTTATAAGGACCCTTGTAATTATATTGGGCCTGTCTTAATAATCCTGGATAATGTCCTCATCTCAAAATCCTTTAGTTAATCACATCTGCAAACTCCCTTTTTTGCCTTGTAAGGTAATATATCCACAGATTCAGGACATAGATTTTTCTTCTCTTATTTTATTTTTTCCCATCACAATTTACCCTCTTCAACCACCCCAACGCCCGCCCAATCACCACACTGTTTTCCGTGTCCATGAGTTCTTTCTCATTTTTCTTTTTTATTCAATCACTCCACCCACCCCAACAAACATCTTCCCACCAGAGTTGTCTGCCTGCTATCTATGAGTCTGTCTCTACTTTGCTTGTTAATTCAGTTTGTTTATTTTTTAGGATGTGAATTTTTTTTGGCAGGGCACTATTCTTTTTTTTTTTTTTTTTTCAGAGAGGAAGGAAGGGAAAGGGAGAGAGAGAGAAAGAGAGAGAGAAACATCAATGATGAGCCCTAGCTTGTTTGGCTCAGTGGATAGAGCATAAGCCTGTGGGCTGAAGGGACCTGGGTTTGATTCTAGTCAAGGGCACATGCTTGGGGATTTCAGGCTAAATCCCCAGTGTGGTGCCTGCATGAGGCAGCCAATCAATGATTCTCTCTCATCATTGATGTTTCTATCTCTCTCTCCCTCTCTCTTCCTCCCTGAAATCAATACAAATATTTTTAAAAAATAAAAGAAATATCAATGATGAAAGAGAATTGTTGATCGGCTGCCTCCTATACATCCCCCATTAGGGACTGAGCCCACAACCTGGGCATGTGCCTGACAGGGAATCAAACCATGACCTCCAGGTTCATAGGTTGACACTCAACTATTGATTCACACGGGCCAGGTGTGGCAAGGCACCATTCTGCCTACCATGGTACTTATTATTTCCAATATTTGTTACTATAAACAATGCTGCAATGAATAACCTTGTACTTTCACATTTTGTACTGTTGGGGATATATCTTCAGGGTAGATTTCCAGAAGTGGGATTGCTGGGTCAAAGGTGGGTGTCTTGGTAGCTTTGTTAGGTATTGCCACATTTCCTTGCCTAGGATGTGACTACCACCATGACCCACTTTTAGTTAGGAATTTTTATGTTCAGACCACCTTACAGTGGGGCCTTGACTTACGAGTGTCCCGACTAAAGCGTTTTTTGAGATACTAGCTGTCTCTCCGCCTATTTTTTGCATTGAGTTGATAGAGTAATTTGAGTTAACGAGCTCCTTAACGAGCTCAGTCTAGGAACGAATTAAACTCGTAAGTCAAGGCCCCACTGTATTTGGTTACTTTTGGTCTCTGAGTTTGTGCAGTCCTCCCCTGGGCTTTCAGGTTTAGTATGTGCCCCCTTTTTTAGTCACACATACCACTCAAGCAGAAGGGACCAGGAGGCCCTATTTTACTTTGCATGACTCAAGAAATTCTAGGCATTCTATATGTATTATAAAATGTCTTAGTTCAGGTATTTTACCACCAACGTAACCCACATGTTGAAATAGCCATTATTTATCTTTGGGTTCTATCCTGCCTCTTCTCCATTTTACTCGCTTTTTTGTATGAGGATCAATGTGACCAGTGTCATCAAACCCAGGGATTCCCTAAGGTTGAACCACCAATTAGGGCATGCTATCTCAGTACCACCTGATTAGTTTCAAAAATGCATATTTCTGGACCCCATTCATGGAGATTTTGAATGAGAACGTCAGGGGTAGTGCCCAGACATTTCTATTTTTTTCAAGTTCCCCAGGGGATTCTGACGTGCAGCCAGACTCAGGAACCACTGATCTGACCCCAAAACATGAGCCAGCTGTTTCCTCCTGCCCATGACTGTATGTGAGATGAATCATCATTTGAGTCCACGTAAGAACTTCTGATTTCCTTTACCTGAGGTTGAGGTCAGATATCCCCTCCACTTTGACCAAGCAGTGCATCTGCTTCCCCAAATCTTAAGGCCAAAGGGCATTGGTTTTGGCTTCAGGAGGTAGATTCCCCCTTTCATTTAGTCCTGGGAACATGTTGTTGTCCTGATCAGCCCTGGTTAGGCAGTCCCTGGGTGAAACAGCTGTGTGATATTGTGACTTATAATTAGAAATATATCTTTGGCCCAGCTGGTGTGGTTCAGTGGTTGAATGTCAACCCATGAACCAGGAGGTCATAGTTCTATTCCCAGTCAGGGCATATGCCCAGGTTGTGGGCTTAATCTCTGGTCAGGGCATGCAGGAGGCAGTCAATCAATGATTCTCTCTTATCATTGATTAGATGCCCAGTGCATGAATTCGTGCATGGGTGGAGTCCCTTGGGGTGGTTGTGGGGATCAGGCCCCAGCTCGTGCCCCCCAGGCTCACAGCCCCAGCCTTGAAGCCCCACAGCCCTGCCTGGCACCCCGGACGGTGGCCAGGCACTGCCCCCTCACCTGCTCCAC
>NW_005871178.1:3349667-3442411 GCF_000147115.1 Myotis lucifugus
CTCCCAGTCGAACAATTTGCCTATTAGGCTTTTATTATATAGGATGTTTCTCTTTCCCTGTCTCTTCCTTCTCTGAGATCAATAAAAATGTATTTTAAAAAAGAAGAAATAGCAGTATATGTTTGCTCTTTTGTCCATTTCTGTCTCAGAGCTCTTAAAACCCTTGGAATTTCCTAAGTGTTGAGAGCTACAAAGGTGTCTTTTGTTATTTGAATGAGGTAACAATGGGACACACCCCAGGTTAGGGGCTGCTTGCCAGGAGATCCAACCATGAGGTTAGAGGGCTGGAACTTTCAGTCCCACCCCCTGACTGCCTGGCAGGGGATAGGGACTGGAGGTTGAACCAATCACCAATTGCCAATGATTTAATCAATTACAGCTGTGAATGAAGCCTCCATAAAAAATGTAAAAGGAAAGGGTTCAGAGAACTTCCAGGTTTGGGGAACAGTGCACTTCCATGTGCCACTGTGTTGGGCCTAAACCAGGGGTGGGCAAACTTTTTGACTCGAGGGCACAATGGGTTCTTAAACTGGACCGGAGGGCTGGAACAAAAGCATGGATGGAGTGTTTGTGTGAACTAATATAAATTCAAAGTAAACATCATTACATAAAAGGGTACGGTCTTTTTTTTTTTAGTTTTATTCATTTCAAATGGGCCGGATCCGGCCCGCGGGCCGTAGTTTGCCCATGGCTGGTCTAAACTCTGTTGTTTGGGAAGTGCCTTTGTTTGGGATATTAATATCACCCCATGTATCTTTTCATCTGGCTGGTGATTCATATCCTTTATTATCCTTGGCAATAAGTCAGTAATCTAGTGAGTAAATGTTTTTGTTTTTGTTTTTGTTTTAGTTCTGTGAGCTCCTCTAGCAAGTTAATCAAACCCAAGGTCGGGGTCGTGGGAACCTTCAGTCTATAGCTGATCAGCCAGAAGCACAGATCATATCTGAACTTCTGATTGGCATCTGAAGTGGAGGGCATCTTATGGAATCTGATCTATTTCCAGAAAGATAGTGTCAGAATTGAGTTGAATTGTGAGACACACAGTTGGTGTTCAAAAATTGCTTCATCGGTGGTATGGGAAAAACCCACACTACACACAGACACTGGAACTGGGTTCAGAATTTTAGACAGGTTATGGGGATCCTTTATGTGGTTGCTGGGACCACACCAGGTTCATCTTATGGCCAGCCCAGACCTCTGGGTCCAGCAGAGATGAGCCAAGATCAGGAAAAGAAGAGACTTTGGGAAGCATGTAGATTATTTAGTTCCTTAGGTCTGCCTTGTTATTCTCCCCTCAACTACCTGCAAAATGAGGTCAGGCCTGGCTCGGCATGCAGCAGTTGGTGATTCTCGGGCATTTAAGCTTTTGTGTGTTTCAGAATTGTCTGAAGGAACAGAGACCCACTTGAGTAAAAAGCATAATTGCACATAGGTATCTAGCCAAATCCAAGGCTAAGACCACAACCCAGACTGCAGAAGGGACTGGAACAAAGAGCAGGATGGTAGTCAGAGCTGCCTCTCTTTCTTGTCTGCTTCTGTCTCCAGTTACTCTCTTAAGAACTTCTCGGCTACATGGCTAAACATACGCTCCGCCTTCCCACATGCACATCAGCTCCCACAGTTACATTCTGCACTTTCTTCCACGTGAGGTAACTGACTCACTATCTCTTAGGCCCACTTCAAATGCCCAGGGAAAAGAATCTGATAAGCATGGGCGTAGGAAGTAAAGTGATATAGCACAGATATGGCCACTAGACACCAATTTTATGATCTGGATAAGTTTCTAGAGAAGAGGTGGGTCCCTGTGCCCTAACAAGACACAAAGGTATTGGTTACCTTGGCTGGGATGCAGGGACAGGTGCCTGATCTTCTGCTCTAAACCAGAAGAGGTGCTGCAATGGCAGAAACCCGTCTGAGAATCTGAACTATAATTCCAGCCCCGGGCTGTTAGCAGGCCTCAGCCCCATCAGATGCACCTGATGACCTCTTTTAGTCAGAGCACCCGTCCCCTTTCTGAGTGAAGTTTCCCCACCTTCTCCCTTTGTCCAAAAGGGCACCCAGGGGAGCCAGATTTTTTTTGTTCTGTGTGACTCACCTCCCACAACTGCTCAGTGGGCCAAAGAACGGTGAATTTAGATATGGGCTTCGGGAGGCTGTCAGCCAATCAGATGCTCACAACAGAAGCAGTTAGGCCTGCGCTGAAGGGTTATGAAGTTCCTAGACTCGTGATAGGAAATGTGGTGTTGAGGCAGCAGAAACTCTGAGAAAGCAAAATGACAAGGAAGAGAAAAGAGGTTCTGACTAGAGGGAAAGAATGAGGAAGTCAGCAGTGCAAGGAGGACAGATGAGATGTGCAGAGAGAAGTAGAGAAAAACGGGGGGAGAGACAACGCCATGAGCTGGTGCTGGT
The DNA here is from genome assembly GCF_000147115.1 of Myotis lucifugus. Lineage (NCBI taxonomy): Eukaryota > Metazoa > Chordata > Mammalia > Chiroptera > Vespertilionidae > Myotis > Myotis lucifugus. The sequence goes on from NW_005871178.1 coordinate 3,352,077, forward strand.
GTGGTCTTGCTTCTGACTGACGGGGGCCCCACCCATCCTTATGTCACAAATTTGATTGAGCAAACTGAGTCTATTAAAATGTTTTACTTTTCCAATAACTGTTGTGAAGAATATTCTGTTAACCCTCCCAGCCTGCCAGGTAGAGAATGACCTTCATCATTATCTCTGTTCAGTTTCATAATGTGCAGGTCACATGTTATGGCAGTCCAGTCCCATGTTTCCTAATAGCTTTTTGAGACATACTTCACATACCATACAGTCCACCCATTTAAAGTGTACCCTTCAGTGGTTTTTAGTATATGCACAGAATTGTGCAACAATCACAACAATCACATTAAAAACATTTTCATCATACCGAAATGAAACCCCATTCACTTTGTCAGTCACTTCTGTACCTCCCCCATTCCTCCACTCCCAGGCAACCACTAATTATTTTCTGTCTCTATGGATTTGTCTGTTATGGACATGTCATATAAATGGAATTATATAATATGTGGTCTTTTTGACTGGCTTCTTTCACTGAACATGATGTTTTCAAGGTTCACCCGCATTGTAGCATGTATTAGTAGGTCATTCCTTTTTAAGGCTGAATTATATTCCACTCTATGGATGTACCCAAATTTATTGGTCCATTCATCACTTGCTGGACAGTTGAACTCTGCTTTTTGGCTATTGTGAATAATGCTGCTGTAACAATTCATGTACAGGTTTTTGTGTGCACAGATATTTCTATTTCTCCTGGATCTATACCTCAGAGTAGAATGCTGAGTCATACAGTGACTTTATGTTTGTCATTTTGGAGAATTGCCAGAGTTCCATCCCACTTGAAATTCCAATCATGTATCCTTTTCAGATCCCCTGCTCTCTTCCCAGAACAGGCTGACCTTCTGGCTCTGCCCTCGAGTGGGGAGGGACATGTCCCCAAGCTCCGTCTGGTTCAGTCTGAAGTTGGTGGCTTGTTAAGGGCCCAGGACTGTGCCTCTGATTTCACTTCCTTCTGCTTCGTCTCAAGTCACAGAAACTGTTGGGGTCTTCAGTGGTCACTGAGAGCTCAGCGACCTGGGATGAAGACTGCCCCCATTTTCTTCATCTTTGAAAACAGCCCTACAGCTCTTCCTGCCCCCCAGGTATGGGGTACTCCAGTGAACCTCCCCCTTCAGAAACTTCAGGCAAGAAGCAGATGTTGATCTCTATGTAGGAACACCCTACAACTTCAAGGATGTGTGTCCAGCATCCTCTTCTCCCTAAGAATGAGAGGGGAAGAGGACAGGATACCTTCCCTCTAGGCCCCAGAACCTCCTCCTCGTCGCTAGTCCCTCCCTTTTATTTTTCATTGTTAAAGGCCAGTGAACCAGTTCAACCTCTCCAATCCCCACCTCTTCTCTACTCTCATTTCCTGACCCAATCCTATACCTGGGAGACTCATCTGAGGAATTAGGCCTTACTGAAATTTGTGACTTCAGTAACCTTTTTCTCAACACAGAGCTATCTGTGCAGTTATTTTTTCCTGTTCAGGAAATGCTGGAGCAGGAAAAATACCTAATCAGTAACTTATATCAACCCATTAAACTGATAGTAAGCCCCCCTTTTATCTGAATTCCTTTCAGGAAATGAGCCAAACCTAAGCCTTTTTTCTTATAAAAACAAGCAACCATCTCAGTTGCTCTGGTCAGAATATCTACCCACACCTTCCTTCCCTCACTGTGAGGCCAGGCCTTCCTTACAGACAAAGGTCAGGTGGGATTCCAAGCCAAGCGTTTGACTTTTGGTGTGATAAGTGACTGAACTCTATTCCCTGGGCTGACCGTGAGTCAAGGAAGACCAATTTTCAGGGTGGCCCCCATGTGGACTCCTCTCTGCCCTCTTCCCTCTGGCTGCCTGTGACTTTCTCCCACCTCTGAATCTCCTATCCCCATTTCAAGAGAGGGGCCTGCCATCATTCCCTTCCATCACATTCCAGATAAACTCCTATCACAACCTTAGTCCCTGACTTAGAGAAGGTTGCTAAGCCTGGTTCTAGATAAGCTGCTGGCTCCTTGTAGTTCTCACCCCTTCCTGAGCTCTGCCTTCTTGCCCATGTTTCAGAACCCTGTGTGCATTTCGTTTCACTCTTTGGCTTTGTTCTTTTCCCCCTCCACCCCCGCTTCCCTAAGGCCTAATAGAGTGAAGAAAGTGGACTTATTTTTTGGACCTGAAATAGTTAACACTGATTTAGTACCTATTATGTGGCAGGTGCTGTTCTAAGTGTTTCATATAAACATTTACATCACATCGCATTGCATTGCATTACACACATTGCATTGTATTGCACTGCATTTGGAGGAAAATATTCTGAGAAGCTCTGCCTTGTCTTCACAAGGTGATCCTGGTTAAGCTGCATAACCTCTCTTCACCTTGACTTTTCTTTCTATAAAGTGGAAGGGGCCTTGCAGACTGGTTGTTTACACTGGTGAGATCATTATTATGCTTATTACAATGCAATATCTATGACCTAAATTCCAATTTTCCATGACCGAGTATCATCCAACACACTGTTAAAAACAAAATTTATATCTATGATGATCCTATCCCAAACCTGAATTTCTGTTGAAAAAACTTAATACAGATCTCATTTTGGAGATAGACCATTTATAAGGACAATAGCATTTTTGAAAATGAATTTTAAATAAGTTCTGAAAAAATAAAACAAAAATTCAACTGAATAAATTTTAGAAATCTTATTGGATTTATTCAATTATTCATGAATCTGGAAGTATCTAATTTAGCAAATAGAAAGGGGCTCCAAGGAGCTGTAAGAAACTAAAGATCTTCATAGGCAGGAGGGAACAGGAACAAAGAAGTTATACTAGATGAAAAAGCAAATTGGTTATAGAAAAGTCACTTTCCTTTAGGGCAGTGGTTCTCAATCTTCTGGCCCTTTAAATACAGTTCCTCATGTTGTGACCCAACCATAAAATTATTTTCGTTGCTACTTCATAACTGTAATGTTGCTACTGTTATGAATCGTAATGTAAATATTTGATATGCAGGATGGTCTTAGGCGACCCCTGTGAAAGGGTCGTTCAACCATCAAAGGGGTCACGACCCACAGGTTGAGAACCTCTGCTTTAGGGGATGGCAGGGTCTGTCAGGCAGATTAACTAAGCAATTCTCTATTTTTTATTGGAAAGGAAGAGGAAAATGGTCTTTATTCACTGATAACATTATTGTCTATCTATATATGTTAAACCCTAATATGCAAATAGACTGAACAGCAGAACAACCAAACAACCGAACAACCAGTCACTATGATGTGTGCTGACCACCAAGCAGCACGCGCAAAACATGGTGGGTATTGGCAGCAGGCGGCAGAGCATGGAACATGGTGGGCTTCGGCCATGGCAGGATGGTGGAGCAGGTGAGCGGGGGTGCCAGACCAAGGTGGGGCGCTGGTCGCTGTCATCAGGGCAAGCCTCTGGTGGTTATTGAAAATTCTTTGCTCCCGCGCACCACAGTCCTGCCAAGCACTCGCACCTGCTGCCAGCGCCGATGGCAAGAGCAGGTCTGCTGGCAGACAAGAGACCTGGGCTGTGGTGGGGGCATGGAGGATGGCCTACAGCAGCCTTGCAGCCCATAATTCCTTTCAAGGTGCACGAATTCGTGCACTGGGCCCCTAGTATACTATAAAATGTATAAAAAGCTACTCAAACTAATAAGTTTAACAAGTTTACAGGATACAAGATCAATATAAAAATCAATTGTATTTCTATGCATTAGCAATAAACTATTAAAATTTTAAAATAATACTGTTTACAATAGCCTAGCATGTACAAAATACTTAGGAATTAATCTGACAAAATATGTGCAAGGCTTATACACTGAAAACTACAAAAACATTTCTGAGAGAAGTTACACAATACCTAAGTACATGGAGATATGCCCTATTCATAGATGAGAAGACTCAATATATTTAAGGTGTCAATTTGTTGTAAATTGATCTTTAGTTTCATTGCAATCCCAACTAAAATCAGAGCAGATGCTTTTTTGATGTTGAAACTGACAAACTGATTCTAAAATCATTTGAAAATGCACAAGATGTAGAATAGTCATAACAACTTTGAGGGAAAAAAGCAACAAAGTTGGAAAATTTTAATTATCTGATTTCAAGACTTAGTTATAAAGCTATGGTAATCAAGACCATGTGGTATCAATGTCAGGATCACTACATAAATCAATGAATAGACTAGATTCTATAAATAAACCCACATTTATATAATCAATTGATTTTCAACAAAGTAGCTAAGGCAATTCAACAGAAAAAAAGTAATCTTTTCAACAAATGGTTGAAATAATTGGATATATATATGCAAAAAAATAACTTCAACTTATATCTTACATTGTATATAAAAATTAATGTAGTATAGATCGTAGTCACAGATTTAAAATTTAATACTATAAAACTTGTAGAGAAAAAATAAACAAAATCTTTGGGATTTTGGGTTAGTCAAAGATTTGTTAAATATGATACCATATGCACAATCTATAAATAAAAATTAATAAGTTAAACATTATCAAAGTTAAAAATATCAGCTTTGAAACATGCTTTTAAGGGAATAAAGGAACAAGCCACCAACTGGAAGAAAATATTTGCAAATCACATATCAAAAAAACACCATATCCAGATTATGTAAAGAACTTTCAAAACTAAATAGTGGGAGAATGTGCATCCTACTTTTAAAAAATGAACAAAAGATTTTAATTGCCACTTCACTAAAAAAGATATATGATGGCAAATAAGTTCACGAAAGGATGCTTAACATTTTTAGTCATTATATAAATGCAAATTAAACCTACAATGAGATACCACTACACACCTTTTAGACTGTCTAACAAGTATGGGTGACAATATGGAGAATCTAGAACTCTCATTCACTGCTGGTGGGAATGTCAAATGGAACAACCACTTTGAAAAATAGGCAGTTTTATAAAAAGTTAAATATACACCTTCCACATGGCAGCCATTTTACTTCTGGGTATTAATCCTAATAAAAGCATATGTGCACACAAAGACTTGTACATCAATGTTGATAGCTTTGTTTGTAGTAGCCAGAAACTGAAAACAACCTAAAAGTCCAGCAATGGGTGAATAGATAAATTATACGATAGCCATATAATGGGTTATTACTCAGCAATAAAAAGAAATAAACTACTGATACACTCAGCAATATGGATGAATCTCAAAATAATTAAGCCCGATTACCCCCCAAGCCATAATATGTTATTATGTTATTCCACTTATATGCAATTCTAAAATGCAAAATGTAAACTAATTGATAGCAACCAAAAGCAGATCTATGGTTATTTGAGGAGTAGTTATGGAAGACTGTGACTAGGAGGAGGGTTTACAGCTGGGCAGAAGGAAAATTTGGGGGATGATGGATATGTTCACTGTCTGGATTGTACTGATTTCAGGGGCATATTTGATTTTATGTATATAAAAACCAAATAACAGACTTTAAATTCGTGTAGATTTTTGTGTGTCAACAAAAATTTCCCATCTGAGGTATGTGGAAAGGAGAATTTTATTTAGGTGAACAGCTTGCAAAGCGGGAAATGCAGCCTCCTTGAGAGGCATAGCTAAATTGTGTGTGTGCTCCTAAAAACAAGACCTCAGGCTCAAAATGGAGAGAGTTATACTATGACCCCTGTCACCAAACCAAGACTTAATTATAGTTTTGGCTCTCCCCAAATGGAATCGTAAGCCAATCCATCAAGAATTCGCTCCACTGACCTAGCCAGTTTGGCTCAGTGGATAGAGCTCGGCCTGCAGACCAAAGGGTCCCAGATTCAATTCTGGTCAAGGGCACATACCTGGGTTGCAGGCTTTTTCAGATGGGGCTCCTGCAGGAGGCAACCAATCAATGTGTTTTTCTCACATGGATGTTTCTCTGTCTTTCCCTCTCTCTTCCACACTCCCTAAAAATCAATGGAAAAATATCCTTGGGCGAGGAATCACAAAAAAATATAAAAATAAAGGTTAACCTTTAAAAAAAAGAATTTGCTCCAGTGAGACAAGGGGTGGGGCACCTTTTCTGGAGACATATTTGACACATATTTTTTTTCCACAATTGATACATTTTTATGCATATAAGGAATCCAAATCTGCACAGTCCTGATTGTGCGTTCTGATTGATCATTACGGAGCAGTTCTGATTGGTTGATATAGGTGCACCTGTCCAGTTTTGATAGTATAGGGCAAGTCTCAGTCCATTGGTGGAAAGATGAAGCCAGGAAGTCCCTGGTAAGGGTTGAGTCGGGTGGAACAGCACAGTGGCAGGCTGACAGCTCAGCTTGTGACTTTTCCCGAAATTCAGAGAACATGAGAGGCCTCAGTTAGCAATAACCATAGACTGGTTATGAATTTGGGCCCAGTTAACCACGCTCTTTGGCAAATATATTTCTTCTCAGGGTTCACATCAATAAAACTGTTTAAAAGGGGAGGGGGGACGAGGGTGTAGAGAAACACAGAGGCCACATGTGATACTGTAAATTTCCAGGGTTTGCCATCAGACAAGGTGGAGCTGATGTTCTTGTGCAAGTCACTTGGGATTCTCAGCTGTAGAAATAATACCGCCCTCCCAGGGTTTTAAGAAATAGTGGAAACTTTGGTAAAGCATATGGCATTTGGCGAGGCATTCAGTTTGGTGATGAGCAAGGTAGAAGCGAAGTGGGCAGCCTGCAATCAACTTCAAACTCTAGTGCATTTTGAAACTGTGACTTTAAGCAAGTTCCTTAACTTCTTTGTTACTGTCTCAGCTGCAGGGGGGATTCAATGACACAAAGTGTATAATTATTGTAGTGCCAGGTACAGGAGAAAAGGAGCCATCAGTGGCATTTCTCAGAAAGGACAGAAGGTGGTAGACTGACCCCGCTGGCAGGAGTGTCCAGAGCTAAGGGCTGGGGAGGCGGGAGGCTCAGAAGGCGGAACAGGAGCAGCAGCAAAACCAACATCTATTCTAGACACTCCAGCGAAAACGAACAGTGCAATAGGTCAGCCACCAACCACCACGCCACTGCCACTGCCACTGCCACCGCCACCACCACCGCCAGCTCCCAACCTGCCCCTGCTTAGACAATTCTTAATGGACTGGTTTAAGACTCCATTTGGGGAGAGCCAAAACTATAATTAAGTCTTGGTTTGGTGATTGCGGTCATAGTGTAACTCTCTCCATTTTGAGCCTGTTGTCTTGTTTTTAGGAGCACACACACAATTTAGCTATGCCTCTCAGGGATCTTCCATTACAAAAAAAAAATAATATAAAGGGAACAAAGCTAAATTAAATAAATTAGAAACAAAAATACGCCCTTTGCAAAGTTCTTGAAATGTTTTCTTGTTGCTGTTGAGCAATTTAACTTTCCATTACTGATTTTTAAAAATTATTTCCATGTCTTTACAAACGTGCATTGTGTTCCTGGCAAGTTATTTAAAAAATAAAATATAAACAAAAAGAAGAAACTGAAAAAATCACCTACAAGTCCTCTACGTAGAGGCCTCTGTTAAAATGTTGATATCACCCCCTCCAGTATCTTTTTAAGGCATATAGATTTATGAGGCAGGAAAACATGCTGAGATATTAGTTTGAGTTGTCTGTGGGCCCTTATTGTGAAAACACCAAGGGCCTTATTGTGAAAACACCCCTGCTCTGAGGTAAGTCTGTTTTCTAAAACCTACGGAGTGAAGAAAGAGCCTGGGAACCTACAGCACCAGGTGTCTGACCGGTGGGGTCAGACCAAACCTGAGTTCAGCAACCTGGGTTCTGGCTAGGAAAGAATTCAGAGTCAAGATTCAAACTGTAAGAGAACATTTATTTGGTAAATCACAGAGGTAGAAGAAGTAATTCCTAGAAGAAATGGGCTTAGAAAACAAGTTATGGAGGTAATGGAAGGGCCCTTGGAGCTTGGGAGTGAGGGTAGGAAGGGGGGAAGGGAGAAAAAGGCTTGGGCGTGCTCCCAGGGTCCTCCGTCCTAAAGGTTTTAAGGGTGGAGATTTTAGGGGAGATCCCAGGGGAAGATCTCAGTAGAATATTCCGCAGTTTTCCAGCTGTTTCCTTTCAGAGTTGTAGTCTCCACTGATTGATTGGCCAGCACCAGGGCAGGGGGTCATTATTCAATGTTGCTGGAACTGAGGTCAGCCTTGGCTGGTATTGCTGCTTTTCTGGGCCTAGAGCTAAAACACAATGGAAACATAGATGTCTCTAGGGAAGAAAGATCAAGGAGTCCAAACCTCATGACCAGCTATATGCTAGGGGAGGAAAAGTCACCCTGGGAGTGAGGTCCCACCCTATAATTGACTAGAGGCCCGTGCACGAATTCGTGCACAGTGGGGTCCCTCGGCCTGGCCTGCAGGATCAGGCCAAAACCGGCTCTCCAACATCTTCCAAGGGGTCCCAGATTGCAAGAGGGAACAGGCCAGGCCGAGGGACCGCACTGGTGCACGATCAGGGCCGGGGAGGGACGTGGGAGGTTGGCCAGCTGGGGAGGGACCACAGGAGGGCTCCAGGGCATGTCTGGCCCTTCTTGCTCAGTCCCGATTGGCTGGACCCCAGCAGCAAGCTAACCTACTGGTCGGAACGTCTGCCCCCTGGTATTCAGTGTATGTCATAGTGACTGGTTGTCTGCCCCCCTGGTGGTCAGTGCATGTTATAGCAAGCGGTTGAGCAGCCTTAGCATATCATTAGCATATTATGCTTTGATTGGTTGAACGGCCGACCAGACGACTGGACACTTAGCATATTAGGCTTTTATTATATGGGATTGTCCATTGCTAGGTACCTTGGGCTTTCCGCCCTGGTGACCTTCTGTACCTGGCTGTCAAACTGCCTACAGCAAGAAGAAAGGGAGTGGGGCAGAGTGGGAAGAAACTTGGACAAGACAGAGAAGAGAAACAGTGACAAGTATGTCTCCCTCCTAAAGAGGGACAGGCACTCTGAAGAGTGGTGTGTGGGTCCCATGTAGACACTAAACTCTCAGAGCCATGCAGGGGACGTATGCCTATTCCTCAGGCCTCTGTGGTCCCACTACACTGGGGCTTTTCAGTGGCGAGACTAAAACCAGCTGGCAAGAAAAGGCCAACTTGAATATAGACCTAGATGACCAATTTCATTCCTACTGAGACAGGCTAGTAGTAAGCCAGGACAGATGGAATAGGGAAACTAAGGCAGATAGTTTAATGCCCAAGGGGTTTATAGTCATCTAGTAAATGGCAAAACCCTATCTTCCCTAACCAAGGATACTTAAAAGTAAATCGTTTACACTTCTCCTCTGCAACCAGAGGGTAAATAGCTTAAATCATCCTATTCGGTGAGATAGGTTACAAAAATTCAATTAGTGCCATTTGTGCCAACTACACCCAAGGATGTGTGAAGTCAGGGGATTAAATCTCATTTTGGCACATCAGCATAAAACTTCTGGCTATTCTCTTGAGACTCTCCCCTCAGACCTCCCCTAAACTCCCAGCCTTTAAAACCATCAAGATGAAGGACCCAGGGTGTGCTCTCCCTCTGAGAGCATGCCCACACCTTTCCCTATCACTCTCCTCCCCCAAGACACATTATCTTTGCTTTTCCAAGGGCCCTTCTACCTCTTTAACTTGTTTTCTGTGCCTACACAGCCCAGTTGGCTCAGTTCTTCTACTTCTGTGACTTTCTAAGCAAACTTTCTCTTGTAATTTGAGTTCTTGGCTCTGAATCCTTTTTTTTTTTTTTTTTTTTTTTTTTTTTTTGCTGAACTTAAAAACCAAGGTGTAACTTCACTGGTAATATCTGGTGCCATTTGGCCAGCAACATCTCAGGTAACACTACGGTTCCCTTGGGCTCATAGGAGTGGGGTCAGCAGAGATGGAACTCTGATGCTCAGACAGGGTGTGTTTTCTTAGCCACATTTCTCTAATGTGTTCTTGTCTTCTCTCCACGCCTTGCCTCTAAGTCACCGCTGCCTAATTGTTTTTCTTTCTATTGAATATTTTTAGAGATTTTTTTAAAAAACAAGTTTTTTATTGATTTCAGATTTTTTAAAAATATATTTCTTATTGAGTTCAGAGAGGAAGGGAGAGGGAGAGAGAGATAGAAGCTTCAATGATGGGAGAGAATCGTTGATCATCTGCCTCCTGCATGCCCCTTACTGAGGATCAAGCCTGCAACCCAACCATGTGCCCTGATAGGGAATCAAACTGTGACCTCCTGGTTCATAGGTTGATGCTCAACCACTGAGCCACACTGGCAAGGCTATTGTTTTTCTTCTGAAAAGGCAGTGTTCTCCTTTCCTCCTTCTTGCTCTTTTGACTCCATCCCTCAAGCAAGAAACAATTGTGGTAGCTACAGTTGGGAGTGGCTGCCTAAATACCAAGACTGGGACTGTCTGTGCAACTGAGGAAAGGCATATGTAAAATGGGTCTAACAGAATCTAGGCCACGAGTTCCTCCAAGAATGAAATGAAGTGCTGTAGTGGGTTGAATAATGTTTCCTCCAAATTCATGTTCATCTGGAGCCTCAAAATGTGACCTTATTTAGAAGTATGGTATCTACAGATGTAATTAGTGAAGATGAGGTCATACCAGATTAGGGTGGGCACTAATCTAGTGGTTAGTGTCCTTATAAGGCTTGGTGGTGTGGAACATGATGAGGCTGTCGCAGTGGGGTAAGTGTGGGCAGCCTTTCTCTCCACAGCATCGGAGGCAGGAGAAATTCTGCCTCAGACATTGTGCTCAGGAACACAAACAAGCTAATTTCCTCCTGCTCTCCCAATAGTAGGATTTCTCTTGCTTGTCCTTATGCTTATGATTATTGTTAGGCAGTTTTATGAGGTGAGATAAATTATAAGTAGAGGAGAGGACACTCAGAGACACACACAGGGAAGGTCATGTGAAGATGGAGGAAGAGATTGGAGTGAAGCAGCCACAAACCAAGGGATGCCAAGGCTTACAGAAAGCTATCGGGAGCCAGGAAAAGGCAAGGACTCATTCCTTCCTGGAGCCTTCAGAGGGAGCGTGGCCCTGTGATACTTTGATTGTAGATTTCTAGCTTCCAGACCTGTGAGAGAATAATGAGGGAGCTGTGAGAGCAGTGTTTGTTGTTTTAAGCCACCCAATTTATGGTCTTTTGTTATGCAGCCACAGAAAACTATTAAAGATACTTATGTAAAATTTCTGGCACACAGCTAGCACATGCTAGCATTCTTTCCTCGCCCTTCTTTTCTAGTAAGTTTGCAACCAGTTTTCCCAAATACCAGTCAGTTATTTGCTTACAAGGAAGAAGTGATCCTGAAAGCAAAACCAAAACTCAGTAGGCTGGGCTTCAGTCCTTCCTAATAAGTGATTTGAATCACAACTGAAAGGCAATGACGTCTTTTCTCAATGGAATATACTTCCATTATCTGATGGCTTTTCACTGTCCATCTTCCTGTGCCCCTGGACCAGCTAGAAGGAGTCCTGGCTTGGGTCTACTGGTTGTTGCAGTGGTCTAGGCAGCAACCTGGGGTTTTTGTTTTGTTTTCTTTTGGCTGTTTGTTTTGCTGGCTTCTATGAAGGAATCTGATGCAAAGAGCAACTTCTATTGTTTTTTTGTTTGTTTCTTTGCCTGAGGAGCAAGTGCCAAGTCCTGATGTGAGTATCCAGGGGGGTGAGATTTTTCTGGTTCTTTGAGTTGGTGGTGTGGAACATGATGAGGCTGTCGCAGTGGGGTTAAGTGTGGGCAGCCTTTCTCTCCACAGCATCGGAGGCAGGAGAAATTCTGCCTCAGACATTGTGCTCAGGGACACAAACAAGCTAATTTCTGCCTGCTCCTCCAATAGTAGGATTTCTCTTGCTTGTCCTTATGCTTATTATTATTGTTGGGCAGTTTTATGAGGTGAGATATTTTTATGTACAAAATAAACGTGCACTGAAAAAAATTGAACTATTCTTGAGATTATCTCAGCTTAGAATTTTTGAAGGGTTAATGGAACTTAAAATTTTGTTTTCCTGTGTCTAATGTGTTTTGAGTTATCCCTTTGGCAGGGAGAGAACATTCCTGGCTAGTCTGTGTTTAGAAGCTATGCTCTAAAAGGAAGCTGTTTAAAAAACAAAAGTAAAAAGGTAATTATATTAACTTATACTACAGACAACCATTATTTAACAAAAATGTGATCTGGGATCTACTTAAAAGGCTTATTTTTCTATGTGAAATGATGAAAGATTAGTAAAATGGAAGAAAACAAAGTATTTATTGCTCGCCACCTGGGTACACCTAGTAGTAGAAATGACAGTGGATTCATGTAAGAGAGCATTGAAGTGAGGAGGTCAAGTTTCAGTGAAATTGCCTATTAATAAGCTCTTCTGACCCTGACATTCTCTGGTCTGGTGGAAGGGAATAATGGACAATATATTTGACAAAGTGCACAGTAAGAATATTAAGTGTGAGCAGTAATCACACGGTTGCATCAGGAGTCAAATGCTCCCTCCCAAGTTTCTAAGATCCTAAGATTCTATGAATGGTGAACCATATCACTTTTGCCACTCAAAACTGGTTTATTCATCTTCATTACCTAACCTCTCACTGTCAGCAGGATCTTCCTTGTCTATTGCTTCAAGGTGTCTTCTTCCTGCTGTCTGTGAGCCTTTCCATTAAATTAGAGCTTTAGGTTCTCTGAATCCCAAGTGCCTAGCACAATAGGTGATCATTGAGTGCTTGTTGAGTTGTTTAATGAATTGATTTGATGAAATGTCAGATGAATCACCAGATGTGGGTTATTTGTATAATATACAGGCGGCAGTTTGAGGTTGATTTGAGAAGGAGATGATGCTAACATCTTCAGAGATGGGTCATGTTTCAGAGTTGACTTGCTTTACAATGCATTGGAAGAGATCCATAGATTGTTGTGTCATTTTTATTCCACATGGCAATGTCCAAATACACCAAATGCCTTAATTGCTTAATACCTGGGTTACCATGTAATGAGGCAACTACAGCCTGACCTCCTATTGTCACACCCCACTGCAGCAGGACTTATTTATTTATTTATCTATTTTGGAGAGAAAGGAAGGAAGAGGGAGAGAGAGAGAAACATTGATTTGTTGCTTCCTGCACACACCCTGACCAGGGATGGAACCCACAACCTGGGTATATGCCCTAACCGGGAATCGAACCTGTGACCTTTTGGTGTCTGGGATGTCACTCAACCAAACGAGCCACATGGCCAGGCAGCAGGGTTTATTTGGGTTATATGTGTTCCCCTAATCTTCAAAAAAACTCACTGTATTGCAGGATAAAGGACTCTGAAAGATTATCCAGCCCCAACCACCTCAATGCTTTCCAGCTGTCTCTACCACACCTAAGGGCTGATTCCCAGTTCTTATTCTCCAGATTTCTCTATTATCTTCTTGGGATTTTCCTCCCTTGGGCCTGAAACACTGGGATGGAGGAGCTTCTCATTCTTAGGACTATTTCTTCTCTGCCTTCTCTGGTCTCCTACTCCTGTTCTCCAAATTTGGGGGCATTCCTCAGAGTTCACACCTTTTTTTCTAGTCTCACCTTCTATATTCTCCCCGACAGAGAGTTGATTCATTCCCCAATGTCAACTAACATCTGCATATTTGAAATAACTTCTTTATGTTTATCTCTAGCCCTCAATTATGTCAAAAACTCTACACTTACATTTTTCTTGAATGCCTTGCATTACTTCATGACTCAAACCCAACTTACCATTTCTCTAAAAATCAGCTTTCCTTTTTTATTTTTATTTTTTAAGTATATTTTTATTGATTTCAGAGAGGAAGGGAGACAGAGAGAAAGAGAGAGAGGGAGAGAAACATCAACGATGAGAGAGAATCATTGATAGGCTGCCTCCAGCACACTCCACACTGAGGATTGAGCCCACAACCCGGGCATGTGCCCTGACTGGGAATGAAACTATGACCTCCTGGTTCATAGGTTGATGCTCAACTATTGAGCCACGCTGGCAGGGCAGAATCACCTCTTTCTTGATCTTATATCTCCTTTTTTTCTTCTCTCAGTGGTATCCATATTGTCTTGATAGTTTGACCTCAAAACTATAGTCAACTTTTTGCTTCTCTTTCTTTCCTATGTGGCTGATCCCTTATCAATAGTTCTGTCAGTAGTCATGTCAATTGTCTTATCAAGGTTCTTTTCCAGGTCGATCCTCCCTAGATGAGAATGCAGCTGGCAGAACATTTCTGGCACTGGTTCTGCCAGAATTTAGGCAACAATTTTTATAGAAATCCCCACATTGTTTTGTGTTACTAGTAACAAAGTACCTAAATTACCAGAGGTTTAGCAAAGAGTTCTAAGGGCCTAATAAAGTACAAAGAGTTCTTGTTCTAGCAGAGAAATAGAAGTGCACCCATTTAACATACCAGAAATGACTTACACTAGTGTAAACACTAGAGTTGAGTAGTAGATACAATAGAGACAGAAGGAACAGCTTAAGACATTTAAGAGAAGCTTATTCATTGTGTTAAATGCATAAGAATGTAAGGCTATTTACGGAGATACTTAAGATGCAATACTATTTTTTCTTTTTTAATCCTCACCCGAGGATATTTTCCCATTGATTTTTAGAGAAAGGGAAAGACAGAGAGAAATATCGATGTGAGGAAAACACATCGATTGGTTGCCTCCTGCTCACGCCCCAACCAAGGCCCTGGGCTCAGGAGGAGCCTGCAACCCAGGTATGTGCCCTTGACTGAAATCGAACCTGGGACCCTTTGGTCGGCAGCCCAACACTTTACCCACTGAGCTAAACTGTCTAGGGCTGCAATACTATTTTTAAGTACCTGAAGAAACTGAAATAGAGGAAAAATAAGATTAGAAAAAAATAAGATGAGATCAGACATGAGAAATTAGAATTCTCAAAGCATCTGTGAGGTCCTGGTCATGGAAAGTGCATGCATTTTTCTGTGGCTCAGGCAAGAGGGGCCAGGTCAGGTAAGGTTTTGCAGGCCACACTACGGAGAACGGCACCTTGTAAATAATGGGAGCTATTGAAGTCTTTTAAGCAGGAGTGACATGGTCAGGGTCCACCGGTCAGGATTCAGGAGATTGCTCTGCCTGCTAGGTAAAGGGGTAATGTATTCAACAAATATTGACAGAGTGTTTACTTACTGCTAGACAATGTTCTAGGGGCTGAAGTCATAGCAGTAAGCAAAACAGACAAAGATCCTTGATTTAAACAATCATATTCCTATGAAAGATGGTAGGCTATAATATAATAAACAAGTATATTATATGGTATAATATGATGTAATGAATGCTTTGGAAAAGAGAGACCGATAAGGAGAATTGAGAATGCCAGGGGGCTGGTGCTCTGGCAGTTTTACAGAAGGGAGTTTCAAGCAGAAAAAGCAAAGAAGTGCCTGGTTAATGGGGATATGCACACTGGCAGAAAGGTTCATCTTTGGGGGGGATGGATCTGGGGAAGACACTGCACAGGCCTAGACATGGGCTTAGAGCCATTGGGCATGAAATTCCAGCATCTCAATGGCCCAGATTGTGATGGGGAGAGGCTCAAGATCACCCCTCTCAGCCCTGCAGACACCTCACACTGCAGGGAGAGGCATGGCCACAGTGGGATCCTCTGAAGCAGGAGGCTCGAAACAGTCCCCTTACCTGGGCTTTTGGAAGGATTTAGGATTTTTCTCTCAGTGAAATATTGAGCCATCAAAAGTTTTGAGTCACCTGATTTATATTTTTTAAACAATTTTTCTGGCTGCTGTGTTAAGAATCAACTGTAGGAAGGCCAGGTCGGAATCATAGAGTCCAGCTGTCTGGCTATTGCAGTAATCAGGCTGATATGGAAACAGTGAGAGTCTAGATACATTTGAAGGAAGGGCCTACTGATATAAGACTTGTTAATGAATTGGATGCAAGTGAGAGAAGAAAGGAGTGGAGGAGGATGCCAAGGTTTGTGTCTGCCACCTTGCAAAGAGGAAGACGGAGCAGAGAGCAGCAAAAGTGGAAGGTCAAAATTACAGTGAGGAGGCTGTGCTATGGTGTAAGGAGAAATGACGAGGAGCTGGATTAAGACAATAGCAGTGGGAAGGTGTAAGATGAGAGATGAGTAGGTTTAAGAGGACACCCAAGATTCTGACTTGAAGTGGGTGTTTACTGGCATTACAGGAAAATGGGGCACAAAGAGTTTTTATAAACTGCCCAAGGTCTTAGAGGCTAATAATGTCTAGAACCAAGATTTGAACTCAGATGTGCCTGACTTTAGAACCAGAGCTCTTAACCATTATGTGGGGCATATTATCCCTACAAGAGAGAAGGCTGCTGGCTGGAAAGTACCTTTACAACAGTGTCCACCTCTCAGTTAACAGTAGCTCAAGCAGGCAGTGTGCAAGGAAAGCCCCCTTGGATGGGCAAGGAAGAAGGGGAAGTTAAGCCCAGTGGTGGTTGAGCCAGGAGTCCTTTCTGTTGCCAGAACTACATGTTATGTGCTATCCATTTGTTCTCTAGAAGTAAGAATGCTGGATAAGTCCCAGGCCTGCAGGTGCAGCTTAAGATGATATGTTTTGTGGATATGTTTGCATTTTCAATAAGGAAAGTGATCTTCAGGTCTAGCTAAGGTGTGCCTTGAGCATGGAAATTGTGACTCCCTATGGAAATTGTGATTGTGTTTCTGTCCCTGCTGTACTATCTCCTTCCCTAAAATTAAAGCAAGGATACAGTCTACTGTGGACCTCACATTTTATTCCCTTCTAACTACTGCCTCATCACTCTTTCCTGAAGTGTAGCCTATATTCTGTTGTCTCCATATCTTTACCTGCTATTTTCTTTTGAGTCCACACAGACTTTCACCAACACCAGATCCACCAGCACCACACAGATCAGGCCACCCATGACCTCCACACTGTTAAACCCAACTCTGGAGTTTGGGGCTCCCTCCTTGTAGCACGATATTTTAAATTCTAGGTTTTATTGTTATTTAGCTATGGTGAGGTCAACAAATCAGGAAATGGCTGTCATTGAAAAAAAATTGTATCCTCTTTCCCAAGAGAAAGGAACATGTTATACGACAGGGGGCTACCCAGGAAAGCATCAGGGTCATATGGGGGCAGAGGGAGAAGGGGAAATGTGGGCAGGAGGCTTTATTGTGGTTTTCACAGGAAGGAATGGGCAAGGTGAAATAGGCAGGCTTAGAATTGGCTAATTTGAATAATTTCAGTAGGCTCTGAGGCATAGGGTCTGTCTCTTGTCCTCTGGTACCTGGCCCTGGAGTGATTAGGGCGGATAAGTAGTGGCACAGTGTGTGGGAACCAAGGGGGAAAAAAAAGGTGGTTGGAGGTATGGGTTCTGGGTTGGTTGGTGTGCATTTGAAAGATGAACTTCTTTGTGAGAAATTGGTTAATTCTAGGAGGGGCAGTCCCTCCAGAGTCATCAAATGTCAAAGCATTAGAATACAGAAAGGAAAAGATACTGCTAATTTATCTTTTTACTTCTACTCTCAACCCTCTTATGCTAGTAGCCTCCCTCTCAAGGATCGATAAATGTTGGAATGCCCCATGTCTTAGTCCTCAGACACTCTCTTCTTCCTATATCCCTTTAGGTGAAGTCATGCATCCTCATGGCTTTAAGTAACACTTATATTTTGATGACTCCCAAATTTATATCTCTACCCCCAAACTCTAGACCACCTATTACTCAACTGCCTACTAAACATCTTCACTTGGATGTGTAAGAGACATCTCAAACCAAACATATTTCAAACATATTCCAAACATATTCTAATCTTGATTTCTGCTCCCTAATCTGCTTCTCTCTGTCTTCTCCATTTTAATAAATAGCACCTGCATTTGCCCTAGGTTAGTGACTCAAGCCCTAAACCTAGAAATTTTACTAGATGTTTTTATTTTTGTCAAACCTGTGAGAAATTCCCATCAGGTCTTCTTTGAAAGTATAGATGACAAATGGAAAGACATTGTATGTTGTCCATGGATTGGAAGACAATATTATTTATTAGATGGCTATATTTTCTAATAAACATACAGAAACAGTGTAGTTCCTATCAAAATTTCAGATGTGTGTGTGTGTGTGTGAATAAGCAGATTTTAAAATTCACATGTAAATGCAAGAGAGCCAGAATAGCCCCCCCCCCCGCCCCGCCACACACACACACACACACACACACACACACACACACATTTGCAAAATCTTGAAAAAGAGCAAAGTTGGGGGACTCACATTTCCTGATCTCAAAACCTACCACAGAACTACTGTAATCAAGTCTCTGGTACTGACATAAAATAGACATAGCTCAATGGAGTAGACTTGAGAGTCCAGAAATAAACCCATACATCCATAGTTCATTGGATTTTGGTTAGGGTGCCAAGACAATCAATGGAGAAAGAATAATCTTTTAAACAAAATTGTGCAGGGGCAATTGGATGTCCACATGCAAAAGAACGAATCTGGAGCCTTGCCTCATACAAATATTAACTCACAATGCATCAAAGACCTAAATATAAGAAGAAAAGTGATAAAATTCTCAGGAGAAAACATACATGTAAATCTTTTTTTTTTTTACCTTGGATTAGGCAGTGGTTTCTTATATATGACACCTAAAGCGCAAGTAATAAAAGACAAAATAGATAAATCAACTTCATCAAAATTAATTGTGCTTTAAATTAAATTAAATTAGAACATTTGTGCTTCATAGAACCTATCAAGAAGCTGAAAGATAATCTGCAGACTGGGAGAAAATATTTGTTAGCCATGTATTTGATAAGCAACTTGGCAGTTTCTCAAAAAGTTAAACATAGAGTTACCATTTAAACAAGCAACTCCTACATATATACAAACCCAGGAGAACTGAAAACATGTCTACACTAAAACTTATATATAAATATTCATAGAATTATTCAGAATAGCCAACAAGTGGAAACAACCCAAATGTCCATCAACTGATGAATGGATAAACAACATGTGGTGGTATAGTCACACAATGAAATATTATTCGGATATAAAAAGGAATGAAGTACTGATATGTGCTACAACATAAACGAATCTTGAAAATATGCCTGGTGAAAGAAGCTAGACATAAAAAGCCACATATTATATGATTACATTTATATGAAATATCCAGAATAAGCAAATTTGTAGAGACAGAAAGTATGTTAGTGGTTGCCAAGGGAAAGAGAAGGGGAATTGGGGAGTTTCTTCTAATGGGTATGGGGTTCCTTTTTGGGATGATGAAAATAATCTAAAATTAGATAGTGGTATAGGTTGCACAATTCTGTGAATATACTAAAAACCACTGAATTATACCACTGAATCATCTATGTTTTATATATATATACTAGAGGCCCGATGCATGAAATTCATGCAAGAGTAGGCCTTCCTTCCCGTGGCTGCCAGCACTGGCTTCCCTCCGGTACCTGGGACCCGTGCTTCCCTCACAGCCCCAGCAATTAGCATATTATGCTTTTATTATTATAGATGTGCAGACACAAACATACAAACACACTTACACATATAATTCTCTATTATATGTTAATTATACTTAAATAAAGATGTTGAAAAATTTTTAATAAATTTAAAGGACAAATTAAATATATGTATATATATTAAACTTTCAACAAGAACCACTTCTCACCTCTACTGGCCCCACAACTCTAATCCAAACTATCATCACTTCTGCAAAAATATTCCTCACTGATCACCCTGCCCAGTCTCCTGCCCAACAATAGTCTATTATCTACACCAAGCATATCAAACTCAGAGCCCACAGGCCACATGCAGCCCACAAGGAATATTTTTGCAGCCCAGCCAATATAATGGTATGTAAGAAATGTTTTAATAAAAATTTCATAACTTAATTTTTACAATATTCTGTTATATATAATTATTAATAATGAACTACAACGTTCACTAATGACAGATTACAATAGTCATGTTGCATTCATTTCCCTTACGCGTCCGCGCACCATTTCTCTCCACTAATACTAGCAGCGAATATTTTAGCAGCCAATTGCCACGTCATTAGTCTTTTTTAAAAATATATATATATTTTGTTGATTTTTTACAGAGAGGAAGGGAGAGGGACAGAGAGTTAGAAACATGAATGAGAGAGAAACATTGATCAGCTGCCTCCTCCTACACACCCCCTACCAGGGATGTGCCTGCAACCAAGGTACATACTGGAATCGAACCCAGGACCCTTCAGTCCCTAGGCTGACGCTCTATCCACTGAGCCAAACCGGTCAGGGCGCCACGTCATTAGTCTTGGACAGAATGTTTGGTGTGCACAACAGGAAATATTTTGCTTTCAGAGAACAAGAAAAATAGGTTTATTTATGTTACGCTTATTAATTTGTGCAGTTATTCAGTGTCTGGTTAGTTAATGTTCAAGAAAAAAATATTAATTTTTATTAAAATGTTCTATTATTTTATGTTAACAATTACTCATTTATTTCAGCCCTTTGTAGTCAGCATGTCTCTATCAAAATAAACCTATTTCTATGAAAATTGAAGCTTTGTTTTTTTGTGACCCATATAAACTTAAACCTTGTTTATTTGGCCCTTGTTAGCCGTTGAGTTTGATGTGCTTGATCTACACCAAAGCTGAGTCCTCTTTTAAAAGTGTAAATGAGATCATGTTATTCTAATCCAAATCCTCCACTGGCCTTCTGCATTGTACTCAGAGCAGCTCTGCTTCTAACTTGATTTACATGTATGGCTCTAACTTATTTCCCCTGAAGAAATGGTTCCATGGCTAATACAATGTTGACAGCCTCTTGGAGGCCAAACTAGCTGACAGTCATGTATCCTGTCCCTTTTTGCCTTCAACCATGAAAAGTCCTTGGATGGGGAAAAAACCTTGAGCAAAGGTAGAAGTGTAAGAGGTGAAACAGGACAAAGGTTGGAACACAACATAGCCAGTTCTCTGCTTTCCCTGTCTAAACCTCTTAATGAGAGATCACCCAAGTGATGGGCAAACTCATTTACAGCACTCAAAAGAGCTTGACTACTTTACCTGCTCAGTCAGCTGTCAAATATTTATTGAGAATCTAGTTCTGTGCTCCTGAGCACTAAACGGAGTGCCTGACACCCAGAGTTCTGGCCCAGTTGGATTATTTATTTGACAAGCAAGATTTGGTTTTCAAGGGCCTACTCCTGAAACTATGGAAGGCTCTGTGGGAGAGACAAAGAGATAACCACCAGTGTGGGTAAGTCAGAGGATTGCTTCATATTCAGAAAAGTCTGTTAGAAAAGGAGGAAGAGCTTCTAATTTGGATTGATAAAGAGGCCCTCGCTTCCTCTTACCCTATCTTCCCTCTCCGAGGCCCATAACTTCCCTTCCCAGCTTCACTCTGGCATGGCCCACTTAAAGATTTGTTTATGAGCCCTAACTGGTTTGGCTCAGTGGATAGAGCATTGGCCTGCGGACTCAAGGGTCCCAGGTTCAATTCCGGTCAAGGGCATGTACCTTGGTTGTGGGCACATCCCTAGTAGGGGGTGTGCAGGAGGCAGCTGATCGATGTTTCTCTCTCATCGATGTTTCTAACTCTCTATCCCTCTCCCTTCCTCTCTAAAAAATCAATAAAATGTATTAAAAAAAAAAAGATTTGTTTATGAGTCCTGGCCAATGTGGCTCAGTTGGTTGAACATCATCCAGTGCACCCAGGGATTGTTGGTTTGATTCCTGGTCAGGGCATGTGCTAGGTTGCAGCTCAATCCCCTGTGGTGGTGAGGGGTGGGGGGGGGGGGGCTTGCAGGAAGGCAGCCAGTCCATGTTTTCCTCTCACATCGATCTTTCTCTCTTCCTCCTCTCTCCCTAAAATCAATAAAAATATTTTTTAAAAAACCACACATTTGTTTACAAGTCATTTCCTTGTTTTCAGGAGTGAACAAATCATCAAGTCATGAGACCAGCAAAACTACAGAAAGCAAAACATCAGAAGGGCCTGAGACTTTCAATTGTCTGTTTCAGATCCGGTAGAGAACATGTTCCTCCTCCTGCTAATTTTGAGCCTGGGAGTACAGCTTCATCAGACAAGAGGTAAGACGAACAAAGGGAGGGGCCTGAGAAAGAGGAGCAGGTGATGGCCCCTAGCTGAAGCCAACCATGACAATGTGGTCCTCAGGCGAAAGGCTTTCTTTGAGGGGAAGAGTGATTACTGGCTGTTACAAGCACAGCAAAAGAATGATGGCTTGTGCATGCCCATGTTCCTGTCTGACAAAAACAGGGACTGAGAATATTGGTTCATCTAGTCCCACGCTCCAATGAGGGTGGTGACAAGAAGACAGAACCTCTCAGACCATGCACCTCAGAACTGATACAAGAGGGCATTGTTTGTTTGTCCTGAAAGGTGAGGTTCCAGGCAGCTGTCCTCTTCTCTTCTGACAGGTAGAGTGAGGAATCAAAGGTCAGGGGGACACCTAAAGAACTCTGTTACTCTAAAGCAGTGGTTCTCAACCTTCCTAATGCCGCGACCCTTTAATACAGTTCCTCATGTTGTAGTGACCCCAACCATAAAATTATTTTCGTTGCTACTTCATAACTGTAATTTTGCTACTGTAAACAATATGTAATTATTTATATGTTTTCTGATGGTCTTAGGCGACCCCTGTGAAAGGGTCGTTCGACCCCCAAAAGGGTCGCGACCCACAGGTTGAGAACCGCTGCTCCAAAGAGTCTCTTGCAGACATTCCGCTGATTATTGAATATTTATTTCAGTTCCTCTTTTAAAAAGCAACAGCAGCAGTCATTGTTCATTTAAACGCTAATTGTGGATTACTTGAATTGGAAAATCAGAGTTTTCCTAATGTTTAAATGAATAATGAACCTTAATGTGATGCCTTTGGATACTGAAGAAAGGAGTTCTACCAGCAGGTGTGGGTGCTCACAGGTTTTTTCCCATCTAAGGACTTTCCATGGTTGAAGGCAAAAAGCAGTTTCAGAGTTTGTGGCTCTCCTAGGAAAGTCAGGACCCCTTCGTGTGTGCAGTGAGGATCATGAGTCTGTTATTTTGGGTGAACACCAGGAGGTAAGAGAGGGAGACAGAAGTGGGTGCTGGGAATTAGGCCCTCAATGATAGCAGCCCCAATGCTTGAGAAGTCCCCCAACATTCTGCCTTTGATTGAGAAAGAAGGGCTTCTTTGGCACTGATAACCTTTTGAAGAGCTTTCCCCTACCTTCCAGGTGATCCCAAGCTACTCTTTACCCAGTCACGTTCCTCCTCCTCCCTTGGGCTGGACAGCCTGGTTTGTTAGGGGCCATCCTTGGAGAACACCCCAATATGCTGCTTACTCCAGCCCTGCCCTATAGTGCCAGCTAAAGAAACATTTCCTGTTTCCTTTCTAAGGCACCCTCCGATTTTAGAGACATGTAAAAGGCAAAGATGCCTCCTTGCTACCACAGAACTTTAAATTTCCAACCTATATAATAAAAGCCTAATATGCTAAGTGTCTGGTTGTCCATTCAACCAATCAAAGTGTAATATGCTAATGATATGCTAAGGCCACTCAACCGCTCATATGAAGTGCACTGACCACCAGGGAGCAGACGCTCTGACTGGTAGGTTAGCTTGCTGCTGGGGTCTGGCTGACCAGGACTGAGCGAGACAGGCTGAACATGCCCTGGAGTCCTCCCACGATCCCTCCTCAGCTGGCCAACCTCCCACATCCCTCCCCAACCCCTATCATGCACTGGTGGGGTCCCTCAGCCTGGCCTGCACCCTCTTGCAATTCAGGACACCTCGGGGGATGTTGGAGAGCCAGTTATGGCCTGATCCTGCAGGCCAGGCCGAGGGACCCCACTGGTGAACAAATTTATGCACCGGGCCTCTGGTAAAGTGATAAGAAAACCAAAGGCCAAAAGAAGGTTCTGAAGCTGCTGTTCCCCATCCCCTGACAGGACTGGGCACTCCAGGAGAAACCTTGAGAATTGTGCAATATCTGAAGGTTTGCAGCTTAGAAACATTGAGACCTTTTTTGTGTGTGTTTTTGTTTTGTTATTGTTTTAAATTTTCTCTTAAGAAAAGAGTGAGCTAGGATAACAAGTGGTATCATTTTGTATCCCTTACTGAATCT
Organism: Myotis lucifugus; assembly: GCF_000147115.1. Lineage (NCBI taxonomy): Eukaryota > Metazoa > Chordata > Mammalia > Chiroptera > Vespertilionidae > Myotis > Myotis lucifugus. The sequence continues at coordinate 3,376,139 of NW_005871178.1, forward strand.
TTCTCCCACGGTAGTACCTTTCTTTCTAAGATAAGTAGCGTAAGGAAATGAAAGTAGGTTCTAACTATTAGGGATACTAATAGGCCATAGGGAAGAGAATGTATTTTTACTGAGGACATTAACAATAACCATTTGGTAGATGAGGAAACTGGGACTCAGAAAAATTATTTAATTTACCGAACATTACATAGTAATTAGGTGGTGTGGGCAAGCTTCCTACAAAGCTACTGTTCTTTCTACCTTACTGAGCTACAATGATGGTGAGCAAGTATGGCAGGCAATCCCTAACCCACCCACTCTGGATTGGGTTTTTGGAATTAAATTTGATTATGGGCACATATTAAACATTTACTCTGGACATTCACAAAACCAAAAAATATGTATGTTGAATTATGTTTATGAATTAACCAAGAGGAAGCTATACACATATTGTATCTTGCTTTTTGTATAAACTTGGAATTCTTCTCTGCTTTCCACTATATCTTTATGCAAATAATATTAGTTCAATCAAACATTAAATATCTGCCTAAATTAGAATGCTTACTCCTCAGGTTTTTGTTTTAAGTTTTGACATTTCATGTCTCCCTTAAAGAATTTCTCATAGAGGCTACCTGAGAAAGAAAGGGAACAAACACACACACACACACACACACACACACACACACACACACACACCCTGAGGACTGATTAGATTACTTCTGGCGAGCAGATGAGTTCTGGGATGAGGGTGAAAAGGGAAATTTTATTTAGTATGTTTACCAGGTTGCTGTTATTGTTTGCATTTACTTGTATTATAAAATAAATTTACAAGAGGATTAGTTATATAATTAAAATATAATTATTAAAATATAAGAATCCTTTAAAAGCACATGAGAGCAGCCAGGCCATGGCATCCAATGCCCAGAGAGCCCTGGCTATCAGGGAGGTCTGACGGCTGACCTCACTGCCCTCATTATCCTGTGCATTCCTAGACTTGCACTCTCACTGAAATGGAAAAAAATGAACTGGATCAATATAATTTTGTATTACCCTGTCTGTTTAAATTTCTACTTTGAAACTTTAAAAATAATACTTATAACAGTATTGTTAGTCATTAAAAAGACACCTAATGCCCATCAACAGGAGAATGCATAAATTACAGTATATTAGCAGAATGGAGTGTTATGTGCCATACAGGTAAATTAATTACAAAAACATGCAACTACATCTAAGAATTTTAGTAGCATAATGTTGAGGAAAAACAAAGAAAACAGAAGATGACATCATCACAGTGTCCTTTTTACAAACAAAATATTGCTTAGGCATACACATATATAAGATAAAACTAAAAAAAATAAGCAAGAGAATGATAAACACAATATTTAAAAAGGTGATTACCTTTGGTGGAGGCAGTAGATATATGTTATTAGTAATATTCTAGTTCTTGGGTTTTAGTAAGCACTGGTAAGTATATATTTATTTTACTGAATTCAATATCTTAAATTATTTTTGCATTTAAACCTTTATACTACACATACAGAAAACAATATAAAACAAATGTAAACACTGATGCGACCACCCAGGTTAGAAATAGAACCTGGCTAGCTTCCCAGAACTCTTCACCTGCTCCACCTCAACATGACCTCCTCCCAGAACACTCCCTGGAGTGCCATCCTATCTGTCCTTTTTATTTCTCCATAAAATAAGTTACTAAAAATCATTCAAAGAAATTTTAGTAAGCAATTGGCAAACATGCTCTTTATAGTTTTCATATCAGCAAATATAGACATCCCTCATTTTTAAGGGGCTCTATATATTTTATTGGACATGCTGTTATTTATTTAAATAGTCTACTATTGATGGACATTACAGTTATTTTCCTTCTTTTTTCTGGATTAATGCTTAAAGAAATGTGTATCTCCTAAAGATTGTGATGAAAATTGATTCTCAGTATAATTCAAGTAAACCACTAATCATGAACTCTTTTCTTACTTGTATGCTCTGAGGATGTTCTACTGTATTATCTATAAGAGAGTTTAAAGTTTGAAATAAAAATTAGTGGAAAACATTTTCATTGTATTTTTAAAATATTTATTTTTAAATTGATATACGGTAAAATTTACTTTTTTATAAAAACATCTATGAGTGTTGACAAATGAATAGTCAAAATCACCACCACAGTCAAGATGTAGAACAGTTCTGTCACTCTTGTCAAACAAAAATCCCCCCTAACACTTTTTAAAAAATATATTTTTATTGATTTCAGAGAGGAAGAGAGAGAGAGAAAGACATATAGTTGATGAGAGAGAATAATTGACCTGCGCCTCCTGCATGCCCCTACTGGGGATCAAGCCCTCAACCCAGGCATGTGCCCTGACCAGGAATCAAACCATGATCTCCTGGTTCATAGGTAGACGTTCAACCACTGAGCCACACTGGCTGGGCCTCCCCCAACTCTTAAGACCAGACACTCACTCTGCTCTGTCCTATAGTTTTAACTTTTCCAGAATGTCATATAAATGGGACCATTCATTAAACACTTTTTTTGTTGAGCTTCCTTCACTTAGCATAATGCATTTGAGATTCATCCATATTGTTGTTTGTATCAATAGTTCATTCCTTTTTGTTGTTGAGTATCTTTAACTGTATGTATGTACCACATTTTGTTTATTCATTCCTCAGTTGAGGGACTTTTGGGTTTCCTATTTTTGGCAACATAAGTAAAGTTGCTATAAACATTTGTATATAAGTGTTTATGGGAACATAGGTTTTCGTTTCACTTGGTAAATAAATATCTGGAGTGGGATTGCTGGGTCATATGCTAAATATATATTTACTTTTTAAGAAACCGTTAAACATTTCCATAGTGTCTATACCATTTTTGCATTCCCAACAGCAAAGTATGAGAGTTCCAATTGTTCCACATTCTTGTCAACACTTGGTATTGACATTGTCATTTTCTTTTTTTAAGTCAGTCTAAAAGGTGTGTGGAAATATCTCATTTGGTTTTAATTTGCATTTCCCTAATATCTAGTGATGATAAGCATATTTTCACATGCCTATGGCCATTCATATATTTTGTTTGGTGAAGTGTGTATTCAAATTATTTGAACAATTTTAATTGGATTGTTTAGTTTCTTATTGTTAAGGGTTTTTTGTTTTGTTTAAGTATGTTTCCATTGATTTCAGAGAGGAAAGGGGAGAGAGAGAGAGAGAGAGATAGAAACATCAATGATGGGAGAATTCTTGATCAGCTGCCTCCTGCATGCCCCCCACTGGAAATCAAGCCTGAAACCAGGCATGCACCCTGATCAGGAATTGAACCGTGTCATCATAGTTCATGGTTGATGCCCAACCACTGAGCCACACCGGCTGGGCTTCTAGTTTCTTATAGTTTTATTTCAAAACATAACAATATCTTGTAACTCATCTTGTAATACATTTAAGAAAGATATTTACTTTTGTCTTTTGTCATGACTTGGAGGAAAAAGTAACCTAAATTTTACTCTTTTCATTGATGTTTCTTTCTTCATCTTCCAAAGATAGATAAAACGAGGGGAGGGGGGGCGCAGCACATGACCGTGGTGATGCTTGATGTCACTCTGGGGCAGGGCCTACACCCTGGGTCACTCCACTTATTCTATCTTCATTCTCCAAAACTACTTCTGTTGACCCCTGAGGCATACAACACAGAAGAATTAGGTTGGGGAATGGATTTCTAAGCTGTCTCCATGCAGAGTTCCTATACAGAGGAGTGCATGAGTCAGCTGCCCAGAGCAGGCTTCTATCCTGAACCAGAAACTAGAGTTTTCTAAAAACTGTGGCTTTTCTAAAGCAGCCCCCCAACTTATAAGCACATTAGGTAGGAAGTAGGAACAAGTCTATGGTTCTGTTGTCAAAGAGAAAAAAAAAAGTATAAAATTAGCTTAAAGAGGAAGCTATCTTGGGAGGCAATGCAAATGATTTATTTTGTGTTTACTGGAGATGTGACAGGTGCTGGCTCCCATTGATTCCTGATTGCAAATAAAATGTAAAGTTACCTCAAGAACTTTCAAAAAGACGCCAGCACTATAAGTGCACCCTAATTGTATGTATGCATGTTGAACTGGATTATATAGGTTTTTATCTTTTGTTAAAATGTAGATTCAGTGGATCAATATATTATTAAAGTATGTGTATATTATATAAAATTTTTCAAAGGCTCCAGCATTAGTCAAGGCAACTGCTTTAATTTGCCTAAAGAACCTGCACGTGTGAATTTTTCATGCCCTGGCCAAGTCCTTTACCCTTTAACTTAGTCAAGGGCCCCAAATAATGGCGAAAACCTGTTTAGTCTGCTTAATTTTGTAGTCATGGAAATTTTCCAATTTTCTCCTTTGTCTGATAACTTCAGGAGTGCAATGCTAGGCTGAAGCTTAATTTAATAGCCACAAGGCATATAAAATAGAAAACAAATGTATTTTCCGTAGTACAAAGATAAAAAAAATATCTGTCTCACTCATGATGTAGTATATACATGCCAGTGGATATATAGTCATATCTGTAAAGTTGTTAGGGGTATAGGTTTTCAAGTCACAGAGACATAAATTTGAATTCCAACTCCATGACCTTGGGCTAGTGTATCACTTCTTTAAGCCTCAGTTTCCCCAACTGTAAAATGGGGGTAGTAACTCCCACCTTGAAGGATTTAGGGAACATCAAATGAGATGATGATGTAAAGGTAGCCCAGTGTCTGGCTCATTTTGTTTAATAAATATTAACTATTACTCTACTTCCCATTAAAAGTCTCAATGCAGACCAGAGTTTTAACTCAGCTTCTCAAATGTTAATGTGCACACCATCAATCAATCACACTATTAATACTAAGATGCAGGTTCTGCTCCTGTAGGTCTGGGGCAGGCCCTGATGTTCTGCATTCTTAACTAGCTCCCAGGTGAAACTGAGGACAACACTTTAAATGGCAGGATGATAAAAGATGTTTGCAAGTGTTTTATTTGTCTATCCCAGGGGTGGGCAAACTTTTTGACTCGAGGGCCACAATGGGTTCTTAAACTGGACCGGAGGGCCGGAACAAAAGCATGGATGGAGTGTTTGTGTGAACTAATATAAATTCAAAGTAAACATTATTACATAAAAGGGTACGGTCTTTTTTTTTTTTAGTTTTATTCATTTCAAATGGGCTGGATCCAGCCCTCGGGCCATAGTTTGCCCGAGGCTGGTCTAACCAGTGGTTCTCAATGTTCTTTGAATATTAGGGAAATAAAAAAAAATTGATGCTAGCCTCACAAAAGAATTAGAATTTAATTTTAAAGGATTCTAAGTGGGGCCAGACCATTAGTATGCTTTAAAAGCCTTCCCAAATAACCATTAATTTCCTAGTTATTCTGAGGTACTCATATACATGATTCATGTTTGCTAATTGCTCTTTTCTCTTGTGAACATTAGCTGAAAAACATCACCTGTCTGAGAGGTAGCATGCTTTATGCCTACAGCCCTGGTACACACACACCCCTGTACGAGGCAGAGTGGGGAGGCAAGCAGAAAGTGTATTTTTGTCAAAGGCCCAGACGGTCAAGAGGGGAGTTCTGCTGTGTGCTATGGGGAGTTCCAGAGGAAGTTACAGGCGTTCCTCTCATGAAAAGAAAGCATAGTGTGATAAATACATTTGTTAAATAAGTCGCACCCAGAGTCCTCTAATTCTTGTTATATCTCAGACTCAGCAACTAATCTTCCTCGCAAGCCCCATTTCTCTTCCCTGTTTCCTATATTTTCATGTGTAATAAAATAAAAGAAGAAAGTGCTATGAGGCAAGTTCTAGTGTAAATTCCTGAACCTGGCTCATTGAAGGTGGTTAATGCATTTTGATAAATGAGTTAGCAGAGGCTTAACACATAGTAAGAACTCAACACGTGATAGTTGTAATTATTATCACTGGTGAAAGGTAAGTCACGTTGTTTCAGGGAATGTTGTAATTTGATTCACATGGAAAAAGATGAGCCTGGATAATAGGTGGTAGGAGGGCCATCAGGTGTACAGGTGGGGAGTGTTGAGAGGAAAGAACTACCTCAGAAAAGTGTGTAGAGAATTCCACTCTTGCCCAGACTGGATGGGGAAGGGACAGAAATGAGCCCAAGCAGTGCCCAGAAATGATGAATATTCCCTAGAAAAGCGGGGTGGCCTGAGTCTCTTTGGCTTCCACTCTGCACAAAACTGAAATGTCAATGCAGACAATGGGAGAACATCTTGTTTTCTGTGTAGCTTTATTCAGAGTGGTGATCCCGAAGGAACTGTACACAGCGGAACACGGCAGCAATGTGACCCTGGAGTGTGATTTTTACTCTGACGATGACCTGGATGTTGAATATCTACAAGCCAGTTTGCAAAAGTTGGGAAACAATATATCCTCGAACAGCACCACTTTGCTGAAGGAGCAGCTGCCCCTGGGGAAGGCCTTATTCCACTTCCCCCGAGTCCAGCTGAGCGATGCGGGGAAGTACCGCTGCGTGATCATCTATAGGAGCTCCTGGGACTACAAGTACCTGACTCTAAAAGTCAAAGGTGAGTAGTTTTGGGGCCTGGAATCTGTGGAAACATCTCTCCAACAAGGACCTAAAGCGAGCTCGAGCTAAAGCTGGGAGGATGGTTCTAAGGAGACAGAGCTATCTCAAAGAAAGGAAAAGTACCAGTTCAGAAATAACTTTTTACATATGAGTACAAGACTACTGAGGTAAGGGAAATAGGAGCAGGAGTTGCAGGAATAAATGGGGCTAGAGGAAGCCAGGACATGAGTCCTTGAAAGGTGGGGAGGAGCCAAAGGTTGGCTGTGCCTAATTCACAGTTTGTTTGAGGAACAACATTACTTGATTATTAAGCTACTCTTTGAGAACAGCTTATTCCCCCAGTCCAGAGTTATTTAAACCATGTTTGCCATCTATTTGTGAATTAAAATATCAGTTTAGTGAGTAGTAATCAGGTAGGTGTTTTCCCCCCAATAAAATGAGTGAACAAAATGAATAGAATAAAATACATCAGAGGTTGTATGTTGTGTCTGTTGCCTCACTCTAGGTCAGTCTAAAAGGTTTGAAGGGTACTACTCTAGTCCAAGCCTTTCTACATCCAGAAGTGAAGTGGGTGGCCTGAGGGAGCCCAGGGTAACTCCATTGGCTGGAGCATTGACCAGATGCATCATAGATGCACCAAGGTTGCAGGTCGGTCCCCGAGTAGGGGCACATGCAGAAGACAACCAGTGAATGCATGAGTGGGTAGAATAACAGATTGATGTTTCTCTCTCTCTCTCTCTCCCTCTCTCTCTCTCTTTTACTTTGCCTCTTTCTCTCTTTCTAAAATTAATTTAAAAAATAAAATAAAATGAAAGTTTTAAAAAAATAGCTGTCCCCACTCCTCTGTGTTCAGGGCTCTTTCCACCACAACAGGACTCAAGAACCTAAATCTGGAGAGATCTTCACAGAGGAAGGGAGAGAGAGAGAGAAGTATCAATGATGAGAGAGAACCATCGATCGGCTGCCTCCTGCACGCCCCCCACTGGGGACCAAGCCCACAACCCAAGCATGTGCCCTTGATCAGAATTGAACCTGTGACCCTTCCCTCTGCAGGCCAATGCTCTATCCACCGAACCAAACCAGCTAGGGCCTGCCTTCTATCTTTATTGCATTTTCTACATCCAGACTTAAACTGGGAGGAACTTCCAGAACACTGAAGTTAGTCTGAGTTCAATTAACAGGAAGAGAGAAGACTGTACATTTCATGATCCCCTAATGGCCCCCACGTTTGTTGATCTCTATTTGCATGCTGTAAAGCATCTAGGATTTGGGGGCAATTAGGGGCCAAACATCCCACTTTTTCTCTGTGGCTGAGGGCTACTTTTTATTCTTGGGAAGGCACTCTGCTTGCTTCCTCACATAGACCAGGGATGGCTCAGGTGTGGAGCAGATTTATTTCTTAAATATTAATTAATTACTTAAACAACTAATTAATTTCTTAACTTGTTAAAAGTCTCCAAACTAGGGTATATGGGGATCACAAAGACTTTATCTAAGGAGTGCATAGGCACATGCAGTTTTAGGAAATGAGTTTCTCAATTTTCATCTTCCCCAAGTACTCTTTCCCCAAACTGAGTGTGCCTGAGAATGTGCCTTCCAGGCAAGGCTCTTGGGGTTCCCCTAGAACACTTCCTCTTTTAGTATTGCTTTCTTCCACTTCAGAAAAGCCCACCTGTCACCCATCATGAATACAGTGCATTGCCCCACAGTGTAAAAACCTCCATAACCCGGTAAGTGGCCTTGTTCTCCACTTTTTTCTTTTGATTCTGCTGATACCGTCCCACTCTCATCAGCCTCCAACCCGCTCTCTCCTTGAGCCCAAGCACCATGCCTGCAATTAAATTGCAGAGTTCTGATGGAGAGATATTTGAAGCTGATGTTGAAATTGCCAAACAATCTGTGACTATCAGGACCATGTTAGAAGATTTGGGAATGGATGCTGAAGGCGATGATGACCCAGTTCCTCTACCAAATGTTAATGCAACAATATTTAAAAAGGTCTTTCAGTGGTGCACCCACCACAAGGATGACCCTCCTCCTCCTCCTGAGGACGATGAGAACAAAGAAAAGCGAACAGATGATATCCCTGTTTGGGACCAAGAATTGCTCAAAGTTGACCAAGGAACACTATTTAAACTTATTCTGGCTGCAAACTATTTAGACATCAAAGGTTTGCTTGATGTTACATACAAGACTGTTGCCAAAATGATCAAGGGGGAAACCCCTGAAGAGCTTCGCAAGACCTTCAATCTCAAAAATGACTTTACTGAAGAAGAGGAAGCCCAGGTACGCAAAGAGAACCAGTGGTGTGAAGAGAGTGAAAAGTTGTGTCTGACACTGTAAGGATTGTTTCAAATACTAGCTGCCCTGCTCTATTTATAATTGTTAATATTAGGCAAACAGAAGACAAATGCAGCAGCAAATCAATTGTATTAGCAGAATTTTGTCCTCATTGCATGTGTAGTTTGGGTACAGATTCCAAACCTATGGCTGAGTTTTTTCCAGTATGATCAAAAGCAGGGGTCCTCAAACTACGGCCCGTGGGCCACATGCAAATACAAATATTGTATTTGTTCCCGTTTTGTTTTTTTACTTCAAAATAAGATATGTGCAGTGTGCATAGGAATTTGTTCATGGTTTTTTTTAAAACTATAGTCTGGCCCTCCAACGGTCTGAGGGACAGTGAACTGGCCCCCTGTTTAAAAAGTTTGAGGACCCCTGATCAAAAGTATCTTTTTTCTTTGCTCTGAATAAAACTGAATTGTGGGTTCTCTATAAAATACAACAACAACAAAAACCTCCATAACCCTAAACAAAAGAGTAATTAGAAATATTAATAACTTACCAAACTATAATGACTAACAAATCTATTGCAGATGAGGAGATATCGAGTTCTCTGTTTTCAACAAAATTGAAGGAGGCCCTAATAGATGAGCACCTGATAATAAAAGATGAAGTAATTGTTGCCATATAAACATAAGGCTTTCAAAGAATGAAATGCCTTACTTCCATCCCCACCAACTTATTTTTATGGGCAAGATTCCTTAGTCCTTATAGCTATAAAAAAATGACAGATAGAAATAGAATTGATGTTGAATCTTGTCTCATTTCAACCATAAATCATATGGATCCTCTGATTCATGAACAAATCAGGAAGAAAGCCCATTCATCCCATAAGAGATACATTTCCAATAAAAATTTATGTTTAATAACTATCAATATTTATATTTTTATGTTTTGATTTCACATGTGCTAATAATAATGGAAATTAGATTTCAATGCAGAAGAAAGCTTTGAACACTTGAAGCCTTCTGGTCACAAGAAAAAATATTTAATTTTAATAGCCACACGTCACGTTCGGTTGCAAAGAAACATGGAATAATCAATAAAAGACCTTTAAATATGATGCATTAGTATAAAATCCTATAGAAAAGTGGAATGGAAATGAAGAGTCAAAGAATAAAAAGAAACAAAGTAAAGCTCTGACCATTAGAGAAAAATTTTTGTATGCACTTTTCAACAGATGGCAGTGTCTATAAAAAACTTTCTTCCATATCTAGATGACATTAGGTACATATGTAAGAGTGAAATAATTGTTTTATTAAAAATATAAATGTTTCCGAACTGCTAAATGTCATATATTTTTCCAACCTAGAAACACTAAAAACTTTAAGAATCAACTTAATATGTGAGAGGGTGCACACTGCATCACAATTCTTTTCGGAGAAATGCAAGGAAAAAAAAAAGTTGACCATCATCACCTAAGAGTATTTTATCCTGATCAGGGATCTCTGAAGGAAGCAGAGGAGAACTGGAGTCCTAGTTAGGGTTTGCTTACATGAAATAGGACTAAAGGAAGGACGAGCTTTTTCCTTAAAATGTCTGACCTATGGTATAAACATTGAAAATATTTTTTTGCACCTTCTTTAATGTCTGGGCAACAGTTCATATTAAATATATGAAAAAAGAACTGATTAACAGATTTCAAAAGCAAAGGGGGGGAAATAGAAGGTAAGATGGCTGGAGAGTGCAGAAGAAACAGTAACAGGAGGCTGCAGCTTCTGAAAAGCCAGGTTGCACTGCAAAAACAGTGAAAAATCTGTCCAAGGGAGAGCAGGGAGCATGGCTGGGGCGGGTGTGGGGGGGGATACAGTGGCCCTGAGAGGCTGGGACAACCCAGGAATTGAGCTCACAGGTTGAGAACCGGCCTATGCAAAGAATCCCCAACAGACACAGAGCAAGTACTAAGAAGAGAAGGACCACACCAACCTGAAGGCCTGGACAAAGCATGACGATGAGGATGGGAGAGAGCCAACACCTGGAATGAGCTGAGACTTGCAGAAGTACCTCAAATTAACAAAAAGGCCCCAGAGAGACAGTGCAACTTCAGCAAGTGGAGGATGGAGGAGGCATGGCTTCCATTCTTAATTACTAGAGAAATGGTCTTCACCCTAAGAAGGGAAGACAAAGGGCATAGGGAGGAAACAGCCCAAGAGGAGCGATGTGGTAGTGAAAAGATGGCTATGCTTTCAGCCTCTAAAAGAACATACTGATGGGGGCTCTGATCTTGGTGTCTTTTCTCCATTGGGGAAACAGAAGGGAATAAGGAGTTAAGGAACAATGAATTTTGAAGGGGAGAAAAGCTCCTGGGAATTATAAACTGTTTAACCTGAGGTTCCTCTCCAGACAAATGAGAGCAATCCTAAAAAAATTTTTGTCAGTGATTATTAGAAGTTTGTTGGAATTGTTTGAGGCTAGGACATGGAAACCTACTTTTTTATTTTAACCTTAGTTACAGTCATGATGATGATAAAACAGACAACACTATGTACAGCTTATCTTTATTTCAGCAATGCTAGAGTTGCCAGTAATTTATAAATCATATAGTCAAAGAAAACAGAAACCACTTAAACCAGTGGAGATTTAAATCAGGAAATCTTTTGATGGAATAGACTGAGAAGCCTACCTAGGAAGCTGCTACCACCAGTGGGCTGGAGGGAAAACAGGAAGGCAGGTTGGTGGAGCATAGGGCCCAGAGTCACATGATAGACATTAGAATCCCAGTGGGCCTGTCCAGTGGTAGCGGGAGCCAGGGAAGAAATGTAGCTGTTGTTGGAGAGACAAGTATAACACAGAGCATGGGGGAGGAATACCCTAACATTTTCCCCTCTCTCACCCTTCAAGCTTCCCATCATGTTCCTATTGGCTGTCAAGAACCTGGAATACACAGCCTGCAGGAATCAGTCTTCCTGCAGTAAAAAGCAGAGGAGAAAAATTGAGGGATGGATCCGAGGACAAACAGGCCCAGGACCCACACAGCACACACCTTGTGCATAAAGTAGTAAAATGTGGGTTGAATAGTAGTAGTTACCTGTATCTATAACAGACAGAACAACTAGTAGTTGTTGAGTCAGGGCCAGCAAAGGGTGATTGATGGTCTTGGGTCAACCTGGAGAGAATCTCCAAGTGCCAAGGGGTCTGTTACAGCCAACCAGGTTAGGCAGTAGTTCATTTATTTAACAAAATTGATCTTATGACCCTAGCCTGTTGGGCCTAAAGTGTGCTCAGCGCATAGGAGGTAATTAGTCACACTAGACTTTGTACTGCTTACATAATATCTGGAATATAGCTCACGTTACATTGGAAAAAAGAAAGTGAATCCAAAAACTGGTATCTAGCACTGGGTTTGATAACTATGTCCTGTGAGAAATGGTTGATAGAAAGAAATCTGTTTATTTACAAATGAAATGACTATATGGAGTTTCATTAGTTGTTTTCAAATACTGGAAAAGTTGCCTTCTCATATGGAAGAGCTAATAATTACTAACACTAATTGAGTATTTATTATGTTTTAGTCACATAACTCATTTAATCATTCTAACTCCTATTAAGGATAAGTATTATTGTACCAGTTTTATAAATGAAAAACCTGAAGGCTCAACAGGTCGTGTAACTAGCCCTTGGCTCAAGCCCAGACAAACCTTTCAGATTCTGAAGCCTATGTTCCAACTACTGTGATTACCATGTGTTGTTCTACTAAACCAGACAAGAACCAATGGTTGAAGTCACCATGAGGCAAAATTTGACTTGGCATAAGGATGCTTTTTTCAATGAAAGTTTAACTTTTTATTGTCTAATGATGGCAATAACTACTTCTATAAGTAAGAGCTTCCATTCATAGATTTACTTAATGAAAAGTTAGTTATCTCGCAAGTTACTAATATTAGAAAAGAAATATTATTAAAAATAAAAAGGGACATTTCATAATGATAAAAAAGTCAACTCAACAGGAAGACATGTGTGTACATCAAACACATAGCTTCAAAATATATAAAACAAAAATTGGCAGGTGTAAAAGGAGACATAAACAAATCCACAATTATATTTGGAGACTGAGTCATCTCTATCATAATTGATGGAACAACAACAAAAAAAAAAAATAGAAGAGTTGAACAACATAGCCATCTGGACTTAATTAACATACATGAAACTTATACCCAACAACTGTAGAATATATTTCCAAGTGCATGCATCAAGGTATTTATCTTCCAAAGATACTAAAGATATTTCCAGAGCAGGAAGTTGGACTAATTGTATTTTAAGACCACTCCCACCTCTGAAATTCTAAAATTTACTCATCTTTTCCTAAGAATAATATCCTCAATCCAGCTTCCTCATTGTGTGTTGCTGGTAGTGATGCCATTTCAGCCACTTCCCAAATACAAGAGGCTGTGGCAACATCTTGAAGTTTTATAAATGTAGACGTGTTCTCCTGTCCCTTCCCCAAACTTTGCTGATTCTTTTAGTTGAGCATCTCTCTCCCATCTCCATATATATAGAGAGATAGATAGATAGATGATAGATAGATAGATAGATAGATAGATAGATAGATAGATAGATATCCAGGTGCAAGCCTTAGCCCAGCTCCTGATTCCTCACCCTCCTAGCTCTGAAATCACCTATCAACTTGGCCATGAAGATCAGCTTCTTATCCCAAGCTACCCTGTGGGAGCAGGCCACACCTTCACCCACAACACACTACTCCTATAAATTCATTTATGCTCCTCCATGCCCCCAAATGCCCCAGAGCTTCAGAAATAACCTACAACATGACTATAAGAGGAATTGTACCAAGGAGGGAAAAGTGTAGATAAGTAACAAAATGAGTATTCAGAATGCATGACTGATTATTTGTATTTGGCTCCAAGACTGGTAAGTCTAACTGGTTCAAGTCCTTCAGTAGGCTGGTTCAGAACCTGATTCTCCTTGTATACTAGTTCTGGGTACTCCCAAGTCCCCCTGGAAAATACCCTTCCTCTATATTGCTCCATCCCTAGACATTTTCAGTTGCATAGAGAATCATCCTCTGATGATGATTCCAATACAAAATTGAGAATACAGTAGCTGTGAAGGGCATGAGTTCAAGTCCTCCCCCATCCATCCCTGATTCCAGCTGTTTCCTTATTTACAAAATAAGAATATGAATTTTACCTACCTCACAAGTCCTTGTGGAGTTTAAATGACATAATGTATATTAAGGGGAAGGAGTCAGGAATTAGAGCCACTCTCCCCTGCTCCTCTCCATGTTCTAAACTAAGTGAGCAATATACACAAGAATTAATATCAAATGGGAAATGACCTCCATTTTTAAACTAATAAGTGGATAAGGACATGATTTTCCCCTCCCCCTATTCTGGGGCTTCTCTGGTAATTTACACAGGAGAACATGACTTAGACTAGAGTCCTTGTGTTTCTTGTTCCTTCAGCTTAACCTAAGACTCCAGGTTTGCAGATCAGACTCTAAGGTCACTCATCACACAAAGCATTCAACCTCTCTAGCTTCAGTTACCTCCAACAAAAATTGGGAATATCAACAACACCATTTTTGTTGTCTTGTAATACTTAAATAACTCAATGTGTGTAAAATAGCATATCTGGGACAAAGAAAATGTTTTTAAAAAGTAAAGGCATTATTACTTAATATTGATAATGATTACTTTTTAAAATTTCATATGGTATTGGGTACAGAGCTCTACGGGAATCAGAAAAGAAAGACTTATTTTTTTTTCTTCTTCTGTCGCCCAGCTTCCTACAAGAAAATAAACACTCGCATCCTTCAAGTTCCAGGGACAGATGAGGTAGAGCTCACCTGCCAGGCTGAAGGGTACCCCCTGGCAGAAGTCTCCTGGCCGAATATCAGTTTTTCTGCCAACACTAGCCACATGGAGACCGCTGACGGCCTCTACCGGGTCACGAGTATCCTGCGCCTAAAGCTGCTCCCTGGCAGAAACTTCACCTGTGAGTTCTGGAACGCTGACGTGAAGGAACTTACTTCCGCCATCATTGACCCTCAAGGTAAGAGCAGCTGCCCTTCCTGACTATCAGTCACATTTCACTTGGAAGGAGTAATTTGAGGAGAGTGTAATAAAGGGACTACTTATGAAGTTATGATCAGGATTTAAAGAAACTACTGAGGATAGTGAAGGACCCTGGGGCTTCAACAGTAGGGGAGCCGTGACCACATTGGAGAGGTGACTGAAACCTGGCGAAGAGAGCTGTAGGGAAAGCGCCATGTGGCAGAGCGGTGCCCTCCGGTAAGAGGACGCTGCCACTCGCAGCAACTGCCAAAGGGTGCAAGTGGTGAATAAACATCCCACCCTCTGACCTCCTTCTGGTGCCTCCCATTATGCTAGATCCAACTGGCAGTCAGAGAACAAGGGAGTCCACTGATCCGGTCCATAAAGATCAACCTCTCAGAGCTCAGAACAGAGTGTTGAAGTGTAGATAATGGGTCCGAAGAGGAAACAGAAAATATCCAGCACAAAAGCTATTCACTCAGCGGGATGAATATCACTTTCCTGGCTTTGCTGCCAGATCAATGGTTTGGGGGTTTTGCAGGAAAACTGGCCACTCACAAAAAATCTTGCAGAGCTCTCACTGGCTATGCCGAACCCCATACTTTTAGAACTTTATACACTAGCAAAATGTCAAATGCTTACCGAAGCCTGACCATTCTTTTATGTGCCAAGTAAGGACATTTATTTGCCAAATAAGAGTAACTAACATCTAGTGTCGCAATCATTTCATAAGAGACAAGTCATTTATCACCAAGTGTGCAAGTCTCCTGGTGGTCCTACAACAAATTACCACAAACTTTGTGGGCTTAGGACAATACAAATTTATTATTTTACACTTCTGGGAGTCAGAAGTCTGAAAAAGGCTTCACTACGCTCAAATCAAATCAAGGAAGAATGCATTTTCTTGTGGGTTTTTTTTTTTTTACCAGCTTTTAATGGCTATCTGCATTCCTTGGCTCATGGACCCTTCCTCCACTTTCAAAGCCAGCAGCTGCATTACTCAGACCTCTGCTTCTGTCATCACATCTTTTTCTTTAACTCTCTTGCCTCCCTTTTCTACCTTTTAGGGACCATTGTGACTACTGGGACTCAATAATTCAGGATACTTGACCCATTTCAAGTTCCTTAATATAATCACATCTATGAAACCCCTTGCAATGTAGGATAACATATTCACAGGTTTCAGGGATTAGAACATGGACATCTTTGAGGGGAGCCATTATTCTACTAGCATACAAATAAAGAATATCATCTCAGAATAAAGGACATTCCCTAGTACTGGTTAATTTGACTATAGAAAATTAACTGTGTTGTCATTATATGTCACTTCTTGTCCTTTGTCTTACAAAACTGAGCCTATGATAAGGGCTATTGGGCATGCAATTATTTAGGTGTTGATCCCAGGGAGTAGAAATGAGAGGTTTAGGAAGAAAGAAGGAAAAGCAAAATAAGGATGCATTATCGAAGTTGATGTGGGCAACAGGAGCTCAAATATGCAAGGACTCCCTGAGCAGCATACAGATGGCCTCCTAAGATGTTTACTTATAGGACTTCAGGTGGAAGGACTAATGCATCTGCTTTCTCCTCCAGTGGTTGACAGTTGTCATCAGGAGTATGAACTCCCTTCCACTGTGAGCTGTATGGTCTGAGTGAGCTCCCCCAGCATCTGTAGCATCAGAGTCATCCCAGGACAGAAGGCAAATATCCACTTGACAGAATCACTGACCATGAAGTGAATCAAAGCCCAACCAGGATTCTACCCAATCTGTGGCTGAACTCAGGCATCAAGTTGAGAGGAAGTGAGGCAGGGCTACAAGTCTAATCTTTGTACTGTTCAAGCCCACTCATGCCCTACATTGAGTCCACTGTCTCTGAGCCTTCAGGCAGGGAACCTGCAAAAGATATGATATGGAAAAATTGGTGGAACAAACTACTGTTCCTGCTCCTGCAATTGATCCCAATTGATATTTATCATCTATCTCATCCACCATACATTCTAGATTTCCCTCACTCAACACTTCACATGCAATAGTTTGTTTGCCTGGGGGACTCAGACTTCGAACCCTTATTTGCCTTACCCTTAGCTGACTCAGATTGCTACAATTGCCTTTTCATTGTTATTAATGGGCATGGAAGTAACCAGAATCAGAATCGGTGGATCCCTGAGTTCTAGACATAGTTTTCCTTGCCTCCATTATGTAATTGCTTTCAAGATCTTCATGGTAATTAAGATAAATTACTCCACCAATATAATAATTCTTTTCTTTCCTGCTGGTCCAATTTCCAAGCTCCCAACTGCCCCCCAATTCCCTACCTACCTACACGTCTCTATGCAATTCCAACACTAATGTTAGCGGTGAAGTGAGGTAAAGAGAGGAGTCATGCTAAGGATATTGATAGAAATAAAGACATTAGAAACATCATTTTTAGGGTCAACTTTGAATGAAAATAGTTAACTAGGCAAGCTGGCTTTTCAATAATCTTTATTTCTGTTTTTATCACAGTTAAGACCACCAGACTTGTCACCTTATGAAAATCGAACTATAACTAATTCATACTACTGCTTTAGAGGCTTAAATACTAACAGTCCCAGGGAACTTTATTTTTCCTCGACTGTCCTTTATGTTTACTGGACTATCCTTTGATATGTGGGATTTTCTGTTTGGTTAAGTGTTGGGTGGAATGTGGTTTTCTAGAACACTTATAAAAGGATCTCCACAGAGAAATACAGGCCTGGCTAAGATGAATTTGGAAACAACTAGAATCTGCCTTTTGCATCAATGTTTTTTCTTCGGGTTAGAGAAGTATAAGGGCAGACTGATCATTTCTCCGGAAGCCTTGAGGCTGTGAGAAGTTAAGAATAAAGTAAGGCGGCCCCTCTCTCTCTGGGGAGCCAACACACCTGACTGAATAGTCAACAGTTGTGGGAGAGACCTGTGGGGCCTGCATCAAAGCCTGGGATATCACTCATGAATGCAACCAACAGGGAGATGGAGAAATCTTTGCAATTAGAAATTCTCAACCTAGCTTTACTCATCCTCCCCAGCTTTAAAGTCATCCTACTATCCCCTGACATGATCCTCTGCTCCAGTCAGCTCCCCTTCCTCACCATGTACTCTCTGAACTTGCTTGACCCTCTCCCACCACCATGACCTCTTTGCTCAGGCATTTTATTCCACATAAAAATCATTATTCACCAGCTCCAAGCCCACTCTCTCTCTAGGGCAGCTCAGGTAACTCCAGGATACAAGCAGTCTCCCCTCATCTTGCCTCCTGAGACCAATTGTGCCACTTCTTTGTTTGCCTGTGACTGTACTTATCTTTTCTCTTCCATTACTATTTTATTTTCCATGTATTTTAATTATTCACATGAGTCTTCTTTATACCCAGATAAAGCAAAAACAGAGTACTCTGTTCATAGTAAGTGCTCAATCAAGGTCAGACTAATGGGTTAAAGGCTTAGTCTTAGATGATCTCAGACCCATCATCCCAGCCTCCAGACTGTGTGGACAGTCAGGTCAGAGCAGTCAAATGATACGCTGGCTTGTGGTACAAATACCTAACCACAGTCACACATCCTCCCACGGGTTCCTAGCTTCTATTTCTCAAAGGCATTTTAAGTTGTCTTATGACTATCCTCTTTCTACTCATTCTCATAAATTCAGCTGCTCAGTGCTGATTTCTGTGACCCACCACAGGTTTTTCCAGAAGTCGATGAATCAAAGACAGCAATGAAATTCTGGGGGTGGGTGGTGCTCCCATGACTCTAGAATGGATGACCGAGCATCCTAACTTTCCATCAGAAATTAAGGAGCAGTAAGACGATTTTCCTTTCAAAACAGAGTTTAATCTGCTCAGTCGGTTGTTGCATTTTCATTAGGAGGTATCTAGTGAGACTGGAGCCCAGATTCTTATAGGGCTGGCAGAGAAGCCCTTCTAGGAGGCCTGGCAGTGACTCTGGCATTAGTCAAGCATGCGGGCTCTGAAGTCAGATGGGCTTGAGTTTCAAATCCTCTCTGCTACCTATGGCTTTGAGAACTTGAGCCACCCTAGAAGTGTCCCTTGTCCTCCTTTGTTGAATGAGGATAAATAATGGTAGCCACCTTACAAGGCTATTGGGACTGTTCAATGAAATATAATAGTAAAGTCCCTAGCACTCAGAAAAGATGGAAACAGGAAAAAGAATGGCATCTTTAGCAAGAGGCATGGCTAAAACAAACTGCTGTCCCATACAGCATCACATCATTGTTAAGTAGCATGTAAATATTAGAAAACAGTTTAGAATAATATATATAGACGAAGAGACCTGAAAATATAGTGATTCAAACAAGACAAAAGTATATTTCTCCCTCATGTAATATTCAGAATTAGAAGGTGGTTCAGAGCAGGTAAGTAGCTATATTCCATAGTCATTCTGTGGTCCAGGTTCTTTCCATCTTTTTCTGCCATTCTCCAGGGTGTTATTCCTATTGAATTGTCAAGGCTGGGTCACTGCCATATCCATGTTTTAGCCTTCAGAAAGGAAAAAGAGGCATAGTTAGTGTTTTAAAGCCAAAACTGAGAAGACCCATTCTCTTGGCTTGAAGTTAACTTACATGTCTGGCCACACCTATTTATAGGGGAGGCTTAGAAATGTAGTCTCTGAGAAACCATGTGTCCAGCTAACACCTAGCTGACACTAGGGAAGAAAAGCAGAATGGATTTAAGGAAGAAGGGGCAGTCTGCCACAAGGTAACTGCTGACAAGGAAGATTGGGGTAGGTGGACTAAGTAGATGGTCAATTCAGCCCAACAAATCCTTACTGACATCATTCATGTAGCAGTGCTTGGCTTTATAGGGGATTCAGCGGTGACTTAGATAAAGTCTTTGCACTTCAAATACTTACAATCTAAGCAGACTGATGTTCCTTTGGATGTTCAACGTTAGAAAGTCTTCGGGGATGAGTAAGCTTTTGTATGTGGAAAGGACTATAAGGGAACTGGACAGGACAAGGGTCTGCATAAAGGCCCTAAGGTAGGCACTTTTCCTGTTGTGGGAACAGTGAGGGTCCCAGGACTCCCTGACTCGTGGTACAACATGCGGCAAGTGCTTAAATAGCACTTCCTAGGGGTGAAGGAGACGACTGTAATCAATGTGGGTTATCTATTGAGGTTTGGTAACTAGACTTACTGTGGTGATAATTTCACAGTATATACAAATATTGAATCATTATGTTGTACACCTCAAACAAATGTAATGTTGTATGTCCATTATACCTCAATAAAAATATTTTTTTGAAGGCTGGGTTATCCAATGTATGGATGAGCCAGTCTTTCTACTCCTTTTCCTCCTTAGTGTTCACCACACTCTTTTAGATAGAGAAAAGTATCTATTGGGCCAGAGCTTTGGATCAGAGAGAAATGGGTTTGCAATTTCAGCTTTGCCACTTGCTTAGCAGTGATGACCTTAGAATCAGTGGTTCTCAGCCTTCTGGCCCTTGAAATACATTTTCTCATGTTGTGACCCAACCATAAAATTATTTTCGTTGCTACTTCATAACTGTAATGTTGCTACTGTTATGAATCGTAATGTAAATATCTGATATGCAAGATGGTCTTAGGCGACCCCTGTTAAAGGGTCGTTTGACCGCCAAAGGGGTCGCGACCCACAGGTTGAGAACTGCTGCATTAGATAGATTATTTCTCATCTTTGAGCTTACTTTGTCAATTCTCAAATAAGGGGCTCAGATTAAATGATGTCTATGCCCTTCTCAGCTAAAACTGCCTATGGTTCTCAGAAGGCACTGTGTTGGGGGAGGGGAGGCAGTGGGCAGGACTGAACCTTTCCCCCTGAGCAGTGTTTCCAGGTTTTTCTATGTTTATTCCGTATAAGTGACTCCATGAGCACCATGACAGAGGAGCAAACTTCAGGTTTATGGAAAAGGCACAGCTTACCTTGAGTCTACTTCTGTTTCCCTGCAGTGAACCCCCCTCCAGCCCTGTCTTTGGTCAGCCTGGGCTCCCATTCTAACCTTTAGATATTCATAGCTCCCCTTTATAAGGTTTTCCTCAGGCTCCCAAATTACTTTCTCATCCACTTCTCTACTAAACTCATCTTTTCCACAGTGCCAGGACCTTCATTAGCTATGACAAGGAAAGGGACTAATTATTATAATTTTCAATGACTAGATTTTGTATATGAATACTACCTATAAGATTTTATTTCTTCTACAGGATCCTATAATTCTTTGAAATTTAATAAGTAATGAATATAGATTTTGAGCACCATTACAGAGGAGCAGGGAGACAGTTTTGGACTGAGAGACTACCCTACTGGAAAGATAAAGAGAGACGATGATGATGATAGGTAAATAGGTAGATAGGTAGATAGATACATAGATACATAGATAGAATATGATACATGTGTCAGAATGATGCAAAGCATGGAATCTGTAACAAGACAGCCTAGATTATATCTCGATCTGACGCTTACTGTATAACTCTGGGAAAGCCTCCTAGGTCTCACATTTTTTAACCAGTAAAATGGGGTCATAGTTGAGCCTGCCTCCTAGGGTGGTTATGAGGAGTGAATGAGCTGGTTCACACAGGGCTCATAGAAAGTACCTAGCATGAGTTAGATGCTCAGTGCAAGTTGGCCATGTTGGTTATAACACACTCAGAAGGCCAACTTGTTGATTTACATCTGAGCTACCATGTAATTGTGGTGCTTTTCTTTCACCCAGGTGAGATGGAACCCGAGGTCCCTTCAACTTGGCTGCTTCATATTATCATCCCTTCCT
This sequence comes from Myotis lucifugus, assembly GCF_000147115.1. Lineage (NCBI taxonomy): Eukaryota > Metazoa > Chordata > Mammalia > Chiroptera > Vespertilionidae > Myotis > Myotis lucifugus. Next base: position 3,397,813 of record NW_005871178.1, read on the forward strand.
TCGTCATTGCTTTAATATTCATAGTTACAATGATAATCCTGAAAAAACAACTCTGCCAAAAGCTTTCTTCAAGAAAAGGTAGGTGAGTTTTATTCACAGTAACCATGTGGACTGGGTGTCTGCAGTGAAGGGCTCTGCTTTCACCACTGGCCTCCCGCTTCCCGGTTTCATACAAAATCCACTCAATGGTTATTAATTGCTTTGGGTTTGTCCTGATGATTTTTCCCCCAGAAGAAAATGGCTCTAGTCTTCAGTGAGCTAAAACTCTTACACTGAATATTTTAAAAGGAATATTTTGTTTCTGTGGCTGAAATCGTTTGCTTTATTCTTTGAGCCGAGAAGTGCCATCGGCCTCATGAGATTGGTGTTATTTTGGCAATGTTGGACAGCTATGTGGTCAGCATTCACTGGTGGGAAGATGCCAGGATCCTTTCTGACAACTCCTTCAGCTCTCAGCTCTCCTTGCCTCATTCTGGATATGAGCTGGGCTAAGCCCTCCTCTTACCCCCAGGAATCTGAATCTCCTGGTTGGGTAAGAAAAGGAGAAAAGTGTGTGAGGTAATTTGGGGGTGGGGAAGCACCTGTTTGGTGGTACCCTGAGGTCTTTCAGCAGATCCCCACTCCTACTGTGCCAGCCGGGACACAGCATGCCTGCAGCCTTGGAGCGCTGGCCTGAATATCTGCAGTCCCATCTGGTGCTTCCCTAAACTATCCCTTTGTCAGCACCCAACCAGCTCCTCCCAAGATTGATACACAGCCTTGTCTATAGAAAAAGAAATGGCATCTGGGAGTAACTCAATAGAATTTGGGGTGATCACTATTTGAGGATTGGGCGATGTTTTCCCACATTTACAATCTAACTTCTATATTCTCATCTGTCATGAAATATTATCATACTCTATTTTTGCCCATTGCCCTCTATATGCATTAGCTTGGGTAATATCCACAAACCCCTCTAAGGTAGATGTAAAGGAACCATTGTCAAAAGAAGGGAGGGGGGACAAAGGAAAAGGGAAGGAGGAAGAAGAGAGAAATGACAAAAGTGGAGGGGAAGGACGCTCCACCATAAAGAGGGAATCACAAGTTCTTGTTGGACAAAACTTTGACTAAACAGAATTACTTCTGCAAATCTGTGACTTCAGAGTCATGGCAGATGCAGTGCAGTTTATTAGAATATTATCTTTATACCATATTTCCAGGCCTGGGGCCTGAGAACCCTTTAGTCACCTCAGAAATGGGCAGTAGAGCCTTCTGTCCTTATTCTCTTTTGGAGAATAAAGTGGAGTTATACTCAAAGGTAGAGCAGGGGGAAAATCCTCCCTTCATCCCTCATCTCAATCTCTAGAGTGAGTGAGGACATCAGTAGCTCCTGGGTGCAAGGCTCAAGCACCAACTGTAGTGGAGAGCTGGTTACTAATAAGGGCTGAATGAATAAATTTGCAAGTGATTCCTTTTTTTGTTTGTTTGTTTTTAATGAAGCAGAGTGAAATCATGGTTGCCTGTATAATAACCTCCCTCTCTAACTCTCGTGCATTGGAATCTGCTTTCTTACATAGGAGATACACGGATACAAATGTGGAAACGTGGTGGCCATGCGCAAAAACTCATGTGTCACGAAAAAAGGTTGAGAACCGCTGGTTCTGTGGATAGAGCTTTAAACCAAAGTCAGAAGGTTAGATGTGGAGCTGGTGCTATCATTTATTGGTTCTATGGTCTTGCACGAATCACCTAACTCCTTTGAGATTATTTTTCTATCTGTAAAATGGGAAGCGACCTGGGAATGAACATTTTGCCGTTGATTAATCCAATCTCACTGCCACTACCAAGGTTCAACCTGGACTAGGGCAGAACCCTCCTCACTCAACTCCCTGCATCCACTCCTGCTGTCTCCAATATGATTGACTTTCACTTTTAGCTAGCATGAGCTTTTAATTTCTCAAATCTATCATGTCTCCTCTGTTCAGATCTCTTCCATGACTTCCCATTGCTCACACACCCATTGGGAGGTGTGACTCATGTATTCAGTTTTATACGGCACCACTATCACCTTTGTTACCCATGCTTTAGCCATAAAGGATTTTCTAGTCTTCAGAGACATCCCTCTCTTTCAAATCTGAGTTTCTCATATAGTATTTGCTCTTCTTAAATTACTTTTTCCTTGTCCATCTGAGTTGGTGTCATCCATTAAGTCTCCACTAAGCTGTCACTTCATCAAGCCTCCCCTGAATCTACCCCCTCACCACACCAATTACATTAAATTCCCTTGTCAGGTGCTTGCCTAGCACCTACTTCTTCCTTCAGTATACTCAGCACACAAGTACATAGGACCTATTTTAATAGCTTGAGCTAAAACCGCAATTGCATCTCTTTTCATTTTCCAATTAATTCCTCAAGCCACCAGCCTTCCCATCTTAGCAAAAAGTCCAGTGTCTCCTTCTTACAGTATGTACTTCCCCAACTCCCACAAACTGCCAGGAGGCTTACTTAGCCCACAGGGCCAGTGCTGCTTCTGAGAAAGCTACTGGGGAACTAGGTCAGTTCACCAGAGAGCCCTGGTTTTAAGCTGCTGCGGTTTCTACTACTGCCATGCAACATCCCTGTTCCCTCCAAGTGTCTCCATCCACTATGCAAAGGTACCCTTGCTGGTTCAGATCCCCACACAGACCAGAGCGATGCAAGATGACAACTCTCCTGGCTCCCCTCACATGTTCTGGCCTCGCTCCCAAAGCAGGACCCTCAGGGGCTGATAAGGGAGGAGGGCCTTCCTGCCTCAGCCACAGCTGTGCACAGCCAGCCTCTTCTGCTCTCAAACCTTCATGTGGAGCCTGGGACACCAGTCCTGACTTCCTTCTCTGGAGTCATTTCTGTTCTGAACTCCTCAGTCTATTGGAGAGGGTCAATTTTAGTCCCTTTCTGTCCAGAAAGCTCCTTGGCTCCTCAACACATTTACCCGCTTATACCTCAGACCAGCTCTGCACACTGAGGTTTTTGGGGAGAGCAGCCGTTGCCAGTCCATAAAAGGTTCATTTACCATCCCCCACTAAGAGGGACCATTCAACAGATCAGGGCTCCAGGGTGATACTGACATTATTGTAAAAAATAAGGTCAAGTTCTGTTTCATCTGTTAGTCTTTAAGTTTCATAAGTACAGGGGCTATGTTTCTCTTATTCACCAATGTATGTCCAGTGTCTAACTCTAAAACATTACCTGGCAAATACAGTTCTTCAAGAAAACTTTAAACATTGAACATACTACATGCAGGAACATAGGCTAAACTTCTTTGTAAAATATACTAGTCACATGTGGTTTTTAAATTTAATTGAAATAAAAATTCAATTCCTCGGTCACATTTTAAGTGCCTAAATATTGCAAGTGCTCAGTAGCCACGTGGGTCTGTATGGGACAGAGCAGATATTACTAATTTCCATCTTTGCAGAAAGTTATATTGGACAGCATTGTGCTAGACCCTTTGCAGTTAATTTCACAAAAACTGCTTGAGGCAAGGAATCGCGTCTATTTTGTAAATGAAGAAACTGAAGCTCAGAAAATATTTCTGAAGTGATACAGCTGGGCTTGAACACAGGTCTGACTCCAAAACTTGTGGCCCTTTGTTACAAAAGTGCTTAATAAAAATGGGCTCAATCTGAATACACTTTACATTATAATTATCTTTAGGCAATGGAAAGAAAAGGTCTCAACCCAAAGTACTTGAGCAACTTGTTCATTGACCCGCTGGGCCAATGGCAAAGCCAAGAAAAGAATCCAGCAAGAATTGTGAGCTATAGAGACCAGATTTCCAAAAAAAGGTCTCTAGATTTCTATTTCTCAAACTCTCTATGCTAAAGAACAATTTTGTTTTTTTTCAAATTTCTAATATGTTAGAATTGGTACTTTTATCATATGGGAAAATTACTAATAATGAAATAGAAAAAAACAAAGACATAAAGCAATAAGCCCAATTTTTACTAGAGTTAATAAGTATAAAATGACATTTGAATATGTTGAAAAATATAACCTAGTAAAATAATTACTATAAAATTTTCTAAATGTTTACCCTTCACTTCTGTACTTATCTCATTATGAACAAATAAACAGTTCACCTCCCAGCACCAGCTTGTAGACCACACTTTTGGTGGCACTGTCCTAAAGGATTGACCAAGGTCTTTCTAGGGATTTAAACCAAAGGCCAAATATGCAGGTTTATGATGTATAAGAACAACAGAGAATGGGAGCACCTACTTCAGGCATTAGAGAGAGGCCTCCCCCGAAACTTCAACATTCCAGGGCAATCCCTCTGAGTTAATCATTGGGCTCCTTTCAAGTACAAATGCTCTTGGAGGAGACTGCATTGCTGAATTAGAGACCCAAGATGGTCATTAGAGAGTTACTAAAAACAGAATTAGAGGCAGACTGAATTTAGATAAACAGGAAACTGCAGGAGATGGGCATCAAGCCCTGGAAGAAAATAAAAGTGGAAAGGAACATGTGAAATCAGGGATTGAGAAAAATGAAACCAGGGAAACAGTGGGGAGCAGCATCTAATTATAAGAAATTTTGGCTTCCACCCTGAGTTACTTTGAACCAGTATCAGTCATTTACATCTTAGTGCAAATTAATTGATCAGACCTTCTGCTCTATGTAGGGCAGAGGGAAGGAAGTGGCAGTAAATACTAAAGCAGAAGAGGGAGAGAAAATTCTGGAGCCAGACATTTCCTGGACTGAATCCCAAAGTAGCAATCCCTTGGCCCCTGAGTGCCTGGGGTCAGGGTCAGACAAAGGAATGGCAATGGGGGCCTTCTTTGTTCACAATCTTGCCAATGGGTATAGTTTTACGTTACTCATTATTCAGGCTGAGTTCTCAAGCCACTGAGACATTTAGACTTCTATATGTGAGTTTATTTGGATTTACTCTTTTTATCTATAATAATAAAAGCCTAATATGCTAATTAGACCGGATGTCCTTCCGGACATCCTTCCAGACAAAGCCGGTACTGTGAGTGAAGCCTGGGACCCAGGTGCCAGAGGGAAGCCGGTGCTGGCAGCAAGGTGGGGGGGATGCAGGAGAGGGAAGGAAGTTCTACTCTTGCGTGAATTTCATGCATTGGGCCTCTAGTGTATATATATAATGTATTTTTATTGATTTCAGAGAAAAAGGGAGAGGGAGAGAGAGAGAGAATCATTGATCAGCTGCCTCCTGCATGCCCCCTACTGGGGATTGAGCCCGCAACCCAGGCATGTGCCCTTGACTGGAATCAAACCCGGGACCCTTCAGTCCACAGGCCAATGCCCTATCCACTGAGCTAAACCAGCTAGGGCTGGATTTACTTTTTAAAATACTTTTTTATTTTTCAATTACAGTTGACATACAACATCACATTAGTTCCAGGTGTACAAACCAGTTATTAGACATTTATATAACTTACAAGTGATAGTCCTGACAAATCTAGTACTCATCTGGCACCAGACATAGTTATTACAGTATTATTGATTAGATTCCCTATGCTGTACATTACATCTACATGATTATTCTGTAACTACCAATTTGTACTTCTTAATCTCTTCACCTTTTTCACCCATTCCCCCAACACCCCTACCACCTAGCAACCATCAAAATGTTCTCTACATATGAGTCTTTCTGGTCTGTTTGTTGCTTTGTTTTGTTTTTTAGATTCCACATATAAGTGAAATCAAATGGCATTTGTCTTTCTCTCTTTGATTTATGTCACTCATAAACCTATCTAAGTCTATCCATGTTGTTGCAGATGGCAAGATTTCATTCTTTTTTTATGGCTGAGTCATATTCTATTGTATATGTGCACCACTTCCTTATCCATTTATCTACTGATGGGCACGTAAGTTGCTTCCATCTCTAAATAATATTGCAATGAACATATGGATGCATATGTCTTTTTCATTTAGTGTTTTGGGTTTCTTCTGATAAATACCCAGAAGTGGAATTACTGTCCTTTTTTGTCTAGTTATAGCCTTTGTTTAAAAATATATTTTGTCTTGGTATAATTATTGCTACCCCAGCTTTTTTGTAATTTCCATTTTCATGAAATATCTTTTTCCATTCTTTTACTCTCAGTCTGTGTCGTTTTTTAATTATTATTGATTTCAGAGAGGAATGGAGAGGAAGAGAGAGATAGGAACATCTAAGAGAGAGAATCATTGATTGGCTGCCTCCTGTACACCCCCTACTGGAGATGGAGCCCACAACCCGGGCATGTGCCCTTGACTGGAATAGGACCAGGGACCCTTCAGTCCACAGGCCAGCGCTCTATCTACTGAGCCAAAACAGCTAGGGCAGTCTGTGTGTCTTTTGATCTGAAGTGAGTCTCTTATAGACAGCATATGTAAGGGTCTTGTTTTTGTTATCCATTCAGCCACTATATATCTTTTGAATGGAGCATTTAATCCATTTGCATTTAAAGTAATTGTTTGTATATATGTATTTATTGCCATTTTATTATTTATATATTTTTTTCCTTTCTCTTCTTAAAGGAGACCTTTTAACATTTCTTATAATACTGGTTTGGTAGTGATGAATTCCTTTAGTTTTTTCTTGTCTGGGAAGCTCTTTGTCTGTCCTTTGACTCTTAATGATAGCTTTGTTGGGTGGGATAATCTTGGTTATAGGTCCTTGCTTTTCATTACTCTGAATATTTTGTGCCAATTCCTACTGGCCTGCAAAATTTCTGTTGAGAAATCAGCTGGCAGTCTTATGGGAGCTCCCATGTAGGTAACTAAGAGCTTTGCTCTTGTTGCCTTTAAGAATCTCTGTTTTTAACCTTTGGCATTTTAATTATGATGTGTCTTGGGATGAACCTCTTTGGATTCATCTTGTTTGGGACACTCTGCACTTCCTGGACTTGTATATCTGTTTCCTTCTCCAGGTTAAAGAAGTTTTTCTGTCATTATTTTTCAAATAGGTTTCTATTCCTTGCTCTCTCTGTTCTCTTTTCAGCACCCTGACTGATGTAAGTGTTGGTAGGTTTGAAGTTGTCCCAGAAGCTCCTTACATTGTCCTCCTATTTTTTTTATTCTTTTTTTTTTTTTTTACTGTTCTGATTAGGTATTTTCTGTTTCCTTATCTTCCAAATTGCAGATTGATCCTCTGCTTTATATACTCTACTGTTGATTCACTGTAAAGTATTCGTCATTCTTCATTTTTGACTTTTAAAAAATGTTTTCTAGCTCCATTTTTATGTTTCTTATCTCTCTATTCAAATTATCAGGAAAACAAGAAACATAATTTCATCTGCTTTTCCCCTAAGTTCATTGAGCATCCTTATAACCAGTGTTTTAAACTCTGTATCTAGTAGATTGCTTGTCTCCATTTTGTTTAGTTCTTTTTCTGGAGTTTTGTTCTGTTCTTTCATTGGTACATGTTTCTTTGTCTCCTCATTTTGGCTGCCCCCCTGTGTTTGTTTCTATGTATTAGGTAGAGTTTCTATGTCTCCTAGACTTGGTAGAGTGGCCTTATGTAGTAGGTGTCCTATGATGCCCAGTGGCACAACCTTCCTGATTACCCAATCTTGGAATTCCAGGTGCACCCCCTGTGTAGGCTGTGTGCACCCTCCTGTTGTATTTGAGTCTTGATTGCTATTGGCATGTCCATGGGAGGGATTCACCCGCAGGTCAATTGGCTGCAAGGACTGGCTGTGACTATTATGGAGGATCTGCTGTGCAGGGCTCACCCCATGGAGCAGGACATTCTTCAGTGGGGCTCTGGTGCTGGCTATGTCTGCCCTTTGAGTGTGTCACTCATGGAGGTGCTTGGGTGTGATCTGAAGCTGTCTATTGGGTGTGCTGACTCTTGGGCCTCCTGGGAAGTGCAGACCAAGGTCAGCCACCACCTGTGCCCTTCCCAGGGCCACCCGGCATGAGCTATGGAGCAATCTTCAGATGGCTACTAAATATGCTGAGCTTAGAGGTGCCCAGGAGAGGCCAAGCTGCGAACCAAGCCTGGATGCTGCAGTGCTGGGACTGAGGCCACTTAGTGAGAGGTAGGGGTTATGCCAAGACCAGATGCTGCTTGTTTGAAAGATTCTAGGAAAGTCCAAAGCATGAGCCAAGATGGCTGTTTGTATGGAAAAGCCACTGAAAATGGCTTGGGTGGGCCTGCAAGGTGGGTGGGGTGGAGTCTCAGGGACTCACCAGGGCAGGGTGAACAATGTGAAGCCAGGTTGATGGAGATTCAGATATGGAGCCCGCCTGCCAGCTCTGTGAGGGGGAGGGTTCATCAAAGGAACAATGGCCTCTGCCAGCACTTCTGTCTGGGAGAAAGCTGTCCCTCCAGCCCTTGCTCTGATGCCACACAATTCAGTTCCTCCCAATGTGTCCCTCACATGCCTTCCAAGCTGCCGCCACAGCACTGGAGCTCAGAGTGAGCGAGTCTGAGCAAGTTCGTGCATGGACCCTTTAAGAGGAACTGCCTGAGTCTCCAGGAACCCTCCATCTCCCTCAGCCTCAATCCAAGCTGGTTTTCACAGCCAGAAGTTATGGGGACTTCCCTTTCTGGCACTGGAACCTTGGGCTGGGGAGCCTAGTATGGGACTAGGACCCCTCACTCCTCAGGGGGCACCTCAGCAGCAAGATATCCCTCCCTATCTTTACCACCACATGTAGGTGTGGGACCAGCTCATTCAGAGTCTCTTCCCCTCCTGCTAGTATCGATGTGGCTTCTGCTTTATAGCCTTAGTTATAGGACCTGTTCAGTTAGATTTCAGGTGGTTCTCAATGATGGTTGTTCTGTAGTTTCATTGTAATTTTGATGTGGTTTTGGGAGGATGTGAGTCCCACATTTACCTACACCATCTTCTTGACCACTGGTCTGTTTTGGATTGACTTTTTGTTCCGCCATCTTTTAGCCTATAAACAGAACAATTTGCTCACTAATTTTATTCCGTCACTGGGATTTTTCTTTTTCAGATGCAACAAAAAGTTGTCACCACAAACAGGAGGGAAATGAACAGCGCTATGAGTAGTCATGATTTTTCTTTTTCATCTCTTGTTCTCTCCTAACATGAATTAAGAAATAGCCACTGTGCTATTAATGCATAAAGGGTAACTGAATAGTTTAGGCCTGTACAGAATCTTCCTATTCAATGGCATTTCAGCTAGTTGTTCTCTAGAACTTGCATTGTTCCATATCTTTCTTGCAGAACAAAGATGATAACTTCTGTACAGCTGCAGGATAGTTATATAGCCTTTGGTCTGCCTATAATGCTAAGCACTGCTAGGGAACACTGCACAGGACATGTGAGATCACATACTTAGAAACATGATTAAAATTTAACACCAAGGGGGAGGTATTCAGCTGTGATGCAATCAATAGCCGTTGTTATTGCAACAGTTGTTAAGTACTTAGTGAGGACTGTGGGTCAAGGATAATGCTGGGGGAATAGAACTCTTTTCATGAGGTTGACACACTTGGAGCTAGAATTTGTAGGAGAGAAAGGATGTAATCTGGAGGTCAGGAGAAGTTAGATTGCTGAAACCATTCAGGCTGGTTGGATGAAAAGTTTAGACCTGGGACAGCAGTGTGGGGTGGGGACTGACAGGCCTGGGTCATGTTGAGGACTGGCATCTTCCCACCAGTGAATGCTGACCACATAGCTGTCCATCTTGCCAAAATAACACATGTTGTGACATATGAGTTCACCAAAATGATGTTAGGCAAATCACAGAAATTTCTAAATAACTGCATCTGCTGCTCAAAATATTCAGAGCTAATCATTTTAGAATTCTGCTGAATATATCCCCAAAATTCTAGAGTCATTAATTGTGAAAACAATCCTAGGAAACCCTAACAGGGTCTATGTCTAGCTTACACATAAGATATGGCAACACATAAGCACAAAATGTAACTCAAAAGAGTGAAATTGGCCCCTGTAACTTCTCTTTCTCCCACCACTTCCCTGAAAGCCAGTTGTAAAAATACATTCTGCACAGCCTGTATGACTCAGTGGTTGAGCATTGACCTATGAACCAGGAGGTAATGGATTGATTCCTGGTCAGGGCACATGCCAGGGTTTCAGGCTCAATTTCTAGTGTGGGGTATGCAGGAGGCAGCTGATCAATGATTCTCTCTCATTATTGATGTTTCTATCTCTCTCTCCCCTCCTCTCTGAAATCATTAAAAAAAAATATTTTTAAACAACACATCCTGTGACTGTGCACAGAATCCAGGAAACACATGCAGCACAGCTGGACTCGAGGTCAGGTTACACTGAGCTTCTCTGAATCAGCAACAACATTTTCTTGACTCAACACTGAAACTGAAACATCCATTTCCTAAGAAACAAAAATCCTTCATTCCTGTAAATTGGTCTATGTGGCCTACAGTGAATTTCTATGGGAGAGGCCCTAGCATTTCATGAACTTGAGGTCTTTGTGTAACTGATTTCAGTTGCTCAGCATAAGAAATATGAAAGGCCTGACAGCAGAGGTGATCAACTCAGATGGGTACCAGGGCCAGGCAGGTGATGAAGTGAGTGGAAAGGTCTCGTATAATCAAACTGGTGGCCCGGTGGGGTGGGGGGGGGGGGGGCGGTCCCTCAGCCTGGCCTGCACCCTCTCCAATCTGGGACCCCTCTCGCAATTTGGGGCGGCGGGTTCCTACCCCCTCCCCTCCCGGCCTAATTGCCCTAACCCCTTTCCCTCCCAGCGTGTTCCCCCCCAACTGCCCCCCCCCCCCCGCTGGCCCGATCACCCACAACGCCCCCTCCCCCCCCCCCCCACCGGCCCCATCACCGACAACTGCCGTCCCATCCTGGCCTGATCACCCACAACTGCCCTCCCCTCTTGGCCCCTAACCGCCTCTACCTTGGCCCCGCCACCATGGCTTTGTCCAGAAGGTCTCCTGGAAGGTTTCCCAGTCTAATTAGCATATTACCCTTTTATTAGTATAGATAGAGGCTTGGTGCACTGGTGGGGGCCAGCTGGTTTGCCCTGAAGGGTGTCCCGGATCAGCGTAGGGATTCCCTTGGGGCATGGGGTGGCCTGGACAAGGGGCCTATGGTGGTTTGCAGGCCAGTAACGAGGGGCTGGGTCAGTTTGTAGGCCAGTCACGCCCCCATGATGTGAGGGTCCCCGCTGGGGTGCCTGGCCAGCCTGGGTGAGGGGCTGATGGCTGTTTTCAGGCTGGCCTGCTTCCCCTTCAGGGTGGGGGTCCCTGCTGGGGTGCCTGGCCAGCCTGGGTGAGGGTCTGAGGGCTGTTTTCAGGCTGGCCACACCCCCTTCAGGGTAGGGGTCCCTGCTGGGGGGCCTGGCCAGCCTGGGTGAGAGCTGAGGGCCGTTTGCAGGCCCCTCTCTCAGCAGCTGGTCCCGGCAACCCAAGTCTCCCCGCACTCTGGCCTGCTCCATGGCTGCCGCCCACAGGCCCCTCCTTGGCGCCGGCTCAGGCAGGAGGGAAGCTTGGCTTCCTTTGTCGCCTGGACGATTCAAGCCTCCTGCCTGTTCTGGTTGGCTCCGTGGCTGCCGCCATCTTTGTCCCACTAATTTGCATACTCACTCCTAATTGACTGGTGGGCATGGTTTGTGGGCATCGTGAAGGTATGGTTAATTTGCATGTTTCTCTTTTATTGGTGTAGATAGGGAGAGGTAGGGACTGTGTCAAATCAGAGAGCATATTCTCTGTCAATGTAGCACTAGCCTAACATTGCTAGAGAAGACAGAAAGCCAGATTTTTATATAAAATGCCCTCATTATTTCAAAAACTATTTCAAATACCAAACCAACCAAACAAAATGTGCCCATGTGCTATAAGCCTGTCAATGACCAGTTCACAAAACCTCTTTCCTAGCTAGAGAGAATTTATAGTCAGGAAGGGGCTTAGGATTTGAGTAATGAAGACAGAAACATCTATTTGAGGAATTGAGAAATGCTCAAAGGCTTGCTGCCATTCCTAAATCTTTCACCCTATAACCTGTCACCGTTCTGAATGTTGCACTATTATAGAGTGACTTCTTTGGATTAACAGGATAGCATGATCATTTTTAACCAGTACATTTCCTTATAAACAGAAAAAACAACAACAACAAAAAACTCACACTCTTTTTTAATGGTATCTAAAATTCAAAATAGAGTAACTATCTCAATCAAAAGTCAATGAAAAAATGCACCTAATTCTGCTCCACCACCCCCACCAGCCAATTACAGTCCCCAGCCCTCTACCTTCTAAGGGGAGAAGGGAGCATCTGGGAGGTAAGGGAGTGATGCTCCTCCTCTCTTCCTCACCCCTCCCTGGCACTTACTTGGTGTGATGTAAAGAGGTCAGCACCACATAAACATACATCATAGAAATCACACATAGGAATATTCCTGGTACATTTAATACCAACAAATTGGAAATAATAAAATATGAATCAATAGGAGAGTAGATGAAGAATGCTATTCAATAATTAAAATTAAAGCACCAAAGCTAGATGTATTTTTGAGTTAGTTAAATCTGAACAATATAATTTTGAGAGGAAAGACAGATCGCAGAAAGATATAGACAACATATGGCCTATCATAGAGATGTTTAAATACATGCAAACAACCACTAAGTAGTGTTTATGGAAACAGTCATGTGAAGTAAAAATACAAAAACAGCACGGAAATTATAAACACCACATTTAACCTCTTAAACTGGGTGGCAGAGATACAGATGTTCCATTGTATGATCCCCTTTGCTTTATGCCTGAAATATTTATGTTTTTATTGTGTGATTTTAATCCTCACCCGAGGATATGTTTTTATTGATTTTAGAGAAGGGGGGGGGGAGAGAGAGAGAGAGAGAGAGAGAGAGAGAGAGAGAGAAACATCAATGTGAGAAACATCAATCATTTGTGTCCCATACATTCCCCAACTGGGGATCATACCTGAAACCTCTCTTTTGGTGTACAGGATGACACTCCAACCAACTGAGCCAGTTGGCCAGGGCCTGAATTATTTATTTTTATACAAAAGAGCGTATAACTAAAATTCAAGAGATTTAGATTCAAGTTTTCCTGTGAGCTAGATACATAATCTTTTTAAAAATATATTTTTATTGATTTCAGAGAGGAAGGGAGATAGAGCCTACCCACCCCAGTAGATGCTTTTTAAGTTCCTCCTCTATAAAGTTGCTCACCAACAATTAACTCTTTATTGAGAACTAATTTAACATTTCAGATAATATCCTCTGGGAACAAGGGGGATCAAGATATGGAGATATTGATTTTGGGAATGGAAAGAGGACAGGTCTAGGGCCCAGTGTTTAGACAGCCAAGAAAACCCGGTACCTGTTGTTAGAGGCAAAATGAACCCCAGGCTTCTCCAGAGAAACAGAGCCACTAGGAGACTGGCAAATATGAAATCTGTAGGGCAGGCTAGTAGGCTGGCAATTCAGGTAAAAGTTGAAAGTGCAATCTGGAGTCCGAAATCTGTAGAGCAGGCCAGCAGTCTGGGAAGTCTCTATTACAGTCTTGAACCAGAATTCCTTCTTTTCTGGAAAATCTCAAGTGTTGCTCTTAAGGTCTTCAACTGATTGAACAAGGCCCACCTCCATTATGGAAGATAATCTATTTTATTTAAAGTCAACTGATGGTATATGTTAATCATATCTACAAGATACCTTCATAGCAACATTTTAACTAAGGTTTGGGAGAGGGAGGGAGAGAGAAACATCAATGTGAGAGAGAAATATTGATCAGTTGCCTCCTGCATGGACTCCAACTGAGGAATCAAACCCACAACCTGGGTATGTGCCCTGACCAGGAGTCAAATCTGCTACCTTTTGGTGTACAAGATGCCACTCCAGCTAACTGAGCCACATTGGCCAGAGCTGTCATTTACTTTTAAATTGTTTTTTTCTTATCCTGAGAAAACAAGTATTATAAGATTTAGGAAAATTGGGTTCTCAGACCAGGTTATAAACATTAATGTCCTGTATGCCATATATTTATTAAAAGAAAATAAGTATATTAATTATAGCATTTATGTTGGGTAAAAGCTTACAGGAGTAACATCTGCAGTTCCCAAAGTACTAACTTACAAATTTCTAGAAAGCAGGTGAGGATCTTCCTCTTCCCTTGAAAGCCTATTACATCTCACAGCGGTTCTCAACCTGTGGGTTGCAACCCCTGAAAATACATCCTGCATATCAGATATTTACATTATGATTCATAACAGTAGAAAAATTACAGTTATGAAGTAGCAACGAAAATAATTTTATGGTTGGGGGTCACCACAACATGAGGAACTGTATTAAAGGGTCGCGGCATTAGGAAGGTTGAGAACCACTGTTGGAAGGTGTACTTTCATTAGGCATCTATTAAATGAGAATCAGCCAGAGTTAGCACTCTACTATTCATTTATATGTATCAACTAAAAGGGGTTTAAGCAAACTATGACCAGGGGCCAATAGTTTTTTTTAAAATATATTTTATTGATTTTTTTTTATTAGTTAAGGTATTACAAATGTGTCCTCATTCTCCCCATTAACCCCAACCCCCCCCCCCCCCCCGAACACTCACAGCGATCAGGCTATCAATCCCCAGAAGGAAAGTAGGGGAGGGCGGGGGTAAGGGGAAGAGATCAACCGAAGGACTTGTATACATGTATATAAGCCAAACCAATGGACATGGACAACAGGGGGATGGGAGCATGGGGCCAATAGTTTTTATAAACAAAATCTTATTAAAACAGAGCCATGCTCATTGTTTCTATATTGCCCCCCGCTCCCCCCAGCATTCACACCCCTTCCCCTGCCCTGATGGCAGAGTTTAAGTATTCCAGTAGGGACTTTATGGGATAGATATATAAAAGGTCCATAATTATTATTTTTATGTTATGGAAACTTGTATTGTTTTCTTCTTTTGTTTCCTGAATTTTCTCTGTAGTTTAATGCATTTTTAGCTGTCCCAATGTATCACTTTTAATTACATATGGATGCTTGCTAGATGAAGAACTAACTTTCTGAAGTCCTTTTATCTACTCCCCATTCACCTCTCTTTATCCCAGTAGTCAAGTGCATTGCATAGAACTCTTCATTGGGTCCTTGTCAACTTTAGGGAGGGAAACACTATATGCCCTTTCAACAACACCTACCAATGTCTTAGTTGCCTTTCAAAGATTACTAGCCCAGCCAACCTGGAAGGATGTAAAAGATGAGGTGACTTGTACAAGGTCATCTTATAACTGAGTGGTAGAACTGGAGCTAGAATCCACGCCACCTCAGTCCTTGTCTATGGCACACAGCCCTTTCCATTCGTGTAAATTCTTCTTGCAGCTAACCTTACTCGCTTGTGCTATATGGGCCCATGGTTTCTTGCTCTTATATAAGTAACCACGATGTCAACCAGTAAACTGTAGTAGTTGATACTGATACCAAAGGTATATATTATGCTTTCTTTTAAAAAGATTTATTCTTGTCATCAAGCTGTGGTTTGTTAGAGTTTACTGACCTGACTTCCTCATTTTAGAGGTAGTGAGATGTTAAGGCTAAGGGATGTTAAGTGACTTTCTTGAATGAAATAATCACAGAAAAACACAATGTCTTATTATTCCTAGTATAGTGCTAGTCATTCATTCACTCATTCATTCACTCTCAAACGTATTAAGTTTCTGCTATTTTCAGGATTCTGCATCAGGTACACTGTGTGGGAATTGTAAGAGTGAATTAAGTACAACATTAGTTATCCAAGATTCTTACAATAGAGTATTAGAGATAAGGTACTCAAAAAACTGTTCTTATTGGTCCAAGTTAAAATAAAAATAAAAGAGATCAGCTTTTTGCATGCCCCCTGGCAACTGACCCAATCTCTATGTTGTTTTGTATTTATTTGTTTGTTTGTTTTATGAGCTTCTTATCTAAACAGAGGAGACATAGGAGATACAGCAGAGAGGCAGGGAGAACTGGGGCATCTGTAGGAAAAGGCATGTGATCCTAGTTGAAAAGAGCCAGGAGTGAGATAAGAGGAAAGAATGTTGGGGACATTATGAGTCATAAATTCCAGGCAAAGGAGATTAGATTTTTTTTTCCACTGGGCATGATGCTTAGTCAGGTCTCAGAAGGAAATGATAGAAGGGGTGACAAAGCAATTTTACAAGTTTTTACTATTTAACAAAGATTTGAGCAGGGTTAAGGGATATCAGCAAGGGAGATCAAGCACCCTGGAATTAGCAAAAGCAGGGAACAGTTAAGCATCCCTAGGCCTGAAGGAGAAAAGGAAAGGTGCAGTTACCAGAACCTGGAGAGGACAGCAAGAGGAGGGGACGCACACAAGGCGCTATAGCCTTTGACAGAGGGATAAAGTCCACCTGCAACCTGTCTGGGAGGTTGCTTGCTGAGGAACGCGTACCCTAACCTCACTCTCTCCCCACTGCAATCTCCTTTCTCTCCTATGCTGAGGGAAAGAGTGGGATGGAAGCCAGTGGCATAGTCTACAATGTCATCCTCCTAGGGCATGAACGGGATAGAGCAGGGTGGAGACTGAGTCTCTAGGAACAAACTGAACTATCTGGCACAGTGGGGAACTACAAGAGTCTGACTAGGGAAGCCCCATGAACTGTGCTGCAGTAGCACTGAGCTGTCTGCAGCCCAGAGAATGGAGGAAAGAAGGCTCTTGCAATAGGTCTGCACAGAGAGGCTGAAGACTTGGACTAGGGCAATGGTTAGAATGAGGTTTTGAACCATGCTGCCTCCGGATAGATGAGCTTTTTTTCCTGCAGTAGTTTCTCACTTCAATCTTTTTTTTTTTTTTTTTGAGAAATTGTATATTTTCTAATCAGAAAAGTGACTTTCCTGTTTATGGACTTTTCTCCTCAGATTTGAACACGCGATCTCGGGAGCTGGGGTGACTTGATGGGACATCCTCAAGAAGCCTCTGGACTCTGAACAAGAATCCCTTAGCCCACAAGGCTTGTTTGTACTTTTCAAATGGCCGTACACAACCCAGCACTTTAATCAGGAGACTACAACAAGGCTAAGCAGCTCCTGGCCACCATGTGCTCAGAGGAAGGCAGGCAGCCCACCCCTTCACCCATCCGCTCTCACCTCTACAGCCTGTGACTGAGCAAGCACTATTGCACTTTAGAAAATGACCACATTGGATCCTGGACCCCAGTTCATGTCCCGAGGCTCCTTCTGGCTGTCAGAGTAAAAACAAAGGGAATTATTTCTCCCTAAGTTTTCAAAAACTTCCCAGAGCAGAGATGAATGGAAATCTTTAGCTGCAGAAATGGACAGATTGCCAGTAATTTTTATCTATAGGAAAAGACTATTGAAACTATCAGCTCACAGACAGGGCTTTCTACAAAGTCAAGCCATAAATGATGCACTTTAGGGCTTACTGGAATCATGAAAGCATTTAAGTCATTCTAATCAACAGGAAGCATTTAAGTACACAGTGGCCAACTACAAATCATGGAGAAAAGCCATTGAGTATTTTTGTGAGGTCTAAATCACAAAGCATTTATTTTATCTGTAATTACATCATGATGAGTGGTAGTTTTGTTGTTATTTTAACTACATCTTTTCTTCCAAACAGTCTGTTGGATTATTGTTGGTTTTTAACCTTGTTGGAAATCAATGATATACATTTAAAATTTCTGGCATGCTAATATGCTGTGCCTAAAAAGATTTCAGATGAGTAGCCGTATGGTCAAAGCACCAAAGGGAGGCTCATTTCCTGGGTCTCTATATGACTTTAACTTACCCTTTCAGTGGCTCAGTTTCTATGTCTGGGATATGGTGATACCCATTAATCAAGGCCTTTGATTATTGGCACTATAGAAATCCTGTGGATTCCAATGTGTATGTCAATGGGGAGGATGACTGGACACACCAACAATAGTTTCATCATGTTAAATTTGATCTCTATGCCAGGGCCATGAAGCTCAGAGCATTAGTTGACCCAGGAACTATCCAAATGTGTATATTAGCAAGTATAACAGTGTCTTAGGGCCTAAAGCAAGCTCTTGAACTGGTGCTCAGGCTAAGGAGAATTTAGAGTTAATGAAAATGAAGGGGTGTGAAAATGAGTAACAGACAAATCATATAATACCTAAATTCCTCCACTCCCTGTCTTTACAAATCAAAGAATGCCTTTGAAGAATGAAACTCAATTGTTCATTCTTCAAAGTATTCCAGATATTCTAATTTTGGCTAAGTGCCCATCCAGGGCCCATCCAAGTCAGTAAGTTTAATATTCATCAGGCCAGTTGGCTCCCAGAAGTTTGAAAGCCTTTCACTTGGCTGCCCTCTTCAGAAGGGAGGGGTCCCAGTGCTGTTTGCCATGTCCTCTGGGTTGGTCTGGGGTCCCTGTTGGAGGAGCAGTACCTCCTAATGCTGTGGAGATCAGGGCAGGCAGATAAGGCCTTCCACTGGGGAAGCAAGCCCACCTATTCTGAATCCCCACCTGCCCCCAGATATGTGGTTTGCATGCTAAATCCTTGGTTGGTGGTGTTTAACTTAGGAACCCAGTTGCATAATGGTTTCTGTCAAAATACTGCCATCTTTGGTCCTAGATTTGGGCTATTCTCCAGAATACCAAATAGTGAGAGGGATCCCCAGTTCCAGTAACCCAAAATTCAGGCTTCTTCAGAGAAGAAGACCATAAGGCAGCATGATATACGTTCTATACTACAGCATCTATAATAATAAAAGCGTAATATGCTAACTA
Source organism: Myotis lucifugus (assembly GCF_000147115.1). Lineage (NCBI taxonomy): Eukaryota > Metazoa > Chordata > Mammalia > Chiroptera > Vespertilionidae > Myotis > Myotis lucifugus. Next base: position 3,416,466 of record NW_005871178.1, read on the forward strand.
GACTGGATGTCCTTCTGGATGACCTTCCGGACAAAGCTGGGGCTGCGAGGGAAGCCTGGGTCCCAGGTGCCAGAAGTAAGCCAGTGCTGGCAGCCAGGGGAAGAAAGGCCTATTCTTGCATGAATTTTGTGCTTTGGGCCTCTAGTATTCATTATAATATTGAGGAGAATGGCTACACTTGACCTTCTGACCTTTTATGACCTTAATATGATTGACTGAAAAGTATATAAATGGCCATTTTTAAAATAAAATAGCTAGATGAGTTTTAAGTCTTTAAAAAAAAAGTACCTCTTAAAAGGGAAGCAAAAATAGCATTTGGGAGAGTCTAAGGAATTGAGAAAGACCAAACAAACCAAAAAACACCTATGATCTCATCATCCAAGCAAAAGTATTTTCATTTTTGCTGTCAGCATTTGCTCTTCTTCCAGACATGTACATACCTTCAGCTATAGTTAGTTGTAACATGTAATTTTCTATTTTTTCCCCAAATTGTCATTGTACCATAAGCAACTATGTTGCTTACTGGTCTCCCTAATTATCATCTTTAATGGCTTTATGGATCACAGATTCATGACAAGATGGAATTAGGTCCAAACTCCATCACCTGGCCACTATACACCTCTCCCCCCTTAACTGTGGGCATTATGTTCCAAGACATCCAGGGGATGCCTGAAGCCACAGACAGTGCTGATATATACTGTACTACATTTTCCCTATCCATACATACATACCTATGATAAAGTTTAATTTATAATGTAAGCACAGTAAGAGATTAACAACACTAATAATAAAACAGAACAATTAGAATAATATACTCTAATAAAATTTATGTGAATGTGGCCTCTCCCTTTCAAAGTATCTCACCTTTTCACTTAAAGCATTTTACAACTTCTGTTTGGCATATCCTAATTTCCAGCATCACTACTCTTATGCTTTGGGGCCATTATTAAGTGAAACAAGGGTTACTTAAACACAATCACTGAGATACTGTGACAGTCAATCTGATAACCAAGCTGGCTAGTAAGTAACAAATGGGCAGCGAATATATACAGCACATATATGCTGGACAAAGGGATGGACGCATGGGTCGGGAAAAAGCTGATCAGTGTGAGATTTTATCATTATACTCAAAAGGGCTCACAATTTAAAACTTTTGAAGTAGTTATTTCTGAAATTTTTCATTTAATATTTTTGTATCACTGTTGACTGCAGCTAACTAAAACTGTGGGAAGTGAAACCACAGATAAGGGGGACTACTGTAAGCCCCTGTTTGACCAGTGGACCACAGTGGCATTTGGGGTTCTTAAGGATTAGCATCATTTCAGAACAGTGGTTAGGAATCCCTGAAAAGCCGGGGTATTTCCATTTCTCCCAGTGCACAGACACCTTAGTAAATGATTTGGGGATGGCTTGGAGGGAGAGCTACAGTAAGTATTTGTGGTATTGTTGCAGAGTCCTTTCTCAAGGGGTCTCTTCTTCCTCTCCAACCCAGAGCTTCAGATCTGTGAACTAATAAGGTCTGGGAATGTAAGAAGCTGTGATTCTCAGTTGTGAGAACTCAAGTTATATTTCTATTGCTTTGGTAGTCCAGCCATATGTTTAATTCTTAGGGTCAACCACCACCAAAGATTTTTTTTACTTTGAGTAAAAAATTCTGATTGCCACTCTGGGATCTCATTATCCCCACTGAAATTAGGAAGCCCATCTCAATGGCAGCATTTCCCACTATTGTCCTTGGTCTACCTGGAGGTGTTTAAGGTTGCTGGGGCTGCCTCACTAATGCATTTCTCAATACTTTAGTGAAGTGAATATTCCTTGGACACTTTCAGGGCCCAGTGGGGTGAGGAAAGATGGACAGGTTACACATAATAAACTACTCCATTATTCCTATCTCTCTAAGCCTTTAGAATTCTTCCTGTACATTATGTCAGAGAAATTCTTCTGTCAACCGAACACCATTGAATGTAGCTTGCTATTGAGCCCAGGTTTCAGCCAACCAAGTAAGCCAATTGTGCCATCTCTAGCTGTTCAAGCAAATGCACATATTTTAGCTAGCTCTTGCTGTATAATAAAACTTGTGGCTTATGTTCATCATTTATGCTTTTATGATTTTGGAGGTAAATAATTTGGGCTGGGCTCAGCTGGTGCAAGTCATTTTTGCCTTACATGGTGTCAACTGGGCTCACTTATGCATTTGCAGTCAATTGACAGATTGGCTGGAGGATGCTGGTCTTTGACTCACAAGTCTTGGAGTTGGTGCTGGCTCTCAGTTAGGCCATGTGTCTCCAGCAGATTGTTCATGCTTCTTCAACATGAAGGCTGGTCCAAAAACAGCACAAAGAGAGCAAGCTGCAAAGTGCAAGTGCTTTTCAGGTTTCTGTCTGTATCACATTTGCTAATGTCTCATTGGCCAAAGAGAGTCAGAGAGCCATGCCAAAAATCAATGTGGAAGGGTGTCACATGAGGGCATAATATACAAAGTGGCATGATTCCCTGGGGACTATTACTATATTAGCATTAAATAAAAAAATATATGGAAAGTATATTATATCTAGGCTATCTAAAATTGGCCCCAACCCGATGTTCTGTTCTGTTCACCTTGGTCTAATACCCTTAGAATCCATCCTCATATATATTACCTAGGTTTATTCTAATAAAAAAATTCTTAAATCTATATTGATGAGAATATTAGAGATGTCCCCTCTCCCAGTTCCCACCCCACTCCAGGCCTTCACCACCTTTTTTCAGTGTCCATAGGTAATGCATATATGCATATAAGTTTTTGGTTAATCTCTTCCTGTCCCCCCTCTGAGATTTGTCAGTCTGTTCCATGTTTCCATGCATCTAGGTCTATTTTATTCATCAGTTTATTTTGTTCATTAGATTTCTTGTTAGTTTATTTTAATTTTTAGGTTTAATTGTTGTTATGTATTTATTGCCATTTTATTGTTTATATCTTCTCCTTCTCCTTCTTCTTCTTCTTCTTCTTCTTCTTCTTCTTCTTCTTCTTCTCCTTCTCCTTCTCCTTCTCCTCCTTCTCCTCCTTCTCCTCCTTCTCCTCCTTCTCCTTCTTCTCCTTCTTCTTAAAGATTCTCCTCCTTCTCCTCCTTCTCCTCCTTCTCCTTCTTCTCCTTCTTCTTAAAGAATACCCTTCAACATTTCATGTAATACTGGTTTGGTGGTGATGAGCTCCTTTAGTTTTTTCTTATCTGTGAAGCTCTTTATCTCTAAATGATAGCTTTGCTGGATAGAGTAATCTTGATTGTAGGTCCTTGCTATTCATCACTTTGAATATTTCCTGCCACTCCCTTCTGGCCTGAACATTTTCTGTTGAGAAATCAGCTGACAGTTATATGGGCATTCCCTTGTAGGTAACTAATTGCTTTTCTCTTGCTACTTTTAAGATTTTCTCTTTGTGTTTAATCATTGGCATTTAAATTTTAATGTTTCTTGGTGTGGGCCTCTTTGGATTCCTCTTGTTTGGGACTCTCTGTGCTTCCTGGACTTGTAAGTCTATTTCTTTTACCAGGTAGAAGTTTTCTGTTATTATTTCTTCAAAGAGGTTTTCTATATCTTGGACTCTCTCTCTTCTCCTTCTAGCACCCCAATGATGAGAATGTTGGTATGCTTGAGGTTGTCCCATAGGCTCCTTACATTATCTTCATATTTTTTTAATTCATTTTTTCTTTTTGCTCTTCTGATTGGGTATTTTTTAGTTCCTCATATTCCAAATCATTGATTTGATTCTTGGAATCCTTTACTCTGCTGTTGAATCCCTGTACATTATTCTGAAATTCTCACTAAGTCCCTTGAAGCTCTCATTAAGATCCCTGAGCAACCTTATAACCATTGTTTTGAACTCTGTATCTAGTAGTTTTCTTGCTTCCATTTCATTTAGTTATTTTTCTGGAGATTTCTTCTCTTCTTTCATTTGTGACATGTTTCTTTGTCTCCATATTTTGGCTGCTTCCTGTGTTTATTTCTTTGTATTAGGTAGAACTGCTATGTTTCCTGGATTTGGTAGAGTGGCCTTGTATAGTAGGTGTCCTGTAGATCCCAGTGGTTCAGCCTCCCCAGTCACCTGAGCTGGGCACTCTAGGCTTACCCCTATGTGGTCTGTGTGCACAGTCTTGTGGTTGAACCTTGATTGCTGTTAGTGTCACTGTGAGGAATTGACCTCTAGGCCAATTGGCTGTGAGGACCACAGTGGTAGAGCTGTTGTGCCAGAAACACCCCTATGGAGCAGGACTTGTTTCAATGGTGCTTTGGTGCTCACTGAGTGCTTTGGTGATCACTGAGTGTCACTTGTGGATGTATAGAGTTATAATCTGGTATGGTCTGAAGCTCTCCACTGGGTGCACTGGCTCTGGGGCCTCCTGGGAGGTGCAAAGTCATCCACTGCCTGGGGCCACCCATCAGTAGCTACAGAGTGATTTATAGATGGCTACTACCTGTGTTGGGCTTGGAAGTGCCCAGGAGAGGCCAAGCTGTGAAGCTAGTGCCGGGTCATGGGCCTCTTATTGATAGGTATGGAGCATGCTGACACTAGCTGCTGCTTGTTTGAGAGATTTTAGGAATGTCTGAAGCCTGAGACAGGACAGGCCAGTCATATGGAAAAGCCACTGCAAACAGCTTGGGTGGGGCTGCAAGTTAGATCGGCTGGGGTCTCATACAATCATCAGGGCAGAGGGAACAGTGTGAGCCAGGCTGATGGAAACTCAGATATGGCTGGCAGTCAGCTCTGAGATGGGGAGGCCAGCATAGGAACAATGACCTCTGTGAGCACCCCTGTCTGGGAAACAGTTGCCCCCGAGTTCTTGCTCTCTAATATAAATTTAAGAAAATATTGCAATTATTTTAGCATATAAGCCTTTTCCTCCTCAGCCAGATTATGCCCCTGACCCTCCAAATGTGCTGTGTTCTGACCCTAGATAAAAGCCATGGGAGTTAACAACAGTAGGGTTAGGGCTCCCCATGCAAAGCAACTGCCTCATATGTACTTATTACAGGTTTTTAAGCAAAGAAAGGCTAGCATCCTCAAATGGGAAATGAGAGGCTTCTTCCACTCTCAGGGATATGTGGGGGATTCAAGATTCTCAGCTTCATCCAAGTCCGCTCAAATAAATGTTCCCATTCCCGGTTTCAGAGTCCTATGCCTTCCAAATTACTGCCTAAGTTTTCACATGTGCAACTAGGTCAGTTTATGAATTAGGTCTGAGTTTTTAGTCATGTCTGTCCTATAACTAGAAGGAATAGGAGTTACTGTTAGGGCAGCCTTAGAAAAACTTGGATGTTCTGAAGATTTGAGCTGAAATCATGATGCTATTACATGCCACAGATTGTCAGTGCCCATTTTGCATTGGCAAGATGTTCAGTTCTGAGTTCAATGCAAATCAATCCCAGAATCCTACTTTTGACAGTCTGTTTCCTAGCACCACTCCCTAGTATCAAATACTGCTGTAAGAGTGACACATTCAGGAACTGGGAACAGTAAGGAATTCCCTACCACATTCCAGTTCCCTTAGGGTTTCCTGTCTCCTGAACTTAATGGGAAACCAGCTGACAAGGGAGTTTGATAAATGAGGTTTGAGAATCCCAGCCCTACCACCACAGCGCAGAGTAAAGAAAGAAAGGCTTGAACTGAGAACAGGACACAAATAACCAACTCATTCCTGAATCAAAACTCCTCTGGGTAAACAGATGTATTCCTTGAAAGAGGAAAATACAGAGACTAAGAATCCCAGTTAGACTTCAGTATAAGGGACTTTCTTAGACTTTGTGGCATCTAACCAGGTTACAAAAACCTAACATATTATTTGTTGATTAACTGAATAAGAAAGTAACAGTTGGGCACCTACTTTGGCCATGAGCATAGGACAAATAAATTTATTTTTAAATGCATCTTATAGAAGAATTTGCATTTTGTTGTATCATTTGACTGCAAGTGAAAGAAAACCTGATACAAATTGGCTTTTGAGAAAAAAAGAAATATTGGTTTATGTAATTGAACAATAAAAGATGCAGATGGGCACAGGGGTCTAACAATGTCTTCAAGATCTAAGGTCTTTGTACCATCTCTTCACTCTGCTTCCATTTTGTTAACTGCTTTCAAACAAGTTCTGCCTTCATGATCACAGGATCTCTGCCAGTAAAACCTTCCATGTTCAAACCCACCAATGCCCTACACACACACACACACAACAACAACAACAACAACAACAACAACAACAACAAAAACACAGAGTGTTTTTTCCAGCATTCCCCCCCAAAAAAAATTCAGACATGAACTCTGGACAAGCTTATGTCATGTTTCTTCTCCTAAACCAATTACTGAAACAAACAAAAAAAAAGGATATGTAAGTAGTGTCTTAAGTCTGGAGCTCCATTCAGAATATTTTAACTTAAAGTAGGATGCCTAATAGGTCCCCAAAGTAAGATTGGATGCTGGAGATACAGACACCAAAGCCATTTATTCAATCAATCAATAATTGATGAGCTCTTACTTCCCACAAGGCTCTATGTTAAAGGCCAGGAATTCAAGATGGGTATGTCATGATCTTTATCTTTAAGGAGTTCAAAACTAGCCTGGGAAACCAGAAATGAATGTAACTCTGGTGTGTCCTGTATGTTGGGACAGATGCATAAGAAAGTGATATCTTTTGTGTTGAGGTGTTGAAAGTGCCCAAATGGATCCAGACTTTTCCTGGAACGTAGAGCACAAGATATTAGGAACATATTGTAAAAAATATTTGTCACTATCATATAAGGCCACTTCCAAATTTGTGATGTCACATTTTCAGAAGTTAATCATCCCATCTTTCTTGATGATACATTTCTGACTATCATGGCATATAGATGTGTTAAAGTGCTGGGAAGGGTTTAGACTATACATTCCTCCTTTAGTTGAGTTTGAAATATTGCTGGTAGACATCATGAGGTTACCATTATAGCTAACTTTCACACCATGTACTAGATATTGTTCTAATTGCTTTACATGTATTATTTCATTTAAACTTCACAATTCAATAAAACAGGAACTATTATTGCCTCCATTTTACATATAAGCAAAATAAGACCCAGTGAAATTTGATAAATTGCTCAGTTCACATAGTAGAGCTAGACTTAAGATTCTGTAAGCCAGCCATGTAACAAGAAATCAGATCCTAGATCTGTAAGTCTTATGGCATTTAAAAATTATATTTGTGTTCTGTTTTCTCCAAAAGCCTGTGAGGTGCCTGGGAGCAGGAGCTGATTTTTATTTATTTATGTAGTCCTAGCACCAAATACAAGGATTGGCACATAGAAGATGCTTAACAAATATTACAGGATTGAATTTGGAGGCAATGTGCATTAAGTCTAGGGAAAAGAGTCCAACATGGAAAAATGTGTTAGTGAATCCCAAGCCTGTCCAAGCCTGTCAGTCTGTCCCTCCAGTGGCAATGAATGCATCAAATTCAGATACTTGATAACATCAGCCATTGAAATTATTTCAGCCACCATCCCCTCTCCGCACCCCATACTGATTCAATGGATACTGAGAATCTGATTATAATTTCATTTCTCATATAGACCTTTCTATGGAAATAGAATGTTCTGAAGCAAATTCTGATCTGCACATTAATTGTATTTTTTTTAATTGTAGAAAAGTCTTTTAGGAGTTTGGTTAGTGCAATCCAGTTTTTCAGATTTATTCTGAATATGCAGAATCATTTTTCTGAGCTTTTACCTGGTAAGATAAGACCTTGCTGATGCCAATAGGAAACTCTTTTCTTATAAGAGTTCTTCAGTCATCAGCTGCCTCCTAGAACATCTTTTCTGTAACTGTGTATTCTCAACAGCAGGCTCCTCTTAGGAGAAGTAAACTCAGAGAGTGGCATGTTTTCTGCTTTGTTCTGTAAAAATAGAATTCCATGTTAAAACAGAACAGCTGCAAGTACAGAGGAAGCAGCTAATGCCTGAAAGTTTGGGTTGTATAGATGGAGGAGAAATATAATCAGGCTGCAAGTCAAATCAAGCAGCTTCCCAGTGTCTCCGTTCCGCTTGCTTTAAAATTCAAAAAATGAAATGCTGACATTACAGGTAATTTAAAATTTAAATCAAGCAAAACTTAAGTAGGTCTTTTCAATCATTACATTGGCAAAGCTTTTGAAATTATAACACATAATGTTCCAGAATGTGGTCTTAAATTAGTAGACTCATAAATTATCAGTGGTCATAAAAGTCAGCACATACTAGTACAATTATTTTGGAGAGTGATTTGTCTGTAGATAAGAGGCCATATGATTTGTCATACCATTTAATTATACTTATGTAAATATACTCTAAGGAAATAATCCAAAAATATAGAAAAAGCTAAGGACATGGAGAGGTCCATTGCAAATGTAAAAATATGACTTTTAAAAAGCTTTATCATAACAATAAATGAAAAAAGCAAGTTACAAAACTTGATAGTCACTTAGATTACTTTCTAAGTTTAAAAAATGAGCTCAAAAAATAAGCTCTGGTGTATAGCAAGAACCATGTCAAGGTTCATACTTTTCCAAGGATTTTCTAAACGAAATCTGTAGATTAAAGTGAAATGTGTATTATGTGAAAAATAATAGATTAATTACAGTATTATCTAGAGGCCCCAAACTGGAAATAACCTGTCAAGCAAAATGAAAGTTAATTAGTCTTAGTGATTTGTATATTTGCATTATACTACTATCTAGCAATAAAAATGACAGGAAGATTATATAGAAATATGAAGTAGTTGCTATGATGCAATTTTAAGTGAAAAAAATAGTTTCTATATATTGAGCACTTACTCTGAGTTTATCACTCTGTCACTCAGTTTTCACACATTATCTCTTTCCATGCTCACAGAACCCAATGAGTAGGGATGAGGAAATTATACAGATGAGAAAATTGAGACCAGTTACTTAATAATTTTCTCAAGTCCACACAGTAGAGCCAGAATTTGAACCTCAGCTAACAACATGAAAGCCATTTCTCTGTATCCAACATGCTATAAAAGCTCTAGACTCATGAGAGTAATAAGCAAAGGGAGAGGGAGAGAGACAGAGAGACAGAGAGAGAGAGAGAGAGAGAGAGAGAATGAGAATCACAGTGGGGCAGTGAAGTAGGTGGTCTTATAATAGCTTGCTTTCAATTGCAGTGTTGAAGAAAAAAGTGAGAATGGAACAAAAGGCTGGAAAGTAGTGTACTGAAATATTAATGACTTTATTAAAGTGGTGGGGTTGTGTGTAATTTCCCCCCTTATTTCTAGTTCATAAGTTTTTTTTGTAATGATAGTACTTTTGTAAAATATTATTTTAAGTGCTTGCTTTAGCAGTACATATACTAAAATTGGAACCATACAGAGATTAGCATGGCCCCTGCACAAAGATGACATGAAACTCACAAACCATTCCATATCAAAAGTATACACATAGATATTGTATTTGTCCTCCGTGATATAAAAACTAGAACTCTGTAAAGCTCATTGATCAATGAAACACTGTGATGTGTACTCCAGCAATGGTACTCCTGGCAATATAAGTGTTATTTGGAATAAGAATATCTGTCATTTCTTTTTAAAAATTTGGGGATTACTCGCACAGAGTCCTTTTTTTTTTACATGTTTGAAAAGAAAATCTAAAACCTTGTACTCCTTTTTTTCCCTTCCTTCTCATTTGCTTTCTCAACTAAAGTTAGAATGATACTAACAGTAACTGCCTCTGTTGATGTGATAAGATAATTAGGAACTTTTATTTTCTTTATATGTTTTCTGTATTTGAAAGGTTTTAAAAACACATTTAACATTTTTTGTTATTGTTGTTAGCCTCCTTACCTGAGGATATTTTTTCACTTGATTTTTAGAGATAATGGAGGGAGTGAGGAGAGAGGAAAAGAGAGAGCGAGAGAGAGAGAGAAAGAGAGAGAGAGAAACATTGATGTGAGAGAGATACCTTGACTGGTTGCCTCCCGCACGTGTTCTGACTAGGCCCTGGATAACACCTGCAACCCAGTACTTGCCCTTGACCAGGAAACAAACTGCCATCCTTCAGTGTGAGGGACGTTACTCTATTCACTTAGCCACACCAGGGCAACACATTTCACATTTTAAATCTGAAAAATAATATTTATACCTTAATGTCTTAAATTAAATTATCTTATTCAAGTTCTAAAGCTTCTTTAATATTTTGAAATTTAGAATTGTATTGTCTGTCTATTGAAAATCAAAAGTCATTGCCTGACCAGCATGACTCAGTGGTTGAGTATCGACCTATGAACCAGGAAGTCACAGTTGGATTCCTGGTGGGTTTCAGGCTCAATCCCCAGTAGGGAACATGATTCTGTCTCATCATTGATGTTTCTATCTCTCCCTCTCCCTTCCTTTCTGAAATAAATTAAAAAATATTTTTTAAAAAGTCACCCAAATATCAAATATAGTGGTATTTTTGCCAAAATTTTTATATGTACAACCCAGGTTTTTCCCCTTTTGTCAGGTGCAAAGTTTCACCTGTGTTTTTAAGGGAATCTGAAGAGAAACTAAACGATGAGTTTTTTAGGTGAAAGTTTGAAAAGGCACTGGGGTTGCCAGCATCCTCCCTGCTTAACCAAATGCCGCATCTGCGTCTGCACACAACGCATGACTGGCTGCCACGGGCATGTGACGCACATGTGACGGGATGAGCCACTCAGTCTTCTCAGGCAGTGCCCTGGGGACTTGTCCTCCAGCACCACCCTCCTGAAAGCAGAAAATTCAAAGGGAGGGAGAGGGGTCTTTCTAAAGCACAAAAACTTTTTTGATGTTCTAAAATGAAAAGAAGTAAAGAACAAGGAGTGCTGGATGCTGGAATGTGACATTTGAAAGCTGTTAGGAAAATGTCAGCCTAACAGGCTCCAGGCTTTGGTCCCCGAGAGGCAAAACAAGTTCCAGCCCAGGCTGACAGAGGCTCTGCTGTTCTGAGTGTTCATCGTTGAGGCTGGGGATTCATCGCGCTATCCTGACAGCATCTCCTCCCTTTCAGGGCTGTAGTGGGGAACGGTCCCCAGGCTCTATCAGATTCCATTTTAGGACTTTAAACCCCCGTTTAGCACTGTAGGAGATGTTGCAATGGATACACAGTCTGTATTCGATCTGCTCCAGCTTGAGGAATTCATGGGAGCTGGGGAAATACCTTACCCACAGGAAAAGTTGTATAAAAGAAGCAAGGCCAGGTACAATTAAGTGTCTGATGAGTAGAAACAGACCACAAGACTCAAAGGAAGTCAGAGTAGGCGGGAGCTCTGCCTGGGCTGGAGAAGCACAGGAGAGCAGGAGGGGATGAGGCATGCCCTGGACCTGGGAGATTTTCAGTGATGGGGAGAGAGTAGGTAAGTAATGGGGCAGGGCTGATAGTGAAAAATGTCACCAGCCTGCCTGGCAGTGGAAGTGGCCAATCTGAATGCACACCAATCCAAATGCTAGGGAATCGTCCTGGAAGCTCATAGCTGAGCCTGGAGTTACTCCTGGGTTGTTAGGTTGTGGGAAGATCAGGGAGGCCTGGGGGAAGGACAAGTCTCAGGGGATGGCCTGGGTGGTGAAGCACTCAGGGTGCTGGGGGCAGTTCTATCCAGTTCTATCCCCAACAATGATGCCACCACACCAGTGAGTATCTGCTGAAAATCAGCCTTGAATGAGGACAATGGTATAACAAGAACATTTAAATCATGCTTTCCCATATGGGATTTCATTCAACCTACCTGTCAGTCTACCTACCTACCTACCTACCTACCTGTCTAACAGGCCACCTAGCTATCTGTCTGTTTCTCTGTGCATGTATTTGTCTGTCTGCCTGTCTGTCTGTCTGTCTGTTCATGAGAGAATAAAAACACAGTAAAGGTACAAAAGTGAGAATGAAAGCGGCCTTCCTTCATCTTTCATTCAGTTATTTAGTCATTCCTCTAACAAACTCAGTGTCCCTGGGTATTGGACACCCAGCTGGGCACTGAATTGAAGACCCTGCCCAGGGTTGAAATTGTCACAAGGGAACTGGGCATCATGCAACAAGCCCTGATGTCTATCCAGGTCCGAAACTGAAAATGACAACAGAAGGAAGCAAGAGAACCACAATCTGAGTATGAATCTATTGCAGGTGTTGGAGGAGGTAGGTCCAACAGGAAGAAACCCAGACTCAGTATTGAGTCAGAAACTGGTGGGCTCACAGACATTGCAAACAGCATTAAAAGAAGCAGTCAGGCCTGAGTCACTCACATTCAGCATTAGTAACAAATCACCATATCATCATTTAGATTTCTGTGGAAAGTTAAAATTTGCAAAGCATTTTCAAATGTCTTATACTAGTTGAGCCTTCCTAATTAAAAGCTGGTAAAGAGAGTAGAGCAAATACCAGCATCTTATAGATAAGGAAGTGGGTTAGAGAAGTTAAGTAACTTGACTAACTTACCCTACATCTTTTTAAGTAGCATAACTAGTTTGGTAGCTCAGAGAAATGTCATAGGCACAGACTATCTTGATTTTTATCACAGCACATCACAAAAGGTTGCATTTATATACATGTGAATAAGTTAATATGGTTGGGAAAAGAGGTTGGGCTGACAAAGCAACTCTTAAAAAATTCTCTTATTTCTGTGTACCTCTCTCTTACTGGTGACTGGTATGAAGACATAGTAGATTAGCTTATGCTATATGAACATGAATACAGCAGGGAGAATATTCATTTACATGTATGAGAGTTTTCTCATTTAAAATGCCAGGTTGAGTCTCTAGGTCAAGATCAAGAAGGTAGAAAATAAAGTCTTGCTTTTTATTTACCTACTTTAGATGGAAGAAGCTTGGTTTGTTAGGAGTTAATGGGAAAAGGGAGCTTGATATAAAGTAATATGAGTGATATCCTACTCATGAACTACAAATGTGCCACAATTACAAATGTAGGTCAAACTGAAATCTAATTGCTAAATATCTAAGAAGAACTTTAGCACCACTGATAGTAGGATACTGTTCAGAACTGGAAACAAATAGTCTTGCTGTGCCTACTATGTCTAGAACAGCCTGTTATGTGGAGTATTTTGTTCTATTCTGAGCCCCACTTGCTAATTGGGACATTGTTAGACGGGAATAGATCTGGGGGAGGCACCCAAGATGGTGATGGGGTTGGAAACCACCATAGACTAGGAATACCTGAAGGAGCTGGGTGTATTTCACCTACAGAAGTGTTAAGCCAAGACATGAAAGCCAAGTTCAGTGCGTACACTTACACTGAAGTAGAGTTTTATCTAAGAACTGGAAAGAACTCACTAACAACTAGAGCTATTCATCAAAGGTTAATATCCTGGTTGCTGGATATACAGGGTGGGCAAAAGTAGATTAAATTACCAGCCATTTTTACCTAAAAGATAAATCATAAGGAAGGGTATCAAATAATAATAATAATAAAGACAAATAATGCAAATATATAATACAATAATTAATAAGTAATAATCTATAATAATAAAAGTGTAATATGGAAATCAACCGGACGACCACGCTATGACACACACTGGCAGCAGGCCACTCAAGGCGGGTGTGATGCCATTGGTCGGGGGCCCCCCGCCATTGCCCCAGGATCACCCCGCAGAGGGAGGCCCAGGCCACCCGGCTGGTGGTGCTGCGGCGGGTGGGCAGGGCCTCCCTCTGTGGGGCGATCAATCTGGAGGCCCCTGATCGATTGCCCCACAGAGGGAGGCCCAGATCACCGGCCAGTGACGCTGTGGTGGGTGTGCAGGGCCGGCCAGCGATCACCCTGCAGAGGGCCCAGGCCAGCCAAGTGATCACACCCATGCCTGTCACACACAGAGGGAGGCGACCGGTGGCTGGGGGGCGAGGGGGGGGGAGCAGCGCCACACAGATGGCAAGCAGTGGCAGCAGTGGGGGCGAGGCCAGCTGCCAGCAGCCAGGGGAAGGAAAGCCCGGATAGGCCCTGATCTCCAGCCAGGCCTAGGGACCCTACCCAAGGGGTCCCAGAATGTGAGAAGGCACAGGCCGGGCTGAGGGACACACCCCTCTCCCCCATGCATGAATTTCATGCACCGGGCCTCTAGTACAAGAATAAACTCTGTGTTTCTCGTACTCACAACTGTAAACCTAGTTTTGCCCACCCCTGTATTCATATGGCTTGGAATTGCCATTTTTCAGGCTACTCTAGAAGGTATTCTTCCATTAGGAGGTGAGCCTTTAAGGTCTCCTTCTGATCCTAAGATTCTATGATTTTTCAAACTAGTCACTTTACTTCTTTTGAGGATGGGTTGAGGATGGAACGAAATGACTCTTGAGTTCCCTTCCAGCTCAGCCCCTCTAGCAGTACCTAGGTTCTAAGGTGCAGCCTCACTCATGTTTCACATCAATAGCAGACAGGAATCTTTCATCTTCAACCTGGCTCCCAATATCTTATCCTCAACTAAACTTTCCTCTACCAACTAACTTATTTTACATAATACTCTCAAGGTCCATCCATGTTGTCATGAATGGCAATATTTCATCTTTTTTTATGGCTGATAATTATTCCATTGTAAGGGGGGGGGGACTTGATTGTCTTTTTAATCATGTAAAACTAAGATTCTAATCTGCAATGGAAAGGTTGAGACCATTCATTTATTTATTCATTCACTGAACAAATATTTATTGATCACCTTTTACATTCACACAAAGCACTGTACATAAAAGGCACTGATTATATAAAATGGTTGTGTTTACTGTGAGTAGAATTGTAGCCCTGAGAGTGGGTTTCCTTGCTGTCATGGTCAATGGATTCTTGTCTGTAGGTGAATTGATCCTTCCCTCATGGCAGCAAGATAGGGATGAGGGGAGATGTCCTTCCTATGAGGTCAGGGTAGGAGAAGTTTTGGAGGACCCAGTTTTATATTCTTCTTTTCTGCATTGCTATTTCTTTGTGTTATTCCCATATCTCCTTAGTAAACTGGGTTAAATGTGAGAGTCTGTTCTCTGTTGTGAGGAATTATAAGATCCACTGCCACTGGGGCCCCAGGTGGTTACCTAAAGTAAGCATTCCTTAGGAATTTCCAGAAATCCTTGAGGAGGAGAGGTCGAGGCTAGCTTTCTTACAGGCCTGTGAGGGGATGCGGCTCAGTTATTTGGATATTAATTATAAGTGCGAACCTTTGAAGGCTGACACCTCTGTTACACATTTGTCTTTGTGGGGGGCTTGAATGGTCCTCACAAAGTGACTGGGCACACTCCCATGATACCAAATCGCTGGGCACCGGGGATTCATCTAGAGCAGTTTCCTCTCCAGAGCGTGAATAATGTAAAAAAACGCAAGTTACTTCCTATGATGGGATAAAAATATCCTGAACCAGCCGACTGAAATGGATTACAGATTGTCAATCCGAGGTTATTTCTGTTGATTCCTGTCTTTTCCTTCTTTACCTAGCATCCATTCTTCTCCCAAGCTCCAGCCCAGTTATCCAAGAAGAAATGAACACATAGGGAAATCTGCTCTGCTACACTGGGCTGTTCTGCATAAATTATTTCACTTAACCCCTTACAACAATTTGGTAAAATAGGTAGGGTTCTCCCCAGTTTTCTTAGGACAAATGGAAGCTGAGAGTCCTATGTCCAAAGTAATACAGCCAGTAAGTAGGTAAAGTCCTGGGTTCCTAATACTTTACACAAATCTCAAAGAAAAATGTATTTCAGGGTTAGTCTAAGCAAAACATAAGTAATCATAAATTATTGCCTATCAGTGGACACTGCCTTCCGATTATAACTGAAACCAGAGTGCCAGGGGGCTCAGGTGTAGACACTTCCTCTCTACCTAGAAAACTGCCACACAAAAAAGGAAGTGGTGAAAGGCAGTTGCAGGCAGATCATGGCAAAATCGACCAACTTTCTCAAGTGGTAGGAGTAAAGACGCCATATCTATCTGTCCTGAGGAAACAAACTATTGTCTAGGAGTTAACAGAAACCTGTGGTTTCAAACCCAAGTTGTTTTGTACATCTGGCCCAACAGTTTATACTTAAAAAATATATCCCCCACTCATACAAAATCATCTTATATAATAAAAGCCTAATATGCAAATTGTCCCCTCAACTGGGAGTTCGACCGCTTGCTATGACATGTGCTGACCAACAGGAGGCAGCATGGAACATGGTGGGCGTCGGCGACGTGGCGCTGGCAGTGGGTGGCAGTGGAGGTGCAGCCAGCCCCGATGGGCCCCGATGAGAGTGGGACCACAGCAGGATGGTGGAACAGGTGAGTGGGCAGCACCAGGCCGAAGTGGTTGTGAGCAGGGGCCCAATCGCCCCACCGATCACCCACAGATGGCAACGAGTGGTGCTGGCAGGGGGCAGTGCTCCTAGGCACTGAGGTGGTGGCATGTGGATGTCGAGGAAAGGAGGAGGTAGGGAAGGGAGGAGGCAGGTAACTTGATTGGCCCTAATTGCGGGCCATACCTAGGGACTGCATCCATGCACTAATTTCGTGCACCAGGCCTCAAGTGTTTACATATAAAGGCATCTCTGTGGTCCACAGTTTGGCCTCTTATGAAGGACTGGACAAGTAGGCCCTTGTAGACCAGTAACAGTTTGGGGATTGGCTCAAATGCATGGATTACACTTTGAGAAGCACTGATACTACTAGTACTTCCCTTTTTGATACAACAGCCTTACTGTGGGTTACTTCTAAGATAAATCTAACCATTTGATCCTCTACCTATCAATTCATTGCAAATGATTTCTTTCCTCTTTCTCCTCTTGTCTTTTTTTTTTTTTTTTTTTTTTTTTTAGTTCAAACAACCTGCAGGCCTGCTTAAATTACCACAGTCTTTAATTACAACAGACTTTCTGAAGGAAATAAAAGAGATTGAAGGTCTAGATTTTTATGTTCTTTCCAATGATTGCTGTGTAACTCTGAGGAAGGCTAATTTTTATCCTTTCAGAGATGAAAGTTGCCTCTGACAGCACTAGGGTAGAACCTCAATATTTGCATGTTTCTTCTGATTTTCCCCTTTCCTGGTCCTGCACCCACATTTTTAGAGAAACCACATAGCAGTGGGAAAGAGGTAGAGAGAACACTTAAGCAGAGCTACCAACTCATGGTAAGCATCTACATTGGTCTCACTGCAGTCTTCTTGTAGAATTTAAAAGCCAAATCAGACACCACCATACCACCCTCTGGACCTTCCCTTTGTCATCCCTGTTTTGTGGTCACATAATTTTCTATCACAGAGTGATGATACTATTGCAACCTTAAAGGATGCTGTGCTGAATTGTCAGAAACAGTTTGGGGGAAGAGTGTTATTTCTCTTTTGCTTCCTCTCCCCTGAAGGTCTCTCTGTGCACCTCAAACTCACTCTTCAACCCCAATCTTCTTTTGAAGGAAAATTAGCCAATGGGAGACACCCCCGCTTGGCCTCAGTGGCTCACCAGAACCAGAGCCAGGCCCGCCCTCCATCAAGTTCAGTAAGGATCTTCCACAGGTGCTGAAGCCCCACTTGCACCTGGATCCCCCTTAAGATTTCCCTTGGGAAAAAAAAAATAGGGGAAGTTGAGCAGAGAACAGAAACTACAGAGTCTTCCATCTTCAACTGTTCCTGCTGTTCTGATGAGCTGCCTGGGGCTAGGGAGGGAGAAATCTAACATGATGGCTTTTAAAGGCTTTGGGAAGGGATCTTTGGGGATCTCCCAGGAGATCTGAAAGAAGATCTGTAGAAAGCCCTGCAGTTACTAGGAAAGTGCAGATATCAGTGCCTGGCAGACAGTAGGTGCTCAATATATACATTAAATAATTGAA
Organism: Myotis lucifugus; assembly: GCF_000147115.1. NCBI lineage: Eukaryota > Metazoa > Chordata > Mammalia > Chiroptera > Vespertilionidae > Myotis > Myotis lucifugus. The sequence goes on from NW_005871178.1 coordinate 3,434,243, forward strand.
TGTTGGATGAATGACAGGGCAAAAGGGCAGGCGCAGGAGAGATGAGGGTGAAGCAGGGCTGTGTACAAATGACATTCACCTTCCTTTCTTCCTGGGATCCTTTTTAGGGTTGCTTTTGTTTTTTCCATTTGTTCCAGGAGGATGCCCAGACACCACCTCCAAGGTGATGGTTTCATGATCATTTCACCCTTCCAACCTTAGTGATTGCTAGATTCGGAGTTCTATACCTCCTAGGTGGAGGCTCAAGATAGCAAGCCAGGAGAGTAAGAAAAAGAGAGAGAGAAGGAAAGGGCACGCAGAGAAGTCTGCATTCTTTTCCTTCCATTTTCAGTTGCTGGTGGTTATGGGCAAGTTACTTCCTTCACCCCTTTGTTTTCCATAACTGTGAATTATAGGTAATATCACTGAGGCCCCCTGAGGCTAAATCAATTGATGGTCCCTGTGAACAGGAAAATCAAAATGAAATTATGAAGTGGGCAAAGTTATCTTTAGGAACTCCCTTCTATTTTATTTTTTTATTTTTATTTTTTTAAATATATTTTATTGATTCCTTACAGAGAGGAAGGGAGAGGGATAGAGAGTTAGAAACATCGATGAGAGAGAAACATCAATCAGCTGCCTCCTGCACACTCCACACTGGGTATGTGCCCGCAACCAAGGTACATGCCCTTGACCGGAATCGAACCTGGGACCCTTGAGTCCACAGGCTTACGCTCTATCCACTGAGCCAAACTGGTTAGGGCTCCCTTCTATTTTAGAACCACTTTAGGTCCCCCAGTTCTCTAATTTCTTCATCCACATCTGCTCTCAAGAAACATTTGATATTCTCAGATAATCTCAGTTTAAAAGATAAACGAATGATGAGACGCAGAGTTAGCTCTCTCTTGCTGTGCTTCAATGCTAATATGAGAGCACAGCCTCAAACCAAAGGAATGATAACACCACTAATAAAGCCAGTGCTTGCACGGCTCTTTCTATATGCCAGGCACTGTTCCAAGCACTTAACGGTCTGGGCAACACTGAGGTAGAAACCATTTTATCGGTGAGAAAACTGAGACACCGAGAGGCCAAGTGACTTGTGCAAGGTCACACAGCCAATTAATAATAGATCAAAAAACATACCCTGGAACTGTGGCTCTAGAATCCATTCTTGGGACTACCCTGGGAATGAAAGCTTAAGGGTGGAAATTTAAGAAGAGCAGTACATCTGGTGGGATGACTCTCAGCAAAATTCAGATCCATTTTGCAAGTCACTGTGTCATGTGCTCTGCAAGGAATTGACCTCAGGCAACTCAGTCCTTTTCAGTTTCATCTTCCTCATACATAAACTAAGGAGAAATGACTCAAGTACAAGATTATTTCTGGTAGCAATGTTGTGTAATAGCAAATGACTGGAAACAACCTAAATGTCTATTGATAGGAGGCTAACTAAAATATGATTGTACCTCCATAAAATGGAATATAATGCAGCCATGAAAAGGAGTAAGGTAAATCTCTATATACTACTCGAAAGTGATTTCTAGAATATATTATTACAGAAAAAAACTACAGTGCTTCCCTGGGTATATAGTATACATATTTGAGTAAATAATGGTGATAGGAATATAAAATATATTCCTTTAGGCTTGTATGTGTGTGCATACAGGAAACCTATGGAATTTGTTGCTTCAGGAGCACTGAGTGGATGAGGAACAGAGAAAGGAGGAAGTGAGCCCTATACTAGTTAGGGTCCCAGCAGGAAATACATGGCACACTCAAAAGGTGTAATGGAAAGGAGTTTAATGAAAGAATGGCTTACAAAGGTGTGGACAGGGCTCAGGTGCCCAACAAAGGACGGTGATGTGCCCGCCTTTGGGCTAGCTGCACTGGGGAATAATTACAGGCCTAGGCCCTGCGGGACAAGGTAAATGGTTACCTGAACTCAGAGAGAGAGCTCTAGGTATAGAAGGGGCCACGGAACAGAAGCCATAGCCTCCTCTAGATAAGCCCACAGCCAGCAGGGTAAGAGCTGGGGAAATAAATGCCCTGACCATCCCTTCCCCTCCTGCCCTCAGGTCTCTCTTGCCAGTGCTGCTCCCTGAGAGAACCCTGCCAGGAGCCCAAGTTTGAGGGCACTGTCAATGCGGCCTTTGAGATGAGCCTCTCAGAGTACAAGGGGATCTGGAGGGCAGACAGGGAGTATCTACTGAAGAGACTGTAATGCCCTTTTTACCTTGTAAATTATAACTATAAGCATAGATAACTTATTTGAAAAGTAGTCAATTTTGTACACGCAATAAAAGAAATTTACAAATGAAACATAAAGGGGGCGGGGCGGGGAGTTAAAGCAAACAGGTTTCTAAGTCTCTCCCCGTTTCCAAATTCTACTTATTTCTTTGAAGCCTGTTTTTCACCAAATCACATCCATAGCTCCACCTAGTGGCAGAGCGGTGCCTCACTGAGGTCAGAGCACAGTCTCACTCCAGGGGAATCCTGGGGCTTTCACGCTCTCTTCATCAAAGTGACAGTGGAAATTTACTTAAATTCAACTTTGAACTAAGTAGTTATGATTGTTCCCCATATTGAAAACTGGTAAATAAACTTAGAGGTAAACAGCATGTGATCCAAGACTGTAAATCATCCACGCGTCCTTAATGCAGTGATTCTCAACCCTCCCTGCAAAATACTGTCCCCTGGGGGGTTTCAGGAAGCTCCTACAGGAGAACCTCATTTAATGGGTCTGAGATGGGACTCAGGCATTATTTATTTATTTATTTATTTATGTACTTATTTATTTATTTATTATTTATTTTATTTATTTATGGTGTGTTTCCCCCCCCCCCCCCCCCTCAGCCCCGCCCCATGGTTGTAATGCGCAGCCAGGGCTGAGTGTCCAGGCTTTGAAGATTCCTTGCTGCCAACTAGGTGTGTTTCCTCACTACTCCGATGGGCTCCCCCCGCTTAAGACAAACTAGGTAAGACATTTTCCCACCCTCTGTGTCTTGCCCTTTGCCTCCATCTCAGCTGCGAGTTCTATTCCAGACACCGCTTAAAAGCTGCCTCCTCCAAGAATCCCCTGCCCCTCACTGCCACACAGACGTTTCTTCTTCCACGGAACCCCTGAAGAGTCTTAAAAATAACTTTCATGATCTCTTTTCTTAATTGAAAGTTAATGCAATGGTAGGGTATTCTTTTTAATATCAAATTGACAACAGTCAAAATGTCTGCTCTTTCTGTGAAGAAAATGAGCACTCGCTGTATGATGAGAGTGTAACTTGGTGTAACAGCTTTAAGAACAGTCCGGCAATATGTGGCAAAATGCATTCTGTTTGACCCAGCTCTTCTACTCCTAGGAATTTGTCCTACCCACATAATCACACATATGGACAAAAATGCCTGTAAAAGATATACCCGTTGCAGTATTGTTCATAATATCAAAAGATGGGAAATAACTGAAATGTCTCATTACCAGAGGACTAGTTTAATAAACTATAGTACATCTATAAAATGGAATGCTGGCAAATAAAAAAAATACAGTATATCTATAGATGCTGATATAGAACAATCCTAAGATATACTGGTAATAGAAAAAAGATACAATACAATGTTATAGAATGCTCTCGTGTTTTTTTTTTAACAAAAGAATAAATATGTATTAATTTATGTTTGCAAATGCATTCACTGTTTTTGAAAGGATACACAAGCAACTGTTTACAACTGACTCTAGAAAAGCAAACTACAAGTGATAGGATCTGGGGTGGCAAAAATAGCAAAGATAAATTTGTAAAATTCCCCATATATTTGAAAATATTGAAACCTGCATATGTTTTATAATTCATGTGTCAAAGAAGAAATGATAGTGAAAATTGTACATACTAAAAACTTAATGATAATAAAAAATACTACTTCACTTAATTGGTCTGAGATGGGATTCAGACCAATAGGATAGTTAAAATGATTCTTTAAGGGAAACTTGTTAATTTAAATGCTTATTTTAGACAAGAAGAAAGGTTGAAAATTAGTGAGCTATGTGTTCAGTTTAAGAAATTAGGGAAAGAACAATAGGGAAAAAAACAAGTATAAAAAAGTAGATAATAAAGATAAACACAGAAGTTCATGAAAAAGTAAAGATACAAAAGAGAGAATGCATAAAATTAAAAGTTCTGTTTTATAAATACAGAAATATCTGCAGAGATTGAGCAAAAGAGAGAAAGCACAAATAAGCAACATTAGAAGTGAAGGGACATAATCAAAGATAAGGCAAAGTATTTTTAAATGTATCAATTTAGGTCAATCATTTGAACACTTAAATGGACAAATTCCTTGAAAAGTGTAACTTATTAGAACTTACTCAAAAATAGAGAACCTGAATTGTCCTACAACTACTAAAGAAATGTCATCGAAGTCTTCCCACAAAGAAAATACTAAGCTCAGGTATTTTTACATACTTTTAAGGAAGCGATCAATCCAATCTTTAAAACTATCTCAGAGAGAAAAAAAATGAGACTATGATGCAATTCATTCTATATAACCTTTATATCAAAACAAAGCAAGGACAGTACAATAAAGAAACATTATGGCCGATCTCAATTTTAAAAACAGCTATAAAATTCAAATGAAATGCCAATAAAACAAACCCCAGGAGTTTACTTTTAAAAGATAATAGGTCATAAACAAGTTGGATTTATCCAGAAATGCAAGGGTAGTTAAACACTAAAAAATATATAAATATAATTGACTACATTACAGATTAAAGGGGAAAAAAAACATGATCTTCTCAGAAGATGCTGCAAACCATACTCCTAGTAATTTAAAGAGAGAGAGAGAGAGAGAGAGAGAGAGAGAGAGAGAGAGAGAGAGAGAAGCAGACCCTTAAATATCAGGAACAAGATAAAGACCCCTTTTACTTCTACTAACTATTATGCAGGATTTCCTAACAAGTGCTGTAAGACAAGAAGTAACAGACAACAAAGTGGGGAAAAGAGGTAAAAGGTAAAAGTATTGAAATAGAAAAATGGGTAATGGCATGAATAGCCATTTTGCAGAAGAGAAAATATGAAGACTAGAAATAAATTCTCCATTTTCATTAGCATTATATAAATATTAATTTTAATTATAATATGAAACCATATTATACTCTTCAGATGGGCTAAAATTAAGAAGTATTGCTATACTAAGTAATTGCAAAGACTTGGATCAAGGAGGACTCTTAAGAAGTTAAATGCTGGTGTGAGTTAAATTGGCACAATCACTCTGAAATGAATTTGACATTATCTTACAAAGTTGAATATGTGGATACCCTATAATGCAGCAATCTGTACTCTTAGGTATACATTGTAGAGGAATTCTTGCATAAGTGCACCAGAAAATACAAACATGGACATTCACAGTGGCATTTTTGTAATAGTAAAAACTGAAACCCTAAAAATCCAACCCAAATGTATCAGTCAGGGTTTGTTTAGAGAAGCAGAACCACTGTGAAAAACAAACACAATAGGGATTTATTGAGGGGTTTGGCTGTATGCAGCTATGGGGGCTGGTTATACTGTCTGTGTGAGGCTGGTGTTCTTCTGTCTAGTGCTGGAGTTCAAGTCCCCAGGACAGGCAGTCAGGATGTGACGTCAGGGAAGCAAGGACACCCTAGAACCCACAAGGATGGACTGGAATCTGCATGAGTCTCTCAGCGCTTCTAAACTTTGGTGCCATTCATGGAGTTAAACTTAAACACATCTGACCCAAGAGCTGGAAAGGCTGAAGCAGAAGATTGCAAGGAGGTGGAGGAACTGTGGGACTGCACAGACCTCCTCAGTGTAAGGAAATGTGCCATTCCCTCACTTCCACCTTCTGTATTGGGAGCACAATGCCTCCTGCCTTTTCATGTGAGAAGTCTAAGAGGCCTAGAGCAGTGAAGTGATCTGTAACCTAGGAGTCATTTTAAAGAAAGATACTTATGCATCTGACACTCTTCTCAAGAGAGTCCATGTTGGTATTTTGGATCTGGGTACATGTTATTCCACCTCTCCAAGGGACATTCCTGACCTATGTACTTGTGACTATTGCCTTTGATGATGTCTCATAAGTAGGCTTAGGTAGTTTTGCAATAACAGATCAACTTGCACTTTTATTATCCAAAGGATAATAGATGTGATTTTTGGACTGATTTCCTCCTGAATCAGCCTATATAATAAAGAGATAATATGCAAATTAACCTTCACGCCATAATGCCGTCACAAGATGGCAGCGTGCATAGTGGGAACGGGGCCAGCTGCTCTGTACGCCTACTGCCGGAGTTCCCTCAGCCCTGCTGGGGGGTGGGTCCCAGCTGCTGCTCCACACAGCTTCCACCAGGGTGACCAGGCCGGCAGGGGAGGGCAGTGGGGACGATCAGGCCGGCAGAGGAGCAGGTAGGTGGCGATCAGGCTGGCAGGCAGAAGTGGTTATGGACAATCAGGCAGGCAGGCAGGTGAGCTGTTAAGAGCCAGCAGTCCCAGATTGTGGGAGGGATGTCCCAGATTGTAGAGGGTGCAGGCTGGGCTGAGGGACAACCCCCCCCCCCCATGCACGAATTTCATGCACGGGGCCTCTAGTTATAATATAATCTTATGTAAATTTGGGCATTGTATCCAAATTTTCATTTTATCTAAATGTGAACTGCTTGCTTTGAGCTAAGACCAAGCTCTCAATCTCTATCCAAATCTAGTATGAAATTATCCATGCTTACTCTATGCCTACTAAGCTAGGGGCAGTAACCACTCTTTGGCAGAACAGAATAAGTAAGTTCCTAACCTTTATTTCTCTATTTTTGGCTACCCATCCAGGATGAGTTTTAAATCCATTACCAAAACAAAGTATTAATATTAAAATTATTTAAGGGAGAGAATGACAAGTCTTTGTTAATGGATTTATTTTGAGAAATAATAAAGTTCCAGTACTGGGAAAGAGTTTGGCTAATTTCCTCCAGAATATGATAGTAACATGTAACTAGAAGTGACTTTTTCCTCCCTCTGTATCTAAAAATCTTGGGCCAAGAGTAATTAATTAGAGCTTAATGCAATTTTGTATTTGATGTTTTGCTGTGGTGTTAGATTTTGAAAAACAAATACTTTAGTTTAAATCAGTTCAGTGAGTGAAAAATCTAGTTTTATAAAATAGCAAATTGAAAGGCGGTGATTTAAATTTGCAATTTTTTCCCCTGCAAAACAGTTTGTCATAAAAATGTTTAAATGGTGACTTCCAATGTTGACTTTAAAATATAACTCAGCCCAATTTTTCAGAAATGTATTTTTTACAAAGTGAGAAGTATTGGCACTTATTTCATTTCAATTCTTTTTTTGCTACTTTACTTTTACTCTATTTTTAAAGATAGTTTACAACAAAATTCTCCACCACCCACATTTTTATAAACATTGTGCTTATTGGGTTATGCTCTGATATGGTTATTATTCAGAGATGCTTTTTTGTTCTTTTTTTATTTATTTACTTATTTATTTTTTCCTTTTTATTGAATTTATTGGAGTGGCGTTGTTTAATAAAATTATACAGGTTTCAGGTGTACAATTCTATAGCATCTGTATGTTGTATTGTGTGTTCACCATCCCAAGTCAAGTTTTCTTTCATCACCATTTATTCCCCCTATACCTTCTTCTACCTCCCCCACCCTCTTTCCTTATGGTAATCACCATACCACTGTCTGTATCTGTGAGTTTTTTGTGTGTTTTATTTTGTTTTGTGTTGGCATAGTTTCTTCACCTTTTTCAGCCAGCCCTGCAACCCCTGCCCCTTCAGACAGCTGTTCTCTATTTGAGTCTATTTTGTTTATTTTGTTCTTTAGATTCCATATATGAGTGAAATCATATGGTACTTGTCTTTATCTGACTGGCTTATTTCACTTAGCATAATCCTCTCCAGGTCCATCCATGCTGTCCCAAATGGTAAGACTTCCTTCGCTTTTACAGCTGAGTAGTATTCCATTGTGTAAATATCCCACAGCTTTTTTTTTTAATATATTTTATTGATTTTTTACAGAGAGGAAGGGAGAGGGATAGAGAGTTAGAAACATCGATGAGAGAGAAACATCCATCAGCTGCCTCCTGCACACTCCCTACTGGGGATGTGCCCGCAACCCAGGTACATGCCCTTGACCCGAATTGAACCTGGGACCCTTCAGTCCACAGGCCGAGGCTCTATCCA
>NW_005871178.1:3442511-3456311 GCF_000147115.1 Myotis lucifugus
TATCCACTCATCTACTGATGGATACTTGAGCTGCTTCCAAATCCTGGCTACTGTAAATAATGCTGCAATGAACATAGGGGTGCATATATTCTTTCTAATTAGTGTTTTTGGGTTTCTTCAGATATATTCCCAGAACTGGAATCAAATCACTGGGTCATAAGGCATTTCCATTTTTAATCTGTTGAAGTGACTTAAAAGAAAGAGAGGCCCGGCCAACATGGCTCAGGGGTTGAGTGTCCACCTATGAACCAGAAGATCACAGTTCGATGCCCGGTCAGGGCATATGCCCAAGTTGTGAGCTGGATCCCCAGTGGGGGATGTACAGGAAGCAGTCTATCGATGATTCTCTCTCATTGATGTTTCTGTCTCTCTATCCCTCTCCCTTCCTCTCTGAAATCAATAAAAAATATGTTTTTAAAATATTACCTATTTTTAAAAAAGATAGGTAAATTTCCTCCTGAAAGTGATCATTAAAACTACCAATTAACTGAACACAAGACAGTTTCACATAGAGACAGTAATAATCTGCTTTGACTTCCTCTACTCTTTTGGGTTTAGACTTGAGGGTTTCAGGTGTCTAGATATGCGTTGCTGGGCTGTGGGTACCTGCCACAAATTGGGTTCTCAGGGAAGCTGATTCTGAGGCAGAGATTAGGGAACAGGAGGTGTATTAGGAAGTCCTCTTAGGATCAAACCAGGCCTGGCTAAGGCCAACATTGAAAGAGAGCTGTGTCCTCCGCCCCAGCACAAGGGGGTGATGAATCAAGGGGGATATAAGACCCAGCTTTTCCTCTCTAATCTGTATCAATTCTGAAGGATGTGTGTTCATTTTAATTAAGGGCACGTTTTTTAACCAAGGGTCTGTAAGTATTCGTAGCTAAACATTTTTTTAAATTTTGCAATTTCAATTATAATCTTCATTATCAGGAAGTGATTTAGAAAAATACTGCATTGTACTGAAATAAACTACATATTTATTATCTTAGAGACCTAAAAAAATAGCATTTTCTGATTTCTGGAAAATAGTATCACCTTTCTCTAAGTTTCCTTTTGTTTGATGTCTTTATGTGGCTTCAAAGGGCTCCCCATGCCCTCTGCACCACTTCCCAAATCTGTTCTTGCTATTAATGTTTAGTAACAAAGAAAAACCTAAACAGGACCCACCTGACTTTTATATCCTGTACGGCCGAACTGTAATGAAAGTTTGAGTCTTTCCAAAAGTCTGGTCTTCACACCGTGGAGGAAAAACAGTTTGGGGAAAAAATGCTTTGAACATGTGAACCATGTAATTTCATCTGAACTACGGAATTCCAAAAATACTTGCTTATTGAAAGGGAAGTTACATTTTTGTGTTAGAACTTGCTGTGGAGAGGGATAAGCACTAGTTCTTCCCTCCCTTCCTTTTTCTCGTAAACATAAGAATTAAACACTGTCTGAGTAGCTGGGGAGGAAAATAGTGTGGAGAAGGTAAGCTGGACCCTGAGGTGAGCTTGCCCTAGATTCTAGAACCTACTTTTGTTGGAGATGTATCTACTCTGCTATTGAGCCCCACTCAGCTGGAGACAATTCCCTCCCCCTGAGGATAATTCAGGGGTCTGGCCATGTCTTTAAGACGAGTTGGACAGAGTCCCAGAGATTTCATCAGTTCTGCTCACTGGTGCCAGTGTACACACCGTACCAGTAGCAAGACTGGAACTTTTGGGTCTCTGCTGGGCAGCCTGGTCAAACAGTACTTTTTTTTTTTTTTTTTTTTTTTTTTTTTAGTTAATCCTCACCCGGGATATTTTTCCATTATTTATTTTTTATTTTTTTATTTTGTAGAGAGTAGAAGGGAGGGGGAGAAACAGAGAGAGAAACATCGATGCGAGAAAGACACATAGATTGGTTGCCTCCTGCACACACGCCCTGACCAAGGCCGGGATGGAGCCTGCATCCGAGGTAGGTACCCTTGACTGGAAGCGAACCTGGGACCCTTCAGTCTGTGGGCCGACGCTCTATCCACTGAAGCCAAATGGCTGGGGCAAGCAGAACATTTTAAGGTTCTGTTTGGTTTTAGGTCTCTGTAAGGTCATCGGGTGTTAGTAATAATATTAATAACTTGAATTTGAAGGAATGTGTACTATGTGCCTGTTGCAAACAATACTGGATACTTTTACATGAATTACATTATTCAATCCCCACAACAATCCTTTGCGGAATTTGAAGCTTGGAGAAGAACCCAGATTTTGGAAACAATCAGTCTGACTCCAGAACCTTTCTTCACCCCTATTCTGTGAGCCCTGGCATTTGATAATGGGTCTCAGTGTTCCAGATTGAAATCTCAGACACCCGTGGAGCATGGGGCCCTGCCCATGTCTCCTCAGGGCTTTACCAACAGCCAGCAGCGGCAGCACCTTGCAATGGCTTTCTCTAGTGGCTAGAGGTCCAACTGTGAGCATGGAGGCTGGGTGTGTGGAGACTTAATGCCTCCCAGAGCAGCCCTTAACTAATAATTGATTAGAGTTGGTGTACAGGGGTGGGCAAACGTAGGTTTACCATTGTAACGTGAATAAATAATACCATAATTAATAAATAATAATACAAAAATAAACTGTTTCATGTTCTCAGGACTGCAAACCTACATTTGCCCATCCCTGAATACATCTCCAGCTCCCTCGATTCTCAGGCAGAATAACTAAGAGACATGGGTTCTACACTGATTCCCAGCATTCCCCAGAGGGACTGAGCACCTGTTATCCATAGTGCCAACATGCTTGAAAACACTGCCTTTATTGGCCGTCCTCCCTCCCTTCTATTACATCCCTGATGGCATTTCCTGAGGTCACCACCAAAATAAACTATTTGTTGGTGTATTCTTGTCTCAAGGTCGGCTTCTTGGGGAACTAAAGTGAAGACAAAGATTAAAGGAAAGATGGGTCTTTAAAGGAGGAGCACCCAGGTGGAGGAGGTGCTGCGTTGCTGGAAGGGAGAGCCCGGGGTTGCATCTGTGGGACGCAGCCTCTCATAGATGGGCCCCTGTTCTCGAAGGTGAGGTGTCTTGGTGAGACAGGAGAGAAAGGTTTTGGAGGATTATTGAATTTTGACCCACTGAGTGTTTCGTTGACAGCTCGGTTGGGTGGAGCTTTTATCAGAAGTTCTCTTTTGCTCCATTCTTTATTTACGTTGGTCCAACATTTAATAAGAAATAAGACACCCCACCACGGGGGCTCAGTGGTTGACCGTCAACTTATGAACCAGGGGGTTATGAACCAGGGGGTCACAGTTCCATTCCTGGTCAGGGCACATGTTGACTTGATCCCCTGTAGGGGGCGTGCAGGAGGCAGCCGATTAATGATTCTCTCTTGTCATTGAGGTTTCTATCTCTCCCTCTCCCTTCCTCTCTGAAATCAATAAAAATATATTTTAAAAAAAGAAACCAGGAAATACAACCATTAGTAACGAATGCCAACATGTTCTCAATAGAGCATTGAGGAAGTAATAATGAGTAAATGAAAGACAAGTGCACAGTGTCTAATTCTGGAGGCCTTATAACTTACCTACATAGTCTGAACATAATAATGTATGTGCCATTAACTGAAGCTGAATTGAGCTCGTTTGCCAAGTTTATTACACTTAAAGGATAGTTTCTCAACTTGTGACTCCATGGTCTTTTTTTATTAACTGGACTTCCAGTGGTGCCAAATGTATTTTCAGGGACTAAAATGGGCTTTGGGAAACTCTTGCTTTGTTTGATTGTGTATAGTTAGTGAGAAAGTAAGTTTGTGAGGTTAATGGCATCGTAAAGTATTAACACACTTGCATTCACACATTTTAATTCCTTGGCTGTCTTTGAATAAATATATTCAAATTTGTACCTGCATTAAGTTTCGCCTGAAACTAGACATTTTAAAAATGTATTATATGGCCTGAATAAGTTTGTTTTAAAACTTTTGCTTGGGGGTATTGTTATGAGTGCTTTCATGATTAACAAACTTAGAAATGTCCTGTAGATAAGATGATAAAACCTTAAGTAAATGTTTCTTCTAGCCACAAGAGGGAACTGTATGAGCAGTAGTAGGATATTTCGAGATAATTTTCAGAGGATCGCAGCACACATTCTGCATTCCTTGAGTCTTGAAGCATCCCAGTGTGCTTGCCACATTTCAGTCAAACAATATTTCCACCAGAGATTTGGGTGGGTTACAGAGCTGAATAATACCTTACTGCTTTTTAAAATTTTTGTATGCTTTCTTGTTTCAAGTATTACACATGTCTCCTTTTTCCCCCATCGACCCCTCCCTGGCCACTCTCACCGCCCCCTCAGCACATGCTCCCCCTGCACCCCCGTGTCCGTGTGTAATGCTTATATACATACGTACAAGTCCTTTGGTTGATCTCTTATCACCCTGCCCCCACTCCCCTGCTTTGCCTCTCCGTACTGCTTTTTAACAGGTAAACTGATTTTTATCTGCTTGACCATGAAGAACACGGACTTAACAACAAAGTATACACAGGCAATGGCCAACTTCCTTTTGTAATCCACACACCCCCTTATATAAACCCATCTGTTTGCTCCAGACTGGTCAAGGTAAAAACATGGAAGGACCTCTTGCCATCCTTGTCAATTTTCTTGTCCTTTCCACAGAGGAGTCCTAAGACAGCCTCTGGAAACAATGTGCTTGCTTGGGATTGGGGAAGGGTAGATTGAGGGGAGACGTGGGGATACTATGTTCCATTCCTCAGGGTCCTGCAGAAGCTTTTCCTCTGATGGGAAGCAACAGGCAAGGCAGCACAAGGCAAGAACACAATCAAGTTCTCGAGATCTTTGAAGGAAAGTAAGAGCCTGCAGTGCATCACATGGGTGTTTTTAGGGAGTGACTTGGGTAGGGAGAGATTCTTCATTTGGTGAATCACATATTGTTTGAAGGATAATGTTAAAATACTATCCAATGTGCTTAGAGGTTAATTCCTTGATTCATTTATAACCTTTAACATCAATACATGGGTGATATGTTTCTACTGCTTATTTTCAAGAATTTACATGACCTTGTCCATACATTGTTGTTTTCATTTAAAAAAATATATTTTTATTTATTTCAGAGAGGAAGGGAGTGGGGGAGAGAGATAGAAACATCAATGATGAGATAGAACCACTGATTGGCTGCCTCCCGTACCGCACCCCCACCCCCCGGGGATCAGCCCACAACTCGGCCAGGTGCCCTTGACTGGAATCAAACCCGGGACCCTTAAGTCTGAAGGCTGATGCTCTATCCACGAGCCAAACGAGTTAGGGCTATTATTTTCATTTTTGCTTAAGACACAATGAATGTTATTCTCCAGGTGAATATGGAAATCCTGATTTCATTCATTAATTTTTCTGCATGAAAAATTGGGTAAGAAAAAAGTTCTTAAGAATTAAGAAAAGGTAGTTAAGTAACTAGAAGTATTGTGTATATTTAGTTAGTGGGAAAGTAAGTTTATGAAAAGAGGCAGTATAGTGAAGTTTTTTAAGTGGTGAGGTTCTCGGTTTAAGTTTTGACCATCACTTCCTAACTCTGTAAACCTTGAGCCTCTCTAAGCCTCACTTTCTTCATTTGTAGAAATAGGGATAATAATAACTACCTCGTGTAATTGTTTAGAGGGTATGTGTTAAGTCAAGTGCTTAAAGTAGTAGCTAGCACATAGATGCTGATGATTTGTGTCACAGCACCAATCATCAGGAAGTTCTTCATGGCTAATCCAAAACATACTGCTAAGGGCATGGATTTACTCTGAGCTCTTGGTTTCCAGCATTAAAAAAAACAAAACCAAAAAAAAAAACAAAAGAAAAATCTGAAAAGATGAGTATTATCACCATCTTCACTTTACAGATGAGGAATAGTTAGGAGTAGCTTGCAGGGGTCCTCAAACTACGGCCCGCAGGCCACATGCAAATACAAATATTGTATTTGTTCCCGTTTTGTTTTTTTACTTCAAAATAAGATATGTGCAGTGTGCATAGGAATTTGTTCATAGTTTTTTTTTTAAACTATAGTCCGGCCCTCCAATGGTCTGAGGGACAGTGAACTGGCCCCCTGTTTAAAAAGTTTGAGGACCCCTTGGAGGGCTAGTAGGGCCATATGAAGGTGATCAGCATGGACCAGGAAGCCCATCAGCAGGGGCTCAATCATGATGTTGCTATTGAATGACCTAAGATCCTTTCAACCATTTGATCTCATCGGGTCTCTATAGCAGGGTTGTTCTATCCTTCAGATAGCTCTTTTATCAGGAAATCAGGAAAATCTAGAATTGCTGGAGGAGGAGTCATGCCCACATTTCTTAGAAATCCAGTGGACTTTCTGACTTGTTTACATGCTGGTAGGAAAATTGGGAGATTTAGTAGAAAAATTCTAGCCTGAATATAAAGACAGCACTGAGAGGGGGTACTTTAGCTTATTTAATCTTAATCAACTCTTTATGGACCTTATTAATATGCATGAGAAGTCATCAGGGTATTTGTTTAAAAAGCTAATTCTTGGGACCATACCATCAAGAAATTTTGATTAAGGTAACCTGGGACTTGGCTAAGAAATCTGCATTTTAAATGTACAGCCAGGTAATTCTGATGTAGGCGATGGGTGGACCACACTTTGAGAAAACTAATCTCAATTAATATAATTTTTAAAAATAGCACTTACTATTTTCTGATTATAAAATTAAAAATTAGAAAATGCTAAGAATGGCCCTGGCCCATGTGGCTCAACTGGTTGAGCATCGTCCCACACACCAAGAAGTCACTGGTTTGATTCCCCGCCAGAGCACATGCCCAGGTTGCTGGCTCCATCCCCAGTAGGTAGCCGGTTAATGTTTCCCTCGCATTGGTGTTTCTCCCTCCCTCTCCCTCTCCCTTCTTCTATTAGAAAAAGGAGTGGGGGGAGTCAATAAAAAATATATAAAAGAAAATGCTAAGAATAAAATTTTTTTTTAACCATTCAATAATTGTACTTTTTAGCGATGACTATTATAAATCTATTGCTGGCTATCCCTCTAATCTTTTTTAAAAAAAATATGCAGCCACTTTTCCATATATCTTTTCAGGTACTTATAATCAAGTTTATTGAGTATTCAATTTGATAGATATGTTCCTTTTATATTAATCCTTTAGTGGTTTTATAAATTATTTCTATGAAATACATATAAATTCATACTATGAAATTCACTTATATTTCTGTTGGGTCTGGAAATTGGACTATATAATATTTAAGGTCCATTCTGACTAAGAGGTCATACTTGTAAGATTCTTGCAATCCTTTCAGCATAAAGATAAACTATGTTCATAATTGATGGATAATATAAAATTATATAATCCAAAACTTGAACTCAAAGTTTTGCCTTGAACTTTATCTTTTGGTGTACACCTGCTGATGAGACATTGCATTTCTTCAAAAATGACATACACCATGGACACAGACAATAGGATTGTGAAGGCCTGGGGTGAGGGCAAGGGCGAGCTAGAAGAGGTAAAGGGGGCAAAAAGGGTACATTCATAATACTTTCAACAATAAAGATTTTTTAAAAGATATATAAATGACCAAGTATGTGAAAAAATGTTCAGCATCACTAATAATCACAGTTATGCAAATCAAAACCAAAATAGATATGATCTTACACATCCATCTAGATGGCTAGTATAAAAAAAAACAGCAAATAACAGGTGTTGGTGAGGATATGGAGAAATTGGAACCTTTGTGAGCTACTGGTAAGATTATAAAATGGTGCAACTTCTATGGAGAACAGTATGGAGGTTCCTAAAAAATTAAAAATAGAACTACCATATAATCCAGCAATCCCACCTCTGGGTATTTACCCAAAAAGAATTGAAAGCAGGAACTTGAATAGTTATTTGTACAGCAATGTTCATAGCAGCTTCATTCACAATAGCCAAAATGTAGAAGCTACCCAAGTAGCCACCACTGGATGAATGGATAATCAAATGTCATATATATACTAAGTGAGAAAGCCAGTCACAAAAAGACAAATTCTGTATGGTCCCACTTATCTGAGGCATCTGAAGTAGTCAAATTCACAGAAACAGAAAGTAGAATGGTGGGGAGAGGGAAAAGAGAAGTTATTGTTTAATGTATACAGAGTTTCAGTTTTGCAAGAAAAAAAGTTCTTATGATCTGTTTCACAACAATGCTATTGAACTGTACATTTAAAAATGGTTGAGGTGGTAAATTTTGTTTTGTGTTTACCACATTAGAAGAATATAAATTGTAAAAAAAAAGATAATAAAAAGAGCAATGTTGCTCTTTTATAATATTTCGACTGTCACACAAAACATAACAGTTTGGTTTGATAAAAATTTCATGGAACTTGTTAATTAATACATAAGAATAATTGAATGAGAATAAGACAGAAGCCCAAACTATTATATGCCAGAATAGTTTGTTACAACTGGGCACTAAATTTGACTCATTAATAAATACAGGAAATAATGGGATAGTGCAATGAATATGAATTTTGGCCCAAATTAATGAAGGCATATATGTCTAAATAGAGAGGGAGGAGGAGGAGGAGGAGGAGGAGGAGGTGGAGGAGGAGGAGGAGTGGGAGGAGGAGGAGGAAGAGGTAGAGAAGGAGGAAGAAGAGAGAAAGATCTGATTAGAATTGTGGTGAACTTTTTATTGCTTCACATTGTAAGGTTAAATGTTTTTTCTTTCCAACTCCTCTTGCTATTTTAATAAAGAATGCACACAGAAATTCAGGTATAGCATTTTTTTATACTGGAAACTCATTGAGACATAGTCAAACAGAACAATTGCTTTTGTTGGCTGCTAATTTGAATGGAATCAGGTCTGTTTCCAACGATGTTTTAATTTCTAAAAAGACTGAAGTTAAGAGAAAGAATCATGATTCTTTCCCCATTTTGCTTGATTAGGAACAAGGTGCTTCTTCGCTTTATTTCCCATTGAGGCTTATTAATAAGAAACCATCCTGCCTTTATGGTTAATTAAAAGTTTTCAAGTTATAGTTAACACTGTTTACTGTAAGGAGGATTGTGGACAAGGTAGACTGGTTAGTCACAAATGACCAGAGTGACTAAGATGTTCTTCTTAATTTAAAGGTTTACACTTTCTATTATTGAAAATTTCAACCATATAGAAAAGGAGCATGAATAACACACTGAATTCCCAAGAACCCATCACTTAGCTTCAAAAATTATCAACTCATAGCCAACCTTGTTTCATATATATTTCCAACTTCTCCACTCACCCCCAGATTATTTTGAAGCAAAACACAGATATCATATCGTTTAAGTTGAAATATTCATTACCAATCTTCAGAAGGGGAAAAACGATAATCAAGAATCCAGCATAGCCCTAGCTGGTTTGGCTCATTGGATAGATAGAGCGTCGGCCTGCGAACTGAAGGGTCCCAGGTTCGATTCTGGTCAAGGGCACATGCCCGGGTTGTGGGCACGATCCCCAGTAGGGGGCGTGCAGGAGGCAGCCGGTCCATGATTCTCTCTCATCATGGATGTTTCTCTCTCTCTCTCTCTCTCCCTCTCCCTTCCTCTCTGAAATCAATAAAAAATATATTCAAAAAAAAGAATCCAGCATAGTCACATATGAACTATTTTTGTTAAATAAATCATATATATGTATATATAGGTATATATATATATATATATATATATATATATATATATATCCTCCATATATATATGAAGAACAGGGACATTTTCAGTGGTCACTTAACATATATGGTAGTGTGGTGGCCACACACACACACACACACAGTCTAACCCAGAAGCAAATACATCGGACGCACATAATGAAAGTATAGTAAGTTTGAATATTAAAAGCATATTGAAGAGTCATAAACTAAAGCAACATCATCGTCAGTAAATATTACCATCAGCTCTTATGGAGGTCACCAAAGACTGGGAGTAGTGTGCTCAGAACCAAGTTCTGGTTCCAGTCCTGTGCTGTCATCAGAAGTCTGTGACTGTGTGAAGGACACAGGGCCTACTTTCAGTCTTGTGACTTGGTGCCTTTTCTCTGAACCCTCCCCTCACCAGTCTTGGGACTGTGCCTGAAATGCCACATTACAACATCACTCCCAATGGTTTGCCAGCACTGCTGGGCCCACTGAGAGCAGGACAATTGGGACATTTTCAGTCATGAGCAATTTAACTCTGTTTTACGTAACTTTTTTTCCTCATTGCAGAAGTCGTGACTTCATTACAGACAATTTGGAAAATACAAAAAAGAACATCACAAACACCTGCAATCAGTGGTAAGCACCAATATTATAGAGCATTTTCTTCCCTTTTTTTTTCTAAGCACTTTTTGTGTGTGTGTGTGAACATAGGATATTTTACATACTGTCTTTAATCTGCTTTCATTACTTCAGAGTATATAGTGAAATACTTCTATATAGTTAAATATTCTTTCCCAAGATAATTTTTTATTCTTACAAAATATTCCATTGTAAGGAAGGACTATAATTAATGTCTTTTGGGAAACATTTAGATTATTTCCTTTTAGCTACACCTTTGTGCGGTGCACTGTTAAAGCTAAAGCTCTGTACATATCAGTGTTTATTTCCTTAGAAAATAATCATAGGAAAAAAATAATTGGGGCCAAGGGTATGTATATTTTTAAGATCTCTCTCTTTTGTTAGATGTAATGCTAACTGCCCTTTAGAAAAATTGCACCAAATTATATTCTCACCAAGAGTTTATAAATGTACATGTTCCTGTGTACCCTTACCAACATTATTTCTTCTTTTTTTTCTCCCCACTTATTTTTGATTTCAGAGAGGAAGGGAGAGGGAGAGAGATATAGAAACACCAATGATGAGAGATAACCATTGATCGGCTGCCTCATGGCCCCTATTAGGGATCAGGCCAAAACCTGGGCATGTACCCTGACCTGGAATCCAACTGCAACCTCCTGATTCATAGATTGGTGCTCTATCACTGAGCCACATCAGCTGGGCCCAACATTATTTCTTGTAATAAAAAAAAAGCCTGTTAGTTTATGAAAACATGCACATATTAATTTTCTTTTATCCATTTAGTCTTAGTTCAGAATAGAGTTTAATAAGTTTGACTAGAGTGTGATAGTGATGGGGTAGGGGAAGGAGGAGAAGCAAAATCCAGGATATGGGAACTGCTAATGGATTTTATAAAAGAACACTAGTGTCCCGGTGCACATTGAAAGGAAATTAGAAGAAATATTTTAATATTGCTATTCGCCCTTTCTCTATAGTAGAAATGTCAACCAAATTCATGATCGACAATGACAGATGGAAACACATGTGTGTGATTGGCGCCAGTGAGAGCTTTATATGTATCGCGCATGCTCGAGTCCACTTAGCCTTTTATATATATAGAATAAACTTGCTTAATTAGACCTGCTTTCTGATTTAGCTAAACTTTTTCCAGCCCAGTGAAGCACCCCAACTTCTCTTCCAGGTAATTGTCAGCAACACAGCAGTAAATATCAACACGAAGCAGATTATTATTGTAGATCACGCAGGGAGAACAAAGGGTAAAATATTTAACTGTAGCAGTGTTTGACCATATTCTGTGCAGTGAGAAAACCTGAAGTCATTTTCAAGGTCCACCATTTCTTACTTCTTTCCAGTTGGGTCAAGTTTCTAAACTTTCTAAATCTCCGTTTTCCAGCTAATGAAAAGAAAATAGGATTCTACCAAGTCTCCTTTCTACCTACTCCAGGACTTCTGTGAGGATCAAACGAGATGAGGCATGTGAAAATGCTTCACAAACATTTGGTTAAAGTGTAAAATGTTTCCACCTGGGTATAAAGCAAGTCCTGTTCCTGGGCTGAAGAAACTCCAAGGAGGCTAGTCACTAGGGAGAGGAATCTGGGCATTGCTACGTGACGTCACTACCCGGTGCCCACAGCCACCGTTTCTGGGCTGGGCTGGGCTGTGGGCTGCATTTTGTGCTATGGGTTCTTGGCAGCGTTGGCTGCGATTTGGCAGGATGTTGCTCCAGGGTGGTGGTGGGGCCTGTGTCCCACTTGGGGAAGCCGAGTGTTGGTTTGTCAGAGCCAGGTCCATGGTGCCATTTCCTTTTAAATGGCCAGTGCGCATCATGGCAACTCCTGTGTTGAGTGTCTTCCCCCTGGTGGTCAGTACACATCATAGCTACTGGTCAGACAGACACTTAGCCTTTCATATATATAGATTGGAATGATACTTAAAAGGTGAAAAATACAGTCCATAAGGTTTCCATCACAATGGGGGAACTCTTTTTTTTTTTTAAAGTATATTTTATTGATTTTTCACAGAGAGGAAAGGAGAGAGATAGAGAGTTAGAAACATCGATGAGAGAGAAACATCGATCAGCTGCCTCCTACACATCTCCTACTGGGGATGTGCCTGCAACCCAGGTACATGCCCTTGACCGGAATAGAACCTGGGACCCTTCAGTCCGCAGGCCGACGCTCTATCCACTGAGCCAAACCGGTTTCGGCTGGGGGAACTCTTAAGTAAAGGGTTGTGAAGAGTCAGATATTTTACTCACACCCCCTCCCCCCCACCCCTGCTCAGCGAGAAAGATCCAGAGAATCTCCCCCTCTCCCTCTCACTGAAAGAAGCAACGACCACAAGTCAGTTCAATCCAGTCTAAAAATCACCGGGTCTGTAGAAGGAAGACAAGTTCTTTTCCACCCCTGTGACCTGAGGCTCTTCTACCACTCTGGCCCTGTTTCCTCATTAAGAAATTGAGGGTGACATCACACCTACCTTGAAGATTTACTGTGGAACTAAATCAAGTCATACATTTGAAAATATTTTGTAAACCTTAACTGTTACAAAGGAGTGTGGCAGATGAATTAAATGCTAAAGTCATCAAAACAAGTGAAGTTAAAACTGACTGCAACAAGTTACTCAGAAGTTCCTTGAACTGCAGGAGGGCAGAAAGATGCTCACACTGAGGAGTCTGAGAACAAAGACCCTCTGACCAAGAGCTGAGACAGATACAGTCTCAGTAAAATTGCCAGTGGAATTGCTGCAATGTAACTTATGTTCATGTCCCCTCTCTTTCTGCCAAGTGCATAAATGAACCTGAGTAAGTTAGAAGAAAGTATGATGCAACTGTTATTGTACAATTTTATATTGGCAAGTCGAGAAACCTCTCTGGGCTTCTTTATTTGCCTAATGGTGTAGTTCCGCTGGATCAGGGTTTCATCCAATATTTCATTTGACAATTATTTTCATTGTTTACTATTCTTACTATAGTCCAGGCTGCTGTGCTGGCTTGGGGGGTGGGAGGACCACCAGGAAGGAGACACAGTCTCGCAGTCTGACCACAAGAGGCCCGCGAGTGGTGAAACAGTTTCAACTTTGATTTGAGGAAGCTGGTTCTCTGATCACCTTCTGGGGAATGCCGCGAATGTTTAGGAGAATTATGTAAAGTTACATATTTTGTTATGAATATTAGCTACAATGCTACCTCTGATATGGATTAAGTTACTGACGTTTTTTGTTGTTTATGTTGCCACTTTTTATTCGAGTTAACCTCTTGTTTTCAACCTGGGCTAACGCAAGTGTTTTTAATTGAAAAGTAATATACACATATAGAAAAATTCAAAATGTTCTAAAAAGGTAAACAATGAGAAACAAGTCTTTTATTCTAGACCCCCCCTCTCCTCCCACTCCACACTCTATCCCCCACTCGTGCTATCCTCCTATTCACAGGTAATCGGTGAGTCTAAAATGCTTTACAACAGTGGTTCTCAACCTTGGCTGCACATTCGAATCACCCTGGGAATCTTTTTTAAAATCCTGATTTTCTGGGCCCTC
>NW_005871178.1:3456411-3457420 GCF_000147115.1 Myotis lucifugus
GAAAAATAAAGATGATGTTTAATTTTGTGTTGGATTGGGAAGGTGGGTGGATGGTGGTGGTAGCAGTGATGAGGAACAGGGTATTATGTTAGTGTTGGCAGTGTATAATAATGAATTTGATTTCCTTTTTACATGGTATACTATTGAATATTGTTAAACTATTGAAAGGATGGTCAGGTCAAGGTCTGAAGTTTTATTGCACAACATGTACAGTTTTTCCTTGAACAACTTGTTCTACAACAGCATTGTTGGATATTGGAGATACTAGAGAAGTGAGAATTCACTCTAACTGTTTGATGGTTCACTTCATGTTACAGTTGCACCATACAAAAGTATGTGCAGCCAAGGTTGAGAACCACTGCTTTAAAAGAAACAGTTGAGGTGATCCCTGAGGTCCGGAAGTTAAAACACTGAACTGCATAATGTCTAAAGTCTCTTCCAGCTCTAAAACGAAAGCCAAGTCTTCACGGGTACATGCCCCAGACAGCCTCGCCTTGTCTCACATTATGCGTGGTAAAAGGACAGATGAATGCAAACTGAACTAAAAAATATATACTAGATTCAGACTCCTGAAGGGCAGAGGACAGGACTCCCGGCACTTGCGTCGTCGGTTATTTACGGATTGAATCAAGGCTCCCTCTAGGCTGTCAACTCCATGAGGGCAGGAACCTCCCCACCAATTTTCACCGCAGACCCTGGCACACAAGGAGGGACCTCGGGGCCCAGGACCCAGCAGCCAGGCACTGAGGTCGCGGCCAGGAACCCGGCGTGGGAACGCAGGAAGGGATGGTCACGTGACCCGTCTCCCCTCTCCCCCTCTTCTGTCCCCCCCTCCCCCCGCCCCCGTCCACCGGGGAAGCCTGATTGGGCTGGGCCGGGGGCGGGGCGTGGACCGCAGCCCGAGACGTCTCCCCCGCAGGCCCCGCCGGGCTCTGCCAGAACTGGTCTCCGAGCCCCACGTGACCGCCCCGCCCTCCCGGCCCGGCCTGCGCGCGGGGCTGGGGAGCGG
>NW_005871178.1:3457957-3470433 GCF_000147115.1 Myotis lucifugus
CGAAAATCCCGGTGCCACCCGCGTCGACCGACCGCCCTGCACCGGGCAGACCCCGCGCGCTCCCGTGGCTGAGCCCCGACTTGCCCTCCCCCTTCCCCGGAGCAGATTGTTTATTAAACTTTCCACCGTGAGAAATACGGCCGCTACCGGCCCCCAGCCCTCCGGTCTGAAGGCTGTTGGTTTGGAGTCAGGGAAAGCCTGTTGGGCTGCGTCCCAGGTGCCAGACTTCACAGGCCTCTGACAACTTACTTCCAGCAACGACAGCTCCGCCAGAGTTTTCCATTTTTCCCCCTAAAGGCTGGGTTCTGCAGCTCCTCGCTTCTCCCCAGCATCTCCCCCCTTCGAGGCTAGTCCTTTTCTTTGCTGCTCTTGGACTCTTGGGTAGAGAGAGGATCGTGCGGAGGGAGAGAAGTTACAGGAGCAGAACTAGAGCTCTAGTCTGTCCGCGCTGCGCCCGAGGTAGTCACACCTGGAAGGAATAAGTTTTGGGTAGAGCATGAAACTGAGTTCTGTTGTTGCTTTCTGGGAATCCTGTGGGTTGTTTTTTTTTCCTTCCTTGTATCTAATTACCGAGTAGATAAAAGGAAAAGTTGCAAAAGTAAATAGTGGATGGGATACACTCTATATTTTTTTGAGAGCTGTCTACAAAGCTACAGAATAGGGTATAAAAGTGTTGTTCTATTTCTTTTTTTAAAGAAGGCAGTACTAATCGATGTCCGAGTGAAGTTTTTCTCTCTTCAGAGGTTGCTTGACCATCTGGAAGTAGGTTGTGACCTTGGCTTTATTAGATCTATGTGAAATACTGGTTTTAGTTAAATTAATTAAAACCCCCAGCTTTCTGTGTTTAGCCATTTGAATGCCTACAAGGTCTTTGGCTATCCTCACACACAACCCTAGTAAAAGTGATGATGAGATTTAGACATTTCTGGTAATGTATCTCCTTTATATAACTATCGTAGCTAGACTGTAAATCAGATTTTTACCATTAAGTTTTGGCTGATTTAATTTCTAAATATATATATTAAAACAAAATAGGCTGTTATAAATACGACAACATGACTTCTGTCTGTTGCTTGTTGCATTTTTTAATATATATATTGTATATCATTTGGTTCTTAAATGATATACTAATTCATTTACATTGTGTATGCCAGTTAAATAAAATTTTTATTTGGGTGTATCTATTATTTTAAATACATGAAAAAAATAATTATACCTTGAATTTTAAATTGTTTCAGTTGTTTTCTAAGTTTAGTGCAGTGGTTTTCAACCTTCCTAATGCCGCGACCCTTTAATACAGTTCCTCATTTTGTGGTGACCCCCAATTTCATTGTTACAAATTGAACATAATTAAAGCATAGTGATTAATCCCAAAAACAATATGTAATTATATGTGTTTTCCGATGGTCTTAGGCAACCCCTGTGAAAGGGTCGTTCGACCCCCAAAGGGGTCGCGACCCACAGGTTGAGAACCGCTGGTTTAGTGGTTAATTTCACTTTAATGTAATACGTTTTATTTTTTTTTAATATATTTTATTGATATTTTACAGAGAGGAAGTGAGAGGGATAGAGAGAACCATCGATGAGAGAGAAACATGGATCAGCTGCCTCCTACACACCTCCTATTGGGGATGTGCCCACAACCAAGGTACATGCCCTTGACCAGAATCGAACCTGGGACCTTTCAGTCCGCAGGCGCGACGCTCTATCCACTGAGCCAAACAGGTTAGGGCTAATGTAACACGTTTTAAAAGACTAATATTTAGCTTCCCTTATCTCTAAAAAGGCAGACTTAACTTATTTTTAGGCAGAATACAACTCAATATGAGGGATGAATAGACCAGAAGCCTGTAAGTTACTTTAATCCTCTGTAAAAGAAACAAAAATATGCCTCAGTTTTGTGAATATTGAGAATATCTGTGTGTGTGTGTGTGTGTGTGTTTGCTTTTGGAGTTACCATGTAAATACTATGTATATCTAAGACAGTCTAGAATTTAAAAGTACTCATATTCCTTTCATTCAAACTCCTACCCTACATACAGATAGCTACTTTCTACAGAAGTCCTGGGGCCACCACCATTAAGGTCCTGTGTATAAAAAGTTAGATTGTAGGGAAGCCATGGGTTCAGAAGTATAAGGTAAAATGAAATGCAAGAATACCTTGGGGGTGGGGGAGAGACCACAAAGTACTGTAGGTTTATGAGTGGTTAGTCTTGCTCTTTGGCATCAGCTTTTTCCTTTAAAAATGAAGTATTGGACCAGATGATTTTAGGGTCTTTAATGATATAACTGGGTGAATGAGGAACAGGTGCCTATAACTGGGTGAATGGAGAACAGGTGCCAGACTCCAGTTTCCAGCCTCCTTTTCTTGAGATATGCTTCCCCCTCTCCCCCACTAAATCAAAGTTTTTATTTTGGTTTTTAAATGTCTAAACTTACTGAAACTGTGTATGTTAAAATAAATTTAGGTTAACAAGCTTTTTTAAAACATGAAGACACCTCTAGCTAAATTGAGGAGCTATCATAATTTAGAGTGAATTGGTGTAAAATAGTGTGTATGCGTGAGAACATGAAAGCTTTGATTTTGGAGAGGTTGTATATGCAAGTACTTTTATAGAATAAACTGAATTTTGAAGATCTAAAGGGTTTTGAGGAATAGTTGAGGTTTTAAAAGCTGCTTGAGGGCTTTTGGAGACAAGGAGAGAGACATCAAAGAGATGAGAGGATATACAATTTGCTTACTTCAAATTTGGGTCTTAGTAAGTTAAACTCACTTAGGAGGATGTATCTTTTTTAAAAAGAAAAATAGCTTTGTGGAAGAAACATGCATTTATAGTCTAAACTGGTTTTTAAAAAAATATATATGTACATATATATATTTAATGATTTTTAGAGAGAGAGGAAGGGAGAGGGATAGAGAAAAATATCATTCATCAGCTGCCTTCTGCACTCCACCTACTGGGGATTGAGCCCTACTAGCTGGGCATGTGCCCTGACCGGGAATTGACCCCGTGACCTCTTGGTTCCTGGGTCAGTACTCAAGTGCTGAGCCACACCAGGCTGGGCCTAAGCTGGCTTTTTTAATATCCAAAAGAATTGTTATGTATAAAAGGTTGATTAGTCATTAAACCGTGGAAACAAAGTGAAATCACTAAGAATAACTTCTGTATATTTCATGGATTTTCTAGTGAACTTTTACTTATTCCTTATAACTACTACTAGAGGCCCGATGCACGAAATTTGTGCAAGAGTAAGGCTTTCCTTCCCCCAAATGCTGGCACCGGCTTTGTCCGGAAGGTCATCCGGAAGGACGTCCGGTCTAATTAGCATATTACACTTTTATTATTATAGATTATATAGCCTAAGTATCTAATGGAATCCCAGTGTTATAGAGTCATATCTCTTCAAAATTCTTTCCAGACTCCAAATTTGAGAAATATAGTATATTGCTATTTAGATGTGTTAATGAACAAGAGTTTCTGTAGATACTTTGCTTTTTCATTTCATTTTTAGTGTGAGGGTGTAGCTTATTTTCAGTGTAACTTTATATAAATTTGGTTTTTATACTTTGTGATTCTACTTAGAAGTTCTAAACACTACTCAAGAGTTTACAACAAGGATCATTTAGATATTTTGGAACCCCTAAAAAGGGTGCTCAAAAAAGATTTGGTATGTATATGTTAAATTGGGGTGATAGAGATGTGACTTTATGGAACTACTGATGATGTATTTCTGCCAAGGATATTGTAAAAGGACTTGCGTCAGCTTTGAGGATGAAGCTGCTGTTTAAAACACATTATAATTCATGATTGACATGAGTGTTTTGTGAAATGAATTGTTTTTGTATTGTACCAGAGATACTAGAATTATTCCTATAATATACATTTAACTGTTAATATGGAAGTCTGCATATGTAAATGTGAATCACAAAATGATACCTTAGAATGCTCTAATTCTAAATTAGTCTTATCTCAATTTTCAGGACATTGATTGTTTCAAATATATATATTAGCCTAAGCAGTATTCTTGAACACCTCCTGGGAAAGAAAGCCTAAATGGGCTATATACCAGTATGAAAGGGATGAAGGGGCATGCTCTTATGTAGCAAAACATTTTATCCAAAGATATTAGTGTGTTAATATAATAGTAAATGAAAATTTGTGAGTTATCACTGTGAAGATTACTAATAAAATTAGCTTATGAAGTAAATTATGTGTCTTGAGTAACTCTAATTAGAATCTTGTTCTCCTTGGTGTATGCTAATAATAGAAAATAGTGAGTTAGGTGTTCAGAGAAGCAAGTTGTAGGATCAGGTATCTGGTTAATCGTGTGACCTCAGGAAGGACATTTAATTTGTCCCATGGTTTCCCAACTCTCCCATTTCTTACTCTTCCACATCTATTCTCTTACTGCCTTCAGAGAGCCTTCCTTATGAACCACTGTTTGGAAGTCTATTAGGGTTCAGTGTTGGTTAAAGAATGAAGTTCAAACTCTACTTAGTTTGATATCAGAGACACTCCCCTGTTGGAATGCTTTCTTGCACCATCTCTGCCTATCAGCATATTATTCATCCTTTAGCTTCTGTTGAAATTCTGCTTTCTATATGAGTCATTCTTTATTTATCATAACCAGAATGTACATTTTTTTATAAACTGTATTGTAAGTTTACCACATGCTTCATTTCTCTATCTAGATTATAACTGTCTGGAGGGCAGAAATGATCTTATTTTGTATTATTAATAATGCCTTGCATAAAAAGTGCTTAATAAGTATTTGTAAAATAAATAAATGAATTCAGGATATCTGCCCTATGTGTAGCGTAGAATTTTTTGAAGGTTTAATAATTGGAAGATTTTTAAGTGTTGATGTGTAATTTTAAAAATATGGTATGGTAAATTTCAGTTTAAATTTAGAAAAACTTCTTTAAAGAGGATTATATCAGTCCAGGTGAATTAAGTACTATTTTTTACACATACTCGACATTATATTAGAAAAGTAGTTTATGTTATTTACAATAGCCAAGATATGGAAACCTAAATATCTGTCATTGGATGAATGGATAAAGATGTATATATATATACACAATGGAATATTATTCAGCCTCTAGAAAGAAGGACGTCTTGCCATTTATAACAACATGGATGGACCTTGAGAGCATTATGCTAAGTGAAATAAGTCAGACAAAGACAAATACTACATGATATCACTTATATGTGGAACCTAAAAAAGCTGAAGTCATTGAAACAGAGGTTAGAATGGTGGTTACCAGGGGCTGGGTGAGTTGGGGAAAAGGGATGTTGGTCAGGGAGTACCAACTTCCACCTGTAATATGAGTAAGTTCTGGGGATCTAATGCACAACATTGTGATTTATAGTTAATAGTATTGTATTATATACTTGAAAGTTGCTAAGGACATAGATCTTAATGTTCTCACCACAAAAAAGAAATGGTAATTATGTGATCTGATTCTGGGGCCGGTGGGGGTGGGGGGGTAGGAGGGGGCGAAGGTTGGCTGGCTGCCCCCCCCCCCCCCCTGGGCGAACTCCCAGGCGAGGGGACAGTTTGCATATTAGACTTTTATTATATAGGATTATATAGGATATTCTATGGAAAAACCAAGACACACAAAAAAGCAGCATAAACAAATAAAGGTATTTCACTCATCTTTAGGTGCTTTTGAATCATTGACATGATCCTTATTATAGGTAAACATACATTCTGAGTTTTCTGTGCACTTGGTGCCTTACATCATAGGAAGCAGTTTCCTGAATTTAAGTCCTTCACATGCCTCATTCATGATTTTTGTCCTGTTCTCATAGTACATATCCAATCTAACTCTTAAACTTGAGATTATCTTTCAAAATACATCAATTTATATCATTACTACAAAATGGAAAGCTAGCACCACTTGTATGAGTAGAGGGTTACTGTTTGAGGGGCATACAATGAAAACAATGTTAGGAAAATTGTTTCCTGGCAGCGGTTCACAACCTGTGGGTCGCGAACAATGAAAATACATCCTGCATATCAGATATTTACATTACGATTCATAACAGTAGCAAAATTACAATTATGAAGTAGCAACGAAAATAATTTTATGGTTGGGGGTCACCACAACATGAGGAACTGTATTAAAGGGTCGCGGCATTAGGAAGGTTGAGAAACACTGTTAAAAGGCTCTTGCCCTTTTCTTAAAAAGGGCTATTAGCAGATACATGAGAAAGGTTTACAAGTAAACTAGCACTTTATACAGATTTCCTCCTTATCTAAATTAAAAGGGTTAAAAAGGGAATTGAAAAAAGAATTTTCTCACTATATTATTAAATATTTAATACAGTGTTTGTATGTCACCTAAAATGCTGGTATAGGAAGTGCTGTGTTAAAGCATCTCACGTATTGCTAAATAAAGCATTTATTATGTGCTTTATGAAATTAGAAAAAATAAATTTACAATTTAAAAATATTTTTAAATATTCTGGAATTCAGACTTGCTACAAGTTACTTAAAGTTTTTTTTTTATTGACCAGCAAGCATTAATTGGTTGGAGTCAAGGTATCTTATTTTTCTTTTAAGGTCATTATAATAATTATTTTTCTTTGAGTTGCCATTATAAACCTACGTGTTTCCCAAAGTGATTTTTTATTTCAATCATAAATCATACATAAATTTACATATGAAATTTTGGCTATATTGTGGTTTTACAATAGGATTTGCTGTGATTTGTCTAACAGCTTTATTGAGGTTTATGAATATATAAGTGCACAGTAATTTTGAGTAAACTTATAGAGTTGTGCTACCATCATCACAGTCTAGTTTAAGAACGTTTATAATAATCCAGAAAGCATTATCCCCCTTTGCATTCATACTCTGCTCCCACTCCAATCCCGGAAACCATTGACTGGCCTGCTTTTTGTCCCTTTGGATTTGACTTTTTTGGAAATTTCATGTAACATAATCATATAATATGTGGTCTTTTGTGTCTGGCTTTTATTTAGCATAATGCTTTTGTGGTATTTCTTTTTATTGCTGAGTATTATTCCATCGTATGAATAGATCACAGTTTTAAATCCATTCACCAGTTGATGGGTATTTGGATTGTTTCTAACTTGGGACCATCATGAGTAATGCTGCTTTATAAATATTTGTTTACAATCTGTGTGGATATATATTACCATTTATTGTGGGGAGATATCTAGGAATGGAACTGCTAGGTCATATGGTAAATTATGTTTAGCTTTTTAGGAAAACTGCCAGACAGACCCTTTTTAGTATAGCAGTCTCAGGCCTGTTTTATTAACACTTTTCTGCATACCATTTGATGTCATTTTCATTTTTTTTTCTGAGGGATTTCTTTTAGTATTTCTTGTTAGGCAGGTTTGCTAGCAACAAATCCTAATCTCTTTACCTAGGAATGTTTGCTCTGCCTACAGTTTTGAAGAATAGTTTTGTTGGATACAGAATTCATGTTTGACAGTTTTTCTATTTCAGCATTTAAATATGACATGTTATTGCTTTCTGACCTTCATTGTTTCTGATAACAAATCATCCATTAATTATATTTTTTGTTCTCTTGTGTGTGATCAGGCATTTTACTTTTGCTCTTGCAACATTTTCTGATGGTTGGCTTTCAGTGGTTTGTGTATGGTGTATGTATGTAAATGTTGATCCCACTTAGGTTTTGTCAAGCATTCTGAAGCTGGGGCTTAATAAGTCTTTCATCAAACTTGGGACATTTGCAATCATTATTTCTTCAAATATATTTTTATCTAATGTTGTCTCCTGAAGCCCCATTATACATATGTTGGTGCACTTGCATGTTTCACAGATCTCTCTCCACTTCTGTCCTTTCTCTCTTTTTATTTTTTTTTTTTTTTTGAGAATGGATAACTTTTTTGAACTATTTTCATGCTTTTGGATTCTTTTGCCATCTCAAATATGCAGTGGAGCCTATATAATGAAGTTTCCATTTCAGGTATTAAACTTTTAAACTCTAGAATTAGTTCTTTTTTTTATTTCTTTCTTTTTTGAAATTCCCCGCATGTTGAGGTATTATCATATTTTCCTTTGATTCTTTAAACATACTTTCCTTTGTTTCTGTAATATATTATCATACCTGTAATTGTTTTGAATTCATCTGCTATTCTGGGCCTACTCAGAGATAGTTTCTTTTTCCTTCCGTCTGGGTTACACTTTCTAGTTTCGCATTTTCTTTTAATTTTTGATTGATAATTGGGCATTTTATTTATTTTTAGGTTTTTTTAAACCAAAACTACCTTTATTTTAGTCTTCAAAGAGCAAACTTCTCTTTTCCAAGATAGTCATGATTAACTTATAATAATGGCATTTACAAAAGCATTCCCCTTAAATGGGAAACTTAGTTTCACAGATCCAGACAGACATTGAGAGGTTTAAAAAAGGTTTATATATTTTTTATCATATAAGGCAAAACAGAATGTAGCATAAGTCAAGGGAAATCCATTCATAGTTCAGGTCCTTCTCCAGGAACCAGCATTGTTATATTATTTCCTTTTAGCAAAACCTGGTCTAATTTAGTAATTCTCTTCCTTCTGTTGTGATTTCAACAGTCATCAAATCCTAGAAGCATGCCAACAATTTCCTTGTCACTCTTCATGGCAGTGCGAATTCTTGATCCACAAGCTCTAGAGCAGTGATGGTGAACCTTTTGAGCTCGGCGTGTCAGCATTTTGAAAAACTCTAACTTAACTCTGGTGCCGTGTCACATATAGAAATTTTTTGATATTTGCCACCATAGTAAAACAAAGATTTATATTTTTGATATTTATTTTATATATTTAAATGCCATTTAACAAAGAAAAATCAACCAAAAAAATGAGTTCGCGTGTCATCTCTGACACGCGTGTCATAGGTTCGCCATCACTGCTCTAGAGGCAGTAGCTGCAACAGGTTAGTAGTAGTGTTAGCCGCCTTGGCTACACTGAAAGTGGCCTGTGCCCATCGATATTGGGATGGCAAGATTTTCGATAATTGGCCATTTTAGATAATTTATTATAACAGCTCCTAAGTCTATTTTATACCCCTCCCCCCACCCCCGGAGTCATTGTTGCTGCTTTTTTTTTTTTTTTTTAAGTATTTCCTAGTAACTTACATGGAGTTAATCTACAAAATCTATCTTCTCTGCTATATGCAACCACTGAGTGACATCTCTGTTTATTTTATTTTTATCATGGCTTCCTAGGGGTTGCCTCTGTGTTTACATAGTGAGTGTTTACAGGTTGTTTTGTTTTTTTCTTTTGTTGTTTTTTTTTGAAATATCTTAAGCTTGTAAGGCATCCATTCTCTGTTGACTGCTTCGTGGGTTGGAGAGTACATGCAAAATTCAGGACGTTGGTATGTCTGTTCCAGCTTTTACTTCCTACCGACCCTTCTGGGATTTCCTTGTGAACAGTCTCCCGGTGAGCCAGTGATGTGTGGCGAGCTTGGCCTTTCTTTGTCTTATCTTTGCATGTACACAGTCTCCCTGTCAGACAGGAATGAGTGGAGAGCTTGGGTCCTTCAGGGTTTTTCCTGTTGGTAAGTATTGTCTCCCAGTGCACCAGGGATGTGTGATAAATTTCTAGCTGGTTGAGGGATATGCTCCTTGCCCAAATGGGGTCTGCAACCTTTTGTTAGCAGGACTGCTTGTTTTCTAGGGAGTTTCCTATTTTAACTGACAATGTTAGGGTATTGCCCTCTGCTCCATATCAAAGCAGCCCACCTCTAGCAGCAAAGCTGCTATTTTTTCACTAACAGGTCCATCCTGATGGCTCTGCTGTTTGCCAAGCTTTGGGGAGGGGATGAGCACAGTCCCAACAAGAATACCACTTATTCCCACTGTTCTTACCTAAAGTTCAGCAGTTTTTCATGAACAAAAGGATTTTAACTTGTTGTTTGCCTTTGGTCAATTTCCAAATATTATAAATATTTGTTTTGACTTTGTTTAGTTTTAAGTTTGTTTTTTGGGGAGAGGACTTGCCAACTTCTACACTGCTGTTGTAATTTGACTTTTGCTGGCAATTTTATGTTTTCCTGTCTTAGTGGATTAAAACTGATCAAATTAGTTATTGGTGTCATAATTCTCATACATTTAGAAGAAATACTTCTTAGTTATCTCTTCAAGCCTATTCAGTTTTTGATGTAATGGCTGCTGTCTTGTCCTTGGGGAGACTGAGCTGTTTGGTTCCTTTGTGTGTGTGTTGTGTGGAGGGTAGGTAGTAAGGAGACAGTATGTTTGCAGTTTGGCTATTTATAGTACAATATTTAATAGTTGTTAGGTCTCATTTGTTTGCCATTGCTATGATTGCTATCACTTCCTTTACATCTGCAGTATCACTTGTTTTTGAAGCATAAGGATGATACAATTTTTGTTCACTATCAATCATATATCTTATTTAATGTACTTCTTACAGTAACTTTTGGAGTTTGGTCTTTTTTTTTAATCTATATTGATTTTTTACAGAGAAGAAGGGAGAGGGATAGAGAGTTAGAAACATCAGTGAGAGAGAAACATCGATAAGCTGCGTCCTGCACACCCCCTACTGGGGATGTGCCCGCAACCAAGGTACATGCCCTTGACCGGAATCGAACCTGGGACCCTTCAGTCCGCAGGCCAACGCTCTATCCACTGAGCCAAACCGGTTAGGGCTGGAGTTTGGTCTTAATTCTATTTCCGAATAGGAAAAGTGAGACTTAAATAATTTTATGATAGGAGAAATTATTTAGTAAGTGGCAGAGCTGAGATACTAATCCACATTTAATGCTAAAGCTTATTTTGTGGAGGTTGTACTGTGCTATCTACACTAATAAAATGCAAACATGCAAATTGACCGTACCTTCGCTACACCTTAAGCCACGCCCATCAGAGCAACTATGTGCAAATTAACCCAACCAAGATGACGGCCGGCAGCCATGGAGCTGGAGCAAGCAGGAGGCTTGGTTGCCCCAGTGATGGAGGAAGCCAAGCTTCCCGCCTGCCGCGGCCGGCTCTGAGCTCCACTCAAGGCAACAAAGTTTCAATTATAGAAGATAAATAAACCCCAGATACCTGCTTTCAACAGGCCGTGGCCACGGAGCTGGAGCGAGCAGGAGACTTGGGTTGCCCCTGGCGATGGAGAAAGCCAAGCTTCCCGCCCGCCCTGGCCGGCTCTGAGCTCCACTCAAGACTAAAAATTTTCAATTATAGAAGGTAAATAAATTCCAGAATAAAAGGAAAAAGGGAGAGGCTGGGAGCTTGGGTCCCCGGGGGGCTTGGCCGGCCTGAAAACGGCCCTCAGCCCCTCACCCAGACTGGCCAGACACCCCAGTGGAGACCCCCCACCCTAAAGGGGGTGTGACCAGCTGCAAACAGCCATCAGCCCCTCACCCAGGCTGGCCAGGCATCCCAGTGGGGACCCCCAACCCTGAAGGGGGTGTGACCAGCTGCAAACAACCATCAGCCCCTCACCCAGGCTGGCCAGGCACCCCAGCGGGACCCTCACCCTGATCCAGACACCCTTCAGGGCAAACCAGCCGGCCCCCACCCCTGCACCAGGCCTCTATCCTATGTAATAAAAGGGTAATATGCAAACTGACTCTAACAGCAGAACGACTGGGAATGACTGGTCACTATGACACACACTGACCACCAGGGGGCAGACACTCAATGCAGGAGCTGCCCCCTGGTGGTCAGTGCGCTCCCACAGGGGGAGCTCTGCTCAGCCACAAGCCAGGCTGCCAGCTGCCAGTACAGCGGTGCAGCGGTGCTGGTGGGGAGCCTCTCCCGCCTCCTCAGCAGTGCTAAGGATGTCCAACTGCAGCTTAGGCCTGCTCCCCACTGGCAAGTGGACATCCCCTGAGGGCTCCCGGGCTGCCAGAGGGATGTCTGATTGCCAGCTTAGGCCCAATCCCCTGGGGAGTGGGCCTAAGTCAGCAGGTGGTCATCCCCCGAGGGGTCTCAGACTGCAAGAGGGCACAGGCCAGGCTGAGGGACACCCCCCCCAGTGCACAAATTTTTGTGCACCGGGCCTCTAGTTTCTCATATAAAGTAGGAATGATACAACTTGAAAAAAAAATCTGTTTCAAAGATATCTTAGCAACAGCTGACTTTAAAAAACATATTCAAACAGTTATATTCACATGAAAGATTGTTTAAGAAATGCTCACTAAATTCCAAGCACAATACTCAGAATCTTTTAGTATATTACTAGAGGCCTGGTGCACGAAATTCGTGCGGGGCGGGGGGGGGGAGGGGTAATCCCTTAGCCCAGCCCGCGCCCTCTCGCAATCTGGGACCCTTTGGCCTAGGCCTGGCTGGGGATCAGGGGTGATCAGGGCTTTCCTTCCCCCGGCAGCTGGGCCGCCCCCGCTGCTGCCACTGCTTGCCATCTGTGCGGGGGTGCTTTCTCCTTCCCCTGCCAACGGTCGGCCTCCCTCTGTGGGCGAAAGGGGTGGGGGACGATTGCTTGGGTTGACCTGGGCCT
>NW_005871178.1:3470533-3516889 GCF_000147115.1 Myotis lucifugus
GTTGGCTGGTGCCAGGTGCATGTCATAGCATGGTCGTCCAGAAGGTTGTCCAAACAGTCGTTCTGCTGTTCAGTTGATTTGTGTATTACGCTTTTATTATTATAGATGTCCTTTAAATGAAAGGATACTGTGAACTGGAATGGTTTTCTTCCCATTATATACATTTCCTTTTCATTTTATAAATGAGGAAAATGAGGTTTTAAGGTAGGTTCAGTCTGGGTTTTACCGTTATTGTATTGAATTAGGGAAAACTTATGAAACTGCATTGGGAAGAGTATATATAGGAAGAAGAAAATTCTTTCAACATGGATGTATATTTCAAACTAGAATAATGTGTACTATTTAGTATATTTTAAAATGTTTATTATTTTTCTGGAATATGAAAATTAGGTAATCTTCTCTAAGTTAATTTTTCAGTTAACAGACTCTGTTAAATAAACTTTTAAGTCCACTTTAAAAAGTACCCAGTTTTTACAAAACTCTTTCTGAAGCCTATTAATGTATTTTTCTTTTTTTTTTAAATATATTTTATTGATTTTTTACAGAGAGGAAGGGAGAGGGATAGAGAGTCAGAAACATCGATGAGAGAGAAGCATCGATCAGCTGCCTCCTGCACACTCCCCACTGGGGATGTGCCTGCAACCAAGGCACATGCCCTTGACCGGAATCGAACCCGGGACCCTTGAGTCCGCAGGCCGACGCTCCATCCACTGAGCCAAACCAGTCAGGGCGTATTTTTCTTTATATAGCATGTAAATAATATGTAATAGTGAAGACTGTGAGCCATATAGTAATACTTAGAGTCTGCATTATTAATATCATGATGTTGAGGTATGTTGTCTTCTGACCCAGAGTTGACATTTAACTATATGGTAGGAAATTGAGAAAAATTATAGAGATTATTTACCTTCAGCTCTATATAGAATTTGTGTGTAGAAATTTCCACCTCTAATTATGTCCAATTGTGTACATACATAGCACTGAACTGAAATGCTTATCTGTCTAAGTTTCCCAACACCATTAAATATTAATGGCTTGGGTTGATTTCTGGGGTCTCTGTTCTATTCCATTGATCTATATGCCTGTTCTTGTGCCAGTACCAGGCTGTTTTGATTATGGTGACTCTGTGGTATAACTTGAAATCTGGTATTATGATTCCTCCAACTTTGTTTTTTCCCCCCTCAAGATTGCTGTGGCTATTTGGGGTCTTTGTTGGGTTCCATATAAATTTTTGGAGTATTTGTTCTAGATCTGTGAAATATGCTGTTGGTATTTTAATAGGTATTTCATTGAATCTGCAGATTGCCTTGGGTAGCATTGACATTTTAATGATGCTGATTCTACAATCCATGAACACAATATAGTCTTCCACTTGTTTATGTCTTCCTCTATCGCTTTTTTCAACGTCCTGTAATTTTTCAAGTATACATCTTTTGCCTCCTTGGTTAAGTTTATTCCTAAGTATTGTAAGTTTTTTGTTGAAATGGTAAATGGGATTGCTTGTTTACTTTCTCTTTCTAAGATTTCACTATCCTGTATAATAAAAACCTAATATGTTAAGTGTCCGGTCATCTGGTTGTCCGTTCAACTAATCAAAGCATAATATGCTAATGATATGCTAAGGCCGCTCAACCACTTGCTATGATGTGCACTGACCACCTGGGGGCAGAGTCAACCAGTTGACCAGTCGCTATGATGTACACTCACCACCAGGGGCCAGACACTCTGAGTGGTAGGTTAGCTTGCTGCTGAGGTTCAGCTGATTTGGACTGAGCGAGATGGGCTGGACACGCACTGGAGCCTTCCTGCAGTCCCTCCCCAGCTGGCCAACCTCTTGTGTCCTCCCGACCCCGATTGTGGACCAGTAGGGTCCCTTGGCCTGGCCTGTGCCCTCTGGCAATCTGGGACCCCTTGAGGGATGTCGGAGAGCCAGTTTTGGCCTGATCCTGCAGGCCAGGCTTAGGGACCCCAGTGGTGCATGAATTTGTGCACCAGGCCTCTAGTTAGTGTATAAAAATGCCATCGATTTTTGGGTGTTGATTTTGTATCCTGCTACATTGCCAAATTCATATATTAAATCTAGTAGTTTTTTTGGTGGAGTCTTTACGGTTTTTTATGTTCAATATCATGTCATCTGCAAATAATGAGTTTTACTTCCTCCTTTCCAATTTGGATGCCTTTAATTTCTTCTTGTCTGATCGCTGTGGCTAGGACTTCTAGTACTATCCTATATAATAAAAGGCTAATATGCAAATTGTTCCCTCAACTGGGAGTTCAACTGAGAGTTCAACTGGGAGTTCAACCAGGGGTAGGGCCGGCCCGCCAACTGCCCGCAGCCTCTCCCCCTGGCCAGCCCATCCCGATTGGCCCCAATTGGGGTGGGCCGGCCAGACCCCACCCATGCACGAATTTGTGCACCCGGCCTCTAGTGTTGAATAAGAGTGGTGAAAATGGACATCCCTTTCTTGTTCCTGTTTTTAGGGGAAATGGTTTTAGTTTTTACCCATTAAGTATGATGTTCACTGTAGGTTTGTCATATATGGCCTTTATTATGTTGAGATTTGCTCCCTCAATTCCCACTTTGCTGAGAGTTTTTATCAGAAATGGGTGTCGGACTTCGTCAAATGCTTTTTCTGCATTTATTAATATGGTCATGTGATTTTTATCTTTCAATTTGTGTATGTGATGTAGCACGTTTATTGATTTGTGAATATTGTACTAGCCTTGCATCCCTGGAATACATACCACTTGGTCATGGTGTATGATTTTTTTGGTAATATTTTGCTGGGTCCAATTTGCTAATATTTTGTTGAGGATTTTAGCATCTATGTTCATCAGGATATTAGCCTGTAATTCTTTTTCTTTGTAGTGTCTTAATTGGTTTTGGAATTAGGATAATGCTAGCCCCTTAAAAAGAGTTTGGTAGTGTTCCTTCCTCTTGAATTTTTTGGAATAGTTTGAGGTGTATAGGTGTTAGTTCTTCTTTGACTGTTTGGTAAAACTCCCACGTGAAGCTCTCTGGACCTGGGCTTTTGTTTGCTGGGAAAGTGTATATGCTTGTCTAACCACTATTCCCATCAAGATTGAGGACATTTCCATCACTCCAGTAAGTCCTGTATGCCCACTTCCAATTGGTCTGCTGCCCTTTTCCCCTATATAGTGGTTGGCCTTGGTCCAAGCCCTGTCCTTCCAGAATGTTCTGCAGTTCTTGTCATCAATGACTAAGCTATATATAGCAGGAAGTGATATATTACTGTTATCTTAAGTAGGAGCTTTTGAATAAATTATTTCAAAGAAGCAGTTGGGAGTTTTATTTTATAGTATTTTAATTGAATTTATTGGAGTGACATTCTATATAATAAAGAGCTAATATGCTAATTAGACCAAACAGCAGAACGACTTTCCGGACGACCTTCTGGATGAAGCTGGGGCTGCGAGGGCCGAGACCCTTGCACGAATTTTGTGCATCGGGCCTCTAGTTGGTTAATAAAATTAAATAGGTTTCAGGTGTACAATTCTATAATACATCATCTGTATATTGTATTGTGTGTTCACCACCTCAAATCAGGTCTCCTTCCATCACCATTTATCCCTCTCATTTATCCTCTTCTACCCCCACCCCCTTTCTCTCTGGTAATCATTAGACTCTTGTCTGTGAGGTTTTTTGTCTTAATTCCTTCACCTCTGTTTTATAGTATTTTAAATATGTGATCCTGAGACTTAAAATATTGAAACGGTACTATAACAAATGATCTTTAGGATTTACTGTATTATTTATTAATTACTATATTATGTTCCGTATAAACTACTTTTGCCCCACTCTGTCTATAATTTGCCTATTCTGGAGATTTCATATAAACAAAATCATACAATATGTGGCCTTTTGTGTCTGGCTTTTTTTCACTTAGCCTAATGCTTTAAGATTCATCCATGTTGTAGCATGTATCAGTACTTCAAGAAGCTACACAAAGCAAGGAAGAATTTTCCCATAGAGCTGTCCTGGCCCTGCTGATACTTTGATTTTGGACTTCTTGTCTCCAAACTGGGACAATACAAATTTTGGTTGTTTTAAGCCACTCAGATTTTGGTATTTATTGTTTTTTTTATCCTTACCTGAGGATATGTTTATTGATTTGAGAGAGAGGAAGGGGGAGGGGAAGAGAGACAAAGGGTAGGAGGGAGAAACAGAGAAACATCAATGAGAGAAACATCATTAAGTTGCCTCCCTTACATGCCCCGCCACCTTTTGTTTTGTTGTACAAAACAACACCCAACCAACTGAGCCACACCATAGAGAGACTAGGGTCATTTCTGGTCAGCTTTGCCTCTATCTTGGGTTTGTTTGACTCATTGAGTTTTTTGTTACTTACTCCCTGGATTCCATTGGTCTTTGCATTTGGCTGACAGTAATGCTCTAATTGGGCCTCTATTTTCTATCTCCCTGACCAGGGTGATTTAAGCTATTAACTCTTTGGTTGGGGAGGAGAGGTGTAAACTATTCGTTTTCAAGTGACCTTGGTTAGGGAAGATAAGCGCTTATGATTTACTATCTGGTTGCAAATTGCTTGACTTGTTTGGCTCTGTTTGTCTAACCATTTGCCACAGTCCCTTTTCCCAACAAATGTCCCCTAACATCTGACTATCCTGCCTCAAGTCTAGCTGAAGTTTCCTCAGTTTTGTTTATCTTTTTAAAAACCGACTGTTTTGTTATTTCTATATTGTTTTAGTATTCTCTATTTACTTATTTCTACTCTAGTTTTATTTAACTTTGGACTCGTTCTTTTTCTAGTTCCTTGAGGTATAAAATCAGGTTGTTTTGAGATCTTTTTAAATGTAGGCGTTTACCACTATAAGCTTCCTTCTTAGTACTGCTTTTGCTGCATCCCATAGATTTTGGTATATTGCATTTTAGTCTGTATTTCAAGATAATTTCTAAGTTTCCTTTTGATTTCTTCTTTGATCCCTTTGTTGTTAAAGAGCATGTTTAATTTCCACATGTTTGTGAATTTTCTAGTTTTTCTTTTGCTGTTGGCTTCAAGTAGCATTCCATTGTGGTCAGAAAAGATAGTTGATACCATCTCAATCTTCTGAAATTTGTTAAGACTTGTTTTGTGACCTAACCATTACAGTATTACAATATTCTATTATTGGTCTACCTAGTGACCTATACCAACCACTTTTATACTTGTTTATGCTATTGTATTGCTGTTTAGTGACCTTTCATGTCAACATAAAGAACCCCCTTTAGCATTTCTGGTAAGTAGGTCTAGTGGTGATAAACTACCTCAGTTTTTGTTTGTTTAGGAAAGACTATCTTTTATTTTTGAAGGACATTTTTGCCAGATGTAATAATATTCTTGATTGGCAGCTTTTTTCTTTTAGCACTTTGAATATATCATTTCACTCCTCTCTGGCCTGCAAGGTTTCTGCTCAGAAATCCACTTACAGTTTTATGAGGGTTCCCTGGTGACAAGTTGCCTTTTTATTCTGTTTTCAAAATATTCTCTTTGCTTTTACTTTTGACAGTTTATAATTTCTCTCAGTGCGGATTTGAGTTCCATTTAGGGGGCTTTGATTTGGATGTCCATTTCTTTTTTCAGTCATTATTTCTTTGAATAAGCTTTCTGGTCATTTCTCTCTTCTATGTGTATATTAGTCTGCTTGTTGGTCCCTTAAACTTGATTCACTCTTAAGATTTAGTGATTTCAAATGACCTTTCTTAGAGTTTGCGCATCCTTTTTTTATGCGTGATCTAGTCTTTTGTTGAACTCGAGATAATTATCTTTAGCTCCATGATTTCTGTTTGTAACTTTTTAAAATTTTCTATCTCTTTGTTGAAATTCACTTTGTTCATCCATTGTTCTCCTGACCTTAGGTAGTATCTTTCTGATGGTTATTTTGAATTACCCGTCTGGTAAATCATGTATCTCTGTTTCATTGGAGTTTGTTTCTGGAGATTTCTTTCCTTTGTTTGGAACATACTTGCTTGTTTTTTTCATCTTCATTAACTCTCTGTGTTGGTGACTGTGTGTTAGACAGAGTCTAACTCTCTGTTAGACAAACTAGCCTCATATATTAAAAGTCTCCCACCATCAGCCAGCCAGAGATTTCTTATAGCCTCTCAAACCTCATGTTAATCCAACGCGCTTCCTTTATTCTTTGCAGTTCTCTGGTGTCTAGGGTATGCTGGATTCCCTAAATGCACTAAAGCAGGGGTCCTCAAACTTTTTAAACAGGGGGCCAGTTCAGTGTCCCTCAGACCGTTGGAGGGCCTGACTATAGTTTAAAAAAAAACTATGAACAAATTCCTATGCACACTGCACATATCTTATTTTGAAGTAAAAAAACAAAACGGGAACAAATACAATATTTGTATTTGCATGTGGCCCGCAGGCCGAAGTTTGAGGACCCCTGCAGTAAAGCAAGTGAGACTGAAATGGTTCATCAGGCATCCTGAAAAGTTGGATCCAACTCTTTCCCTCCCTAGGGGTAAGCTGGGACCTGAAGTTTTCCCCCCGTGCTCTGTGCTGAGCTGGGCAGGGGCTGTGGCAACTTGTACACCTCTGTCTCTATTCTCACTAGATTTGGCAGGTTTCATCAGTGCCCTGTGAAAGGCAAGGCCGAAACCCCTCCCCCTTTGGGCAGCCCCCAGAAAAGTTTGGGCATTGAAGCTGTGGACTATCTTGTTCCCCAGAGAGAAGTTGGGAGCTGGGGTTTATTGTCCACTTGTTCTGTGCTAAGCCAGGAGGGAGGGCTATGGCAACTGCTTGCCTAAATCTCTGTTTCTATTCTCACTTCCCCCACAGACAGCTAGGTTTTTCTAGATCTCATCAGCACTCTAAGAACAGCAAGACAGAAGTCATTCCTTTGGTTAGCCTCCATAGAAGTTTGTGCACGAATGATTTCTTTGCCCAGGAAAGAGCTGTGAATCTTTTCTCTGTTCTCTCAGTGCTGATGAGACATGACTATCCGTCCACGCCACTGTCTCTGTTCTCCCTTGGGTGGCTAGATTATGCTGGTGCTGTCAGCCTTCCAAGACTGGCAAGACAGAAGCCAGTGGAAAGGTGGGGGCATTGGACATGCAGCTTACGTCTTTTGCTCCTTGGGGATTAGCTGGGAATTGGAGGATTTCTTGGCACTATGTTGGGAGTAGGAATTCTGTTGGGGGTGTTCTGAATCTCCCTACCAAGTTTGATGAGTAATTTCACTTTTACCGAGCATTCAGGTGCCTTTCAACTAGTTTCTGGATTACTCAGAAGCAGATATTTTTTTTCTGTGAATTGTTGCTGAATCTGTGTGTGGGGGACAGAGTCCAGGTTTTCTATTCTGCCATCTTGCTGATGTCACTACTCCCAAGGTACTTGTTTTTAACTTTAAGTTGATATTTGAGGTAAAAACAGCTAATGCCTAGCAGTTTTAATGTGTTTGGAGTATTGTTAGCTTCTTAGAAACTTTTGTATTTCATTTTTAGACATTAAAGAAAGCTTTTAAGGAGATGGTCTATATAACTTTGGAAAACAGTGTTTTAACTGGTTATCCTAAGGTTAAACTAAAAAAAGCTATTCATAAAAACTATTCTGGTTGTGAATTAGTTTCTTATAGGGTTATAGATAACAATTCCAAACTATTCTATATATATTAGAGGCCCAGTGCACAAATTCGTGCACCAGTGGGGTCCCTCGGCCTGGCCTGTGGGATCGGTCCCAAACTGGCTTTCTGACATCCCCTGAGGGGTCCCGAATTGTGAGAGGGCGCAGGCCAGGCTGAGGGACCCCACCGGTGCACTATCGGGGCTGGGGAAGGGTGTGGGAGGTTGGCCAGCTGGGGAGGGATTGCGGGAAGGCTCCAGGGCTTGTCTGGCCCATCTTGCTCAGTCCTGATCGGCTGGACCGCAGCAGCAAGCTAACCCACCAGTCGGAGTGTCTGCCCCCTGGTGGTCAGTGCATGTCATAGTGAGCGGTTGAGCAGCTTTATCATATCATTAGCATATTACGCTTTGATTGGTTGAAAGGCTGATCGGTCGACCTGACACTTAGCATATTAGGCTTTTATTATATAGGACTGGAGGCCTGTTGCATGAAGAGATTCATGCAATAGGCCTTCCCTTCTCCTTGCTGCGGGCACCGGTTTTCCTCCGGCACTCGGAACCCAGGCCTTCGCTCTGGCCGGAGCCACATTCCGTCTCCCGTCTTCGCGGCTCCGGCCGGAGCCGCCTTCCATCCTCCGTCTTCGCTCCGGCCGGAGCCGCCTTCCGTCTTCCGTCTTAGCTGCTCTGGCTCGCCTTCAGCCTTCACTCCGCCGCTTGGAACCTACGTATGCAAATTAACCACCATCTTTGTTGGCGGTTAATTTGCATATCATGCTGATTAGCCAATGGGAGGCGTAGCGAAGGTACGGTCAATTACCCTGTTTGCCTATTATTAGATAGGATAGTAGGGTTAAACAAAGAACTAAATTAATTGTACGAAATAATAGCCAGATTTCTCTCTGTCTTAAAAATGTTAAAAGTAAGTAAGGGAGAAGGGTGGAGTGAACCACCTTGTGATTGATTATAACCACATGTATTTCTGTGTATAACAACATGCATATACTGTATATATAGAGAGAAATATAAAGAAGTATATGTCGGATGTGAGGGCGATCTGGCTGCGACATCTGTCACCCCATTGATCGCCAGGGTTGATTCGGCTGATCTGGCTGGCTAGGCGGGTGTCCCCCTCCTCCCTCGCCGATCC
The DNA here is from genome assembly GCF_000147115.1 of Myotis lucifugus. NCBI lineage: Eukaryota > Metazoa > Chordata > Mammalia > Chiroptera > Vespertilionidae > Myotis > Myotis lucifugus. The sequence continues at coordinate 3,479,269 of NW_005871178.1, forward strand.
ATGTGCGTCCCTCCCGAAGCTGCGCGCTCGGTCGAAGAGGACGACCTTCCCCCCCGAGGAGAGGACCGGTCTTCGGTCAAGGGTATACGAGTAGCTGCGCTCCCCTGCTAGAACCTCCAAACAAGCTCTCAAGAAGTATATGTGTATATATGGGATAGTATAGGTACATGTATTTTACAATGTGTTTTCTGAGAGGACCTAGAACAGTGATGGCGAACCTATGACACACATGTCAGAGGTGACACGCGAACTCCTTTTTTTGGTTGATTTTTCTTTGTTAAATGGCATTTAAATATATAAAATAAATATCAGAAATATAAGTCTTTGTTTTACTATGGTGGCAAATAGCAAAAAATTTCTATATGTGACACGGCACCAGAGTTAAGTTAGGGTTTTTCAAAATGCTGACACGCCGAGCTCAAAAGGTTGGCTATCACTAACCTAGAAGCTAGAAGCAATGACATCTCACTAGCAACAAGTATCTTATTTCCAGATCTTGTTTTATAAATACTATCCTATCTAATAAAAGAGAAACATGGTAATTAACCATAACTTCACTACCCTTCCCATTGGCTAATCAGGGCGATATGCAAATTAACTGCCAACTAAGATGGCGGTTGATTTGCATATATCTGCTGGGAGCATAGCAAGCCAGGCGGCTGAAAACAAGCTGGGCGGCAGAGGCAGGAGCAAAACAAGCCAGCCGGGAGGGGGGAACAAACAAGCTGGCCGGGCGGCTGAGGGAGGGGGGAACAAACAAGCCAGCCGGGGGACTGAGGGAGGCGGGAACAAACAAGCCGGCCGGGGGCTGAGGGAGGTGGGAAAAAACAAGCCGGACATCCCCCGAGGGATCCCAGACTGCGAGAGGGCACAGGCCAGCCTGAGGGACACCCCCTCTCCCCGAGTGCACAAATTATTGTGCACCGGGCCTCTAGTCCTATCTAATAAAAGAGAAACATGGTAATTAGCCGTACCTCGGCTACCCTTCCCATTGGCTAATCAGGGCGATATGCAAATTAACTGCCAGCCAAGATGGCGGCCGGCAGCCAGGCAGCTTGAAGTGAACATGAGGCTTGCTTGCTTCAGTGATGGAGGAAGCCAACGTTCCCCGCCTGCCGCTGCCGGCCTCTGAGCTTGCAGTTTGAAACATTGTTACAAATATAGAAGCTAAACAAAACCCCAGAAACCTGCTTTCAGCCAGCCGGGATCTCAGAGCTGGAGTTGAAACAGTGTTTTGATTATAGAACCCAAACAAACCAGGTACCTGCTTTCAGCAACCGAGGCCTCAGAGCTGGAGCCAAGCCTCAGAGCTAAAGCTGGCCCAGAATAAAAAAGAAAAAAGAAAAAAAGGAGTGGTTGGGAGCTTCAGTCACCCGCCAGCCTGAAAACAGCCCTCAGCCCCTCACCCAGACTGGCCAGGCACCCCAGTGGGGACCCCCACCCTGAAGGGGGTGTGACCAGCTGCAAACAGCCATCAGCCCCTCACCCAGGCTGGCCAGGCACCCAAGCGGGACCCCCACCCTGATCCAGGACACCCTTCAGGGCAAACCAGCTGGCCCCCAACCGTGCACCAGGCCTCTATCCTATATAGTAAAAGGGTAATATGCCTCCCAGCACCGGGATCAGCGGAGCCGCAAGGCCTCCCAGCACCAGGATCAGTGTGACAGGGGGCAGCGCCCAACCCCCCTGATCGCCCTGCAGCTCTGTGTGTGACAGGGGGCGGCACCCCAACCCCCTGATCGGTCCTGCTCTGTGGGTGATAGAGGGCGGCGCCCCAACCCCCCCACCCCCACGGGCCCTGCTCTGTGTGTGACGGGGTAGAGTCATAACCTCCCCATCGGCCCTGCCCTGAGTGTGACAGGGTGCGGTGCCCCAACCCCCTGATCTGCCCTGCTCTGTGTGTGACAGGGGGGAGCTCCTCAACCCCCTGATCGGCCCTACTCTGTGAGTGACGGGGGGAGCTCCTCAACCCCCTGATCGGCCCTGCTCTGTGCGTGACAGGGTACGGAGCCCCAACCCCCCTGATGGGCCCTGCTCTGTGAGTGACAGGGGGCAGCACCCCAACCCCCTGATTGGCCCTGCTCTGTGCGTGACAGGGGGTGGCGCCGCAACCTCCCCATCGACCCTGCCTTGAGTGTGACAGAGGGCGGTGCCCCAACCCCCCATCGGCCCTACCCTGAGCGTGACTGAGGGTGGCATCGCAACCTCCCGATCCGCCCTGCTCTTTGCATGACAGGGTGCGGCGCCCCAACTCTCCAATCAGCCCTGCTCTGAGCCCGACCAGGGCTGCACCTAGGGATTGGGCCTGCCCTCCTCCACCCGGGAGCAGGCCTAAGCCAGCAGGTCGTTATCTCCTGAGGGGTCCCAGACTGCAAGAGGGCACAGGCTGGGCTGAGGGACCCTCCCTCCCCCCCGAGTGCACAAATTTTTGTGCACCGGGCCTCTAGTCCTATATAATAAAAGAGAAACATGTAAATTGACCATCCCTCTGATACGCTCACCAACCAATCTGGAGTGAGTATGCAAATTAACCCAACAAAGATGGTGGGTTAATTTGCATACACAGTTGCCGAGTGGAGAGCAGAGCGGGAGAGCCGGCAGCATGGGGGAACATGGCTCCCTCGGTTGCTCCCCCAAGCCACCGGGAAGAGAGCAGAACAGGAGAGCCAGCAGAGAGTGGAGTGGCTTGGGGAACTTGGCTCCCCAAGCTGCCAGGCGGAGAGCAGAGAAGGAGAGCTGGCGGCTTGGAGGACTTGGCAGAGTGGGAGGCCATGGGACGGAGACAGAGCAGGAAGGGAAAACCAAGAGTGCGAGGAACATCAGGAATTCTGGGAATAGTAGTTCTGGTGGCAGCCCCAGGACCAGAAGCGGACGCCCAGAGCGAGGGAGCACCAGGAATGCTGGGAATCGTTCTGGTGGCAGACGAATTTCCTAGACCAGCGGTTCTCAACCTGTGGGTCATAACCCCTTTGGCAGTCGAAAGACCCTTTCACAGGAGTTGTCTAAGACCATCCTGCATATCAGATATTTACATTACGATTCATAACAGTAGCAACATTACAGTTATGAAGTAACAACGAAAATAATTTTATGGTTGGGTCACAACATGAGGAGCTGTATTTAAAGGGCTAGAAGGTTGAGAACCACTGTCCTAGACACTAGAGCAGAGTGAGCCTGGAGCAAGTTACTATTGCGGTGGGGGATGGAGGGAAAGCAAAGGTGAGAGACATCAGTAAAGTCAGAGTGTCTAGGAAAAATTAAAGGGAAGATATCCTAAAATTTCCAGGAAATCTCCACCAATGAAGCAAAGAAAAAAAAATGCCTCTATTATTCTGTGAGCAACAAACGAAACTGGGTTGGGGGTCTCAGACAATTTGCTCATATGATTGCAAAGACAGACAGAAACTCCCAGATTGGAGTGGGCTCCCAGATTGGAGAGGATGCAGGTCGGGCCGAGGGACCCACCCCCAGTGCATGAATCTTCGTGCACTGGGCCCCTAGTTCTCTAATGAAAAGAAAGAGGAGCCCTGGCCGGTGTTGTTCAGTGGTTTGATTCTGGGTTAAGGGCGCATACCTGAGTTGCAGGTTCAATCCCTACTCCTGGTCAGGGCACCTGTGGAAGGCAACCAATCTATGTGTCCCTCATACATCAATGTTCCTTTCTCTCCCTCCCTCCCTTCCACTCTCTCTAAAAATTAATGGAGAAAGTATCCTTGAGTGAGAATTAACAGAAAAAAAGAGAAACAGGATTGCCTGGAAAAAATGGCTAATTCTAATGCAAGAGCAGAGAAAGTACAAGATGACCCTGTGGAACCTTCTTGTGTGCAGAAAGTGGATGTCCAGTTATTCCAACACCATTGTTGAAATGACCATCCAATTTCTATTGTGTTACCTTTGTTCTTTTATTAAAAGTCACTTGACTATATTTATATGGGTCTATTTCTGGACTCTCTATTCTGTTCCATTGCTATATTTTCTTTCTTTCTTTCTTTTTTTTTGCTAGTATATCTTTACTAGAGGTCTGATGCATGAAATTCATGCAAGAGTAGGTCTTCCCCTGGTTGCCAGCACTGGCATCTGGGACCCAGGCTTCCCTCCGGCCACCAGCAGGCACCCGGGACCCGGGCTTCCCTCACAGCCCTGGCTTCGTCCAGAAGGATGTCTGGTCTAATTAGCATATTATGCTTTTATTGTTATAGACTAGAGCAGCAGTTCTCAACCTGTGGGTCACGACCCCTTTGGGGGTCAAACGACCCTTTCACAGGGGTCGCCTAAGACCATCGGAAAACACATATATAATTACATATTGTTTTTGTGATTAATCACTATGCTTTAATTATGTTCAATTTGTAACAATGAAAATACATCCTGCATATCAGATATTTACATGACGATTCATAACAGTAGCAAAATTACAGTTATGAAGTAGCAATGAAAATAATTTTATGGTTGAGGGTCACCACAACATGAGGAACTGTATTAAAGGGTCGTGGCATTAGGAAGGTTGAGAACCACTGGACTAGAGGCTCTCACAATCTGGGACCCCTCGGGTAGGGTTCAGTCCCATCGCATCATGGCTCTGGTTCCGTGGGCCGTGGGGGAGGGACCAAGAGGCCAGTCCAATGGCAGCATGGCTCCGCTTCCCGGAGCCTGCGGGCTAGGGTAGGGACCAAGAGTCCAGTCCGATGGAAGTATGGCTCTGGTTCCCCGGAGCCTGCGGGCTGGGGGAGGGACTCAGAGGCCCGTGGTGGCAGCATGGCTCCGTTCCCACAGCTCCCTCCCACCGCCTCACCATGGGTGGCCGAGACCCAGGACTGACTCCTGCTGCTCTGGCCAGGACTCTAGCCTGCTGTTCAGTCGTCCGTTCATTTAGGTCGTGACGGACCCTGGCTCTTTATATATTAGGATAGTAAGTCTTGAAGTTGGATAATGTCAGCCCTCCGACTTAATTCTTTTCCTTCAACATTGAATTGGCCATTCTGGGATATTTTGCTTCTCCATTATCTCGTTGTGATGGGTTACACTAATTGATATTCAAATGTTGATTCAGCCTTGCATACCTGGAATAAATCCCACTTGTTTGTATTTTATAATTCTTCTTATACAGTGTTGGATTAGAGTTGATAATATTTTGTTAAGAATTTTTGCAGCTGTGTTCATGAGTGATATTGGACTGTTTTCCATTCTTGTAATGTTTTTGTCTGGTTTCAGTATTAGGGTGATGCTGTCTTGTAGAAAGAGTTAGGAAGTATTCTCTCTGCTTCAGTCTTCTGGAAGATATTGTGGAGAATTTGTTCCTTAAATTTCTTCCTTAAATATTTGGTAGAATTCACCAGTAAGCACATCTGGGCCTGTTTCTGTTTTTTATTTTTTTATGATTATTAATTAGAGATTCAATTTCTTTAATAAATATAGGCCTATTTAGATTACCTTTCTTTTTGGTTATTTTTAGTTGATTTTCTTGAACTAATTTAAGGTAATTAATGATTTAGTATTTGATTGTTATGTCTTATTATACTTTTAGAATCATTAAAATATTTTGAGTACTTCATGATAAATTATCTTAAATTTGTTTGTATATATTCTTATAAAACATTAATAAAACACAACTCTCTTCTTCCAGCCTAGTGTGTTAATCGTAACCTACAAGGAACCTGCAAAATCATCTTCTCAGTTTGGATCCTACAAGCAAGCTGAATGGAGGCCAGATAGTACAATGATAGCTGTGTCAGTAAGTAGGTTTTTCAACTTTAACAGTGTTTTCTTATGAAATCATTACATTGCATTAAACTTGATTCTCTTAGGTGACTTCCTTTCAATCTTTATACCCATTAGTGTTTATCTTCTGTGATAGAAATTGCTGAACCAAATCTTCTATTCAGATTATTTTTATTATATCTTCTTTCTTGATTCTTCTACTTCCTCTCATTTTAAATGTAGTGCCCATATCCTTTTCTTTTTATTCTTCTAACTCCTATTTTGCCCTTGAAGTCTATTTAATTCAGATTTTTAAAGCTTTTATCTATATTCACACAGTACTCCCAAATTTATACAAGTTCTTCCCTCTATTCCCAAAGATGTCTCATAAAAATGGTAAACTTTACGTTTATGTCATACTGAATTCTCATTTGCATTTGGATCTATTTCTGCATTTCTTTTTTCTATTTTTTTTTAATTCGGTTAACTTTACCTTTTTAGTTTGTTTTGTCACTGTCATCTCTTGGACTGTCATCACTACCAAATTTGAATTAGTAATAATGTAAATAGTTAAATATTTATTGAGCAGCTCCTACATAAGTACTTTTATAACTAGTTTATGTGGATCATCTCATTTAATCTTTAAGTCAACACTTCAAAGTAGATATAATTATACTTTATAGTAGATAAGTATATTGAGGCTCTGAGAAAATAAGTTTTATCCAAAGTTATATAGACAGTGTATTGAAGAGAAGGAATTTAAACTTAGGTGCTCAGATTCCATTTACTGTACTCTTAACTACTACACTGACTTATCTCTCTGCTTTCTGTCCTTTTCTAGTCCATGCTATATAATGGTGACTAGGTTAATCATCTAAAAATGATCCACATGGTCAAAAATAATTGACTAGTTTCTCATTTCCTACAGTAGGGGTTTTGCAGACTACCAGCCATACACCAGGTCTACCCTGCTGCCTGTTTGTGTATGAACCATGAACTAAGAATATTTTTATGAATTTAAATGATTGAAAAAAATCAAAGAGGGATAATATTTTTGGCACTTGGAAATTACATGAAGTTTAAATTTCATTGTTTATAAATATGTTTCTTGGAGCATAAAAATATTTATTTACATGTTGTCTATGACTGTTTTTAAACTGCAACAACTGACTTGAGTAGTCCTGACAGTGACCACATGTGACACTTCCATTCTTCACTCTCCTGCTCAGCACTTACTATCATAACATGCTAAGTGTCCGGTCATCCATTCAACCAATCAAAGCGTAATATGCTAATGATATGCTAAAGCTGCTCAACTGCTCACTATGATGTGCACTGACCACCAGGGGGCAGACATTCTGACTGGTAGGTTAGCTTGCTGCTGGATCTGGCAGATTGGGACTGAGCGAGATGGGCCGGACATGCCCTGGAGCCCTCCTGCGGTCCCTCTCCTGCTGGCCAACCTCCTGCATCCCTTCCAGGCCTGGATCATGCACCAGTGGGGTCCCTCGGCCTGGCCTGCTCCCTCTCGCAATCCAGGAACCCTCGGGGGATGTTGGAGAGCCAGTTTCAGCCCAATCCCACAGACCAGGCCGAGGGACCCCACTGGTGCACAATTCGTGCACCGGGACTCTAGTAAATTATAGTAACACATTTATAAATTCAGTGTTTCAAGTGCCATGCATATCTCCATACCGTGACTTTTTAAAAATTACTTTTATTACTAGTGCATACTTATTATGTCAGAGAAGGGGAAAATAGACTTTGGAGTGTGGATTATTTTATTATTGAATTAGATGGCAAAATATTGTTATGCAGTAACGCTGGAGTGAAGCCAAAAGAATATAAGTTGACATTATCCAACTTAGAACTTAATTGAGTACTAATCACAGTATTTCCAACACAGTGAAATTAATAGTTAGAAAATTTTAAAAGGGAAAAAAATATCTCATCATACCAGAAATTCTTCACCAAAATGAAAAAGGAAGTGCAACCAAAGTAAGTTTTCTTGGTTCTTGATAAAGTGACAAATGTTCCAGTACTGCTCAATTTTTTATGTGAATAGTCAATGTAGATGTACAGTGACACAGAATCGCTCCTGTGAATATAGCATGGGTAGAACACATCAGGTGTAAAGATTTTCAAAGAAGTTAAGAAAACACTAATTCAGGACAAGCTGAAGTAGAATTCACTAAGGTGTGTTTTAACTGATGATGGTAAGAATATGTGTGGGACAGAAAAAAGCTTATTATTTAGTTGGACAGATTTACAAAGTTTGTGCACATGTAAGCACTTAAAGCCTATGGTTACTTTAGGTTTTTTTTCAGAACTACAAGCTAAATATCCCGATTTACTCAACCCCACAGCTATTTGATGGCTTAGCAGTCAGTGGTGAAGGTTTATTGTGAATTTTTGAGCTCTGGGGCTGAGATAGAAATGTTTTTTAACTTGAAGAACCACCTGCAGATACTTATCAGACACTGAATTACTTTGGAAGATAGCTTTTGCTGCATTCTTGGTATTATTGTCTAATGTCTTCAATCTAAAACTACAAAGCAAAAGAGTGCTTGTATGTGAAATGTATATATGGTAAAGTCATTTGATGACAACTAATTTTTGAATCACAAGTAATGTCAGACTGCTTTTCATACTCCCACAGTTTTCAAAAGTTCAAACGAAAGAAGTACGATTTCTATTTCAACAAAAATTAGCAGTAGATATATTTCCTGAGTCCAAATTATACAATTTTTCAGACCTTGTTGCAATCGCAAAGGAAATTTTCATATTTCAAAATCCATTTAATCATGAAAACGAGGAGTGTTCCACCTCACCTTCAGCTGGAAGTAATTAATCTACAAGGTAAGGACATGTTAAAAGGCAAACATCAGGAGAGGAAACTATTCGACTTCTATAATTGCCTACCTAGTGCTATATATAGTCAATTAAAATAATAGGCTCATAGATTGATATCAGTATTTGACAGGACTTGTGTGAAAAGACGTTTTCAAATATGAAGTATGTAAAATTTCATTACAGACCAAAATTAATAGAGAAAACTTTGCAGTCTATTTTGATGATAGGGAACACCAACTTTAAACCCCAATTAAACAAAAATGTTATTCCCATAAATTAATTTCATTCTCTATAGTCGATGTGTATTACAGAGAAAAATCGTACTCAATTTTCTTTCTTTCCTTTTTTTTTTTGAAGTACAATTTCCATTTATTTTTCCCCCAGAGAACTTTTCTTCACTCCTTAAAAGACTTAGCTCCTTACATGGGCTTTGGTGGAGATCATGGGGCAGCACCCACAGGTCTAAATAGGGGTGGGCATGTTTGGTCCTTCCGGGCTTCACGAGAATGATTCCTGACTACCTTGCTGTGAATGGCACAGCTCACATAGTAATGCAGCTTCACATACTAGTACAGCTTGGGAAGCACATTGGCGTCGAAGACACTCACTTCGGAGATGTCCCTAATGGCTGCGGCCTCTACTATGTTTCCAATGACAAACTTCTTAATGGCCTTGTCCTTGGGCACACACTGGGTACAGTTGGTGCAACGAATAGGCTGCACATGGCCTCGGCCTTTTTTGGCATGACCGTTATTCCTTCTTTTCTTGGTCATGCACCCCAACCAGGGCCAGGGATCCAGCCTGCATCCGAGGTATGTGCCCTTGACCAGAATCGAACCCAGGTGAGAGACATAAGTAAAGTCAGAGTGTCTAGAAAAAATTAAAGGGAAGATATCCTAAAACTTCCAGGAAATCTCCACCAATGAAGCAGAGAAAAAAAAATGCCTTATTATTATGTGAGCAACAAACCAAACTGAGTTGGGGTCTAAGACAATTTGCTCATATGATTGCAAAGACAGACAGAAACTCCCAGATTGGAGAGGGCTCCCCTGAGGGCTCCCAGATTGGAGAGGGTGCAGGTCGGGCTGAGGGACCCCCACACTCCCCAGTGCACGAATGTCGTGCACGAGGCCTCTAGTATGGTAATAATTGAGAAGATTCACTGATAGTTTTGTATTACCCGTTCAGCAAAGCAGCCACTTTTTGCAAATAGCCATTTATACTAAAAAATAATCTATCAAAGTATAATAAAAATAAATGTTACCATGGAATGGGTACTGGATAAGTGAACTTTCCTGGTAACCAAAGTGTAATTGGATTCTGAAGCTTTACTAATTTTGATGGTCCTTTTTCCTCAAATGTATTGTACATTTTCTTAATCTGTGACATGAAATATATTCATTATGAATTAACTGTTTACTTGAGGGTTCCAAGTTCTTACGGCGGGCCATAATTATTCCTAATGTTTTTGTAAACTTTTTTAAAAATATTTTTATTGATTTTAGAGAGGAAGGGATAGGGAGAGAGTGATAGAAACATCAGTGATGAGAGAGAATCATTGATTGGCTGCTTCCTGCACACTCCCCACTAGGGATCGAACCCAGGCTTGTGCCCTTGACTAGAATCGAATTCGGGACCCTTCAATCCACAGGCCGATGCTTGATCCACTGAGCCAAACCAGCTAGGGCAGTTTTTCTAAATTTTAAACAACAAATAGATATTCAGGCACAAGGAGCATTGAAATCAATTTTAAGTACTCTCTTCATTTCTATGATTATATATGACAAATACTAACACCATTGTATTTATCTATTTATTTTATTTTGTGTTTTTTTATTTGAGAGAGATTGAGACAGACATTGATGTGGGTGAAAAACATCGATCGGTTGCCTCCCATACCCACCCTGATGGGAATCAAACCAGAAACTGAGGTATGTCCCCTGACCAGGAATCGAACCCACCACCTTTTGGTATATGGGACAACGCTCCAACTGTCTGAGCCATACCAGCCAGAATAGCACTGGTGTATTTAGGCATATATGTATTTTCATTGTAACCTTGCTTATAATAGGAAAAAACTCTGGCATCTTTTGATTCTGCATTCCCATCTAGTCACCAATATGCTGCTAAGTCCTATCTCTAGTTTACTATCATCCTTTTCTCTTTATTCTCATTGCCATGACCTTAATAGAGGCCGTTTTTATATTTTGTGTAGATTGCCTAGAACTCAAAACTTTTAGCTAGTATTTTTCTCCACTTGAAATGCATCTTAATTATGTATACCTAAGTCACAGCTCTTATATTATTATTTTCAAATCTTGCATTGGCTTCCGATTGCATACAAAATACGTTGCAAACTGCTTAGCCTAGTATTCAGGGTCTCCTGTGATCTGGCCCCAACCTGCCATTCCAACTCTGTTTCCCACTGCTACCTTTAATACTCCCCTTCACACCCTTCTAAATGGAAGTCTGTTCCACTGTTCTTGAGAGTCACTGTAACATGAATTAGAATGTAATTTGTTTGGGAATAAAGGAAAGATGTCAGCTTACTTTAGAATTTCTTTGTTTCATTGTGATATTTTTCCCTCCCAGCATGTTAAAGTATTGAATCACCAAATAACAGCTGAGAGCACTTTTCTAAAGGAGTGGAATATAGCAACTTGCAGAGCAGTGCAATTCTGTACCCAGTACACATTCATCTCATTATTTCCCTTCATCTTGGTATGACAGAACTGTTTCGGAAGTGATTATTGTGTGATTCTCCTGGTTCTCATAGTCTTAAATAAAATTTATCTTTCAGACGGCAAATGGCTACATCTTGTTTTTTCATATTACATCTACAAGAGGGGACAAGTACCTTTATGAACCAGTGTATCCCAAGTAAGTTCATCTTTCATTCTTTTAATATTTGATATTTACACTTTGAATTTACAAAACATTACAATTCTGGGTTGTCTGAAGTGATTAAAATAAGCTAAGCTAGTATTTCCAAAATAGTGTTTAAAAAATTACCAGGTCTTTGAACTCTCATTACTTGAATAAAGAATTCTGTAGTTAAATAAGTCTGAGAACCTTGGGTGAAAGTACTATATCCCTTCTTAGACATTCAGAATTACTATTAATATACTCCAGTTCTAGCATTCTCCCATCCTTATCAAGGAGCTGCTAAGAGACCATAGGGGGAGAGGTGAAATGTTTTAAGTAAGTTGAAAGGGCACTTTTTCTTGTGTATATATTTTTGTATATGAATAGAAAAGAATTTGAAGGAACATGGACTTTGATCTTTAAACTATGTTATTCTGTATATTTTGCATTGTTTTCTTACCTTTTCTTTTTTTAATATATCTTATTGATATTTTACAGAGAGGAAGGGAGAGGGATAAAGAGTTAGAAATAGCAATGAGAGAGAAACATCGATCAGCTGCCTCCAGCACACCCCCTACTGGGGATGTGCCCGCAACCAAGGTACATGCCTTTGACCAGAATCGAACCTGGGACCTTTCAGTCCGCAGGCCGACACTCTATCCACTGAGCCAATCCGGTTAGGGCTTCTTACCTTTTTTTAACCTTACTTTTGAAGTGAAAGAATGTTTTATTGAAAGAACTTTGGAAATAAAAGAACATATAATTTTAAAGAAAAATACCTTTTAAAAAAGATCAAGTCATTAATGTGTATGAAAATATAGATAAATATCTCATTTCTAGGTGGTGGAAGACAGCCAAAGTTTATCGTGTATATAAGAAATTAAAGGGAAAATTGATTTTATTATGTGAAAATTTACATTTCTGAGAATAGGGGAAAAAAGAACAACATTAAAAGGGCAAGTAACAAACTGGGAAAAATTTTGCAGTAAATAGGACCAAGGCTTACTCTTTTTATAAAGAAGTAACACAGAGTTTCAAAAGATAAATAAGCAAAAGCAATCTCAAAAGGGAAAATATAATTAACCTGCATTAGTAACTCTAAACAATAACTCAAAGCAAAACATTATTATAACAATTTTAAAAGACACATTTCAGTATATAAAAATAGTTGTGGAAGAATGGTAAAATGTATTTTGCACGCTTTTAGTAGATATACACAAAGGTGGGAGTCAACTGTGGTACATTCTCCTAAAATAATGTGCATCATTAAATATAATGTCTCAGAAAAACTTATAAACTTGAGAATCTGATCATATAATACCTAGTGAAGAAACAAGTCATACAAAATTATATACGTAATATGACCACTACTTTGTAAAAACAAAACAAAACATAAAAAATCATCTAAAGAAAAATGCTGGAACAATACATATATTGTTATTGCTCCTAAATGGTAAAACTATAGTGATTTTCCAGCTTCTTTCAACTCTTGAACTTTCCAAAATTTTTTATATTTACTGTGGTAAAAAAAATAATAATAATAATAGTCCATGTATTTGAAAATCTAAAATAAAAAGGCTACAATTTTTAAGAAATGGCATTGTGAAAGTGTTTCTTCAAATAACATTTGTTAATATTTTGGGAAAGGCTAACATACATCATGTAGCTCATAGGTTTTAGGAAATTAGATTTTCCTTGATGCTGTTAGTCACTCTTTTTGTAAGAAATAGTGTTAATTGAGCTTTTCTGAGTTTTGGAAATTTTTTGAAAAGAACAGAAATTCTTTTGATGATGGAATTTAATTTGATTATTTTTCAATAAAAATCTTCAATGCAAAGACCCTTTGGCAGAAAAAGTATAATGTTAAGATGGTATGGACATTGTAATAGGTAGTTGATATATTTAGAAATTTTAAATATAAAGCTTATTATTTTTTCATTCTAAGTAGTAATTTTGTGAATCTTAGAAATACTTGTACTCAGTGTCTAACATGTCATTTACTTGTGCATTTTAAGCTACTGCATCCCAAGTCCACTTTAGACATGCTCCTGTCAATAAAAAGCAATAATCAGGATAATCTGAACTTAACTGTAATCCTATATAATAAAGAGGTAATATGCAAATTAATCCTCACACACTCACAAGATGGCTGCCTACAACCAACAGGGAGGATAGTGAGGGACGACCAAACAACTGAACAAGCAGGCTGTGTCAGGTGACCAGGCTGGGAGGGGGGTTAGTGAGGGACGACCAAATGACTGAACAGCAGGCTGCGTGAGGTGACCAGGCTGGCAAAGGGAGGCAATTGGGGGCGACCAGGCCAGCAGGGGGAGCAGTAAAGGGTGACCAGGCCGGCAGTGGGGGGGCAGTTAGGGGCGACCAGGCAGGCAGGCAGGCAGGTGAGTGGTTAGGAGCTAGCGGTCCAGGATTGGAGAAAGTGCAGGCTGGACTGAGGGGACCTGTCCCCTGTGCATGAACTTCGTGCACCAGGCCTCTAGTAATTTATACTATTACTAGAGACCCAGTGCATGAAAATTCATTCACTGGAGGGAGGTGTCCCTCAGCCTGACCTGCCCCCTCTCACAGTCCAGGAGCCCTCAGGGGCGGGAAGTGACCTGGCAGTCAGGGGAAGGCGATGCCCCATCACACCTCTGCTGCTGCCACTGCTGGTAGTGCAGGCCTTGGCCGGCCCTGGTTACCTGCACTTCGGGCGGCCCTGGGCGGCTGGACAGCCAACATTTGAAGCTTGCCTGCACCTCGGGCCAGCCCTGGGGGGGTGAGGGGACTGGGGGACTCTGAAGGCAGGTGCCCCAGCAGGGCTGAGGGGACTGGGTGCCACCATCTTTGAGGACGGGGCAGTAAATTAGCATATTCCCTCCTTATTGGCTGTGGGTGCCTCCATTTTGCAATGGTGTGAGGGTCAATTAGCATATTCACTCTTTATTAGATAGGATAGTTGGGCTGAGTCTTGAAACAGTGAAAAATACTGTTTTCTTTATTCCAACTCACAAACATGACTTACATATATACATATACAGTGTTTTGGAATAGTATTTTAAAAATCACTTTTGTGTTCCAGAAAAGTTTTAGAATTTCTTGCGTTCTGTTTCTAAGACTTGGGGGGAGGCCACTTAACTAACTAGTAGTCCTGACAGTGCATGAACTTGGTTGTATTTGACTATGTATGTTGGGCTAGAGAACTAATAAAGAGCATTGTTTTTAGTTTTCATTTGAGTATTCTCCCACATATCATATTGGGATTTTCAGTTTGAGTACATGAGCTCAATAAAATGTATAACCTTAGAGCAGCATGAATCACTAGTGGTTAAAGGAACAGGCTTTGGCATCAGATAGACCTGGAATTAAATGTCAGCTCTGCCTCTGTTCAGCTCTATGACTTCTATTTGGTTATTTAATACCTCCAAAACCTGTTTCCTCATCCTTAGAACGAGATCACAGTAGTAATTATTTCCGAGGATTAAGTGAGATCATGCATATTAAATGTTCAGATAAGTGCCCTGCTCATGGGAAAATCAATGAAGGATAGCTGCTGTTATCACTAATGTATTTTTCCTTCACCAAATTCTTACTTCATTTCTGATATTTTAAGTCGTTTTATATAATATATAAATAATATATACCATGTATTAAGTAATTGTTTATTTTTTTTATATTTGGCTGGATAATAAGGTACTTTTTCCCCAGAGTTATACTCTGCGTAACTGCTGCATAAACTTTTTAAAAATCTCTTACAGGGAAACAGTTTTGCAGAGCAAAGTGAATGCGAGGACTTAGAGTCAGCCTGTTGTGTATTTGTGTTCTAAACCACTTTTTTAGTTGAGTTACTTAGTCCGAGTTGGTAGTTTTTCTGTAGAACCTATTTGTAAAATTGAAATAAAAATACTTTCTTCTTCAATTGTTTGGAGGATTATATAAGTTCAGGTTTTTAAAGCCTGGAAAATGGTGGCTCATATATTGGTTTAAGGAGGGTTTTAAAAATGTTTTACTTTAAAAAAAAATATTTTCATTGATTTCAGAGAGGAAGGAGAGGGGGAGAGAGAGAGAGAGAGATAGAAACATCAATGATGAGAGAGAATCATTGATAGGCTGCCTCCTGCCTACTGGGGATGGAGCCTGCAACCTGGGCATGTGCCCTGACTGGGAATCGAACCATGACCTCCTGGTTCATAGGTCGATGCTCAACCACTGAGCCATTCAAGCCAGGCAGAAATGTTTTACTTTTGACAGTGTATCATTGTCATCATTTGTGTCATTGTAAATATTTATGCAGTTCAAGATGCTATTCTACGCACTTTTTCAAGTTCATTTAATCCCTGTAACAACCTTGCAAGGTAGTTAGGTACAGTTACTCTGCAAACCACAGCAGAGATGGAGAGAGAGGCCAAGTGACTCATTCATAGTCACACTACTAAGTGGCACAGGACTCAGACATAATTGTTGTATCTTCAAAGTCTGTGCTCTTTATTACTAATACTACATTGCCTAAACTATATTTATGCCTATCTAACTGTCTACTTTGGGATTTATTTGGAAAATAGGGAATAAAAAAGAGGAGAAATGATCTGGAATGGTTTATTATAGTTCTGAAGAATAGAAGCATCATAATCAAGGCCAATAGTTAGTAGTTGTCTTCTCAGTTATAGAAACTATTGTCTCTTGTTTCTGTGCTCTAAATCTTATGAGTCCATCACTCGAGTTTTTCTAGAGTACCTCCGCTTCCCAGTATTATGTGACAGCATCTTAACTCAGACCGCATGTCATTTTCCAGTGTGCTCCACCTGAGACAGGTCAGGTGCCTCCGTGATCTTTTCGTAGTTTCCAGAGTGCTGTTTCCAGCAAGAGTTGGGAGTCAGCCTTCAACAATGATGGCAGTCTTATTAAATGACTTTTTATGCCTCAAAGTTCATTTATTCTTTGATTAATGAATGTTTCGCTGTTATCTTTTGTGTCTTTATAAATTCTGCTGTATATTAAACTATCCCTTCAGACTATGGATAGACTTATCTAGTCAAGGTCGTCTGGCTTCTTTTTTGTGTCTTGCAACTTGCAGTGAAATTAATAAAAGAAATTGCCAGGGATAAATCGGAAAATAAATGTGTGTTTAGCTTTAGAACATATTGATGTATTTATCCTTAAATATGAGTTTAGTAGATCTTGAAACTGCAAATCAAATTTATTTCATTATAATGAAAATAATTTCAACAAATATGTTATCTGCACGAATGCAGATATTTCCCCCCTTATTCATCTTTCCACTTCTACTGTTAACTTCATATTTTTAAAAGACTAGCCTATTGATGCCAAAGTTCTTTTTTTTTAATTTGTACATTCTAAACTTCAGTACATTTAATTATCAAATATTTAAAATGTAGATATTATCTCTAAAACAACTATCAAAACTTCCTGTCCCCCACTCCAGTATATTTCATTAGATTTTGAGAATTTAGCAGACTGTTAATGAATTAGTGCTAGGTGGAAAGCAAGAAAAGGATAACTAATCAAGGCTTGAGGTTTCTAACCTTAACACAACTTTTTCAAAAATCCAGAAACGTACTAAATTACATCAAGTTTAGAGGAGAAAGGAGGTATGAATTAGTTATAAATGTGAAAGTTTCCCTCAACATTTTTTTTTAGTGTTAATTTTCTGGCGAATAAACTAACTGCTTTTCTTTTATTTCCTTGATCTTATCAAAACATCAAAATGTACTTTGATTTCAATATGTATGTATTCTGTAAATGTACATGTGCAACCATTAGCTGAACTTTGTACATTTTATGTATCCATTAGTTTACCTCATAATTGCATGAGCACTTACTAATAAGATTGTTAGGGATGTTATTGTATAAATACCCTGTTGACCACAGATATAAGACTGGCACCTAAGCCCTAGCTGGTTTGGCTCAATGGTTAGAGCGTCAGCCTGCAGACTGAAGGGTCCCAGGTTCGATTCCAGTCAAGGGCATGTGCCTTGATTACGGGCACATCCCCAGTAGGAGATGTGCAGGAGGCAGCTGATCGATGTTTCTCTCTCATTGATGTTTCTAACTCTCTATCCCTCTCCCTTCCTCTCTGTGAAGGAATCAATAAAATATATTTAAAAAAAAACAAAACAGACTGGCACCTAAACCCAAAGAATGATAGAAGTGTTCAAAGATCTGCCCACTTCAGAGAACCCTGCACATGGTTCTTACCAGATTGAAGGCTGTCTGGATGTGTAATAATATAAACAAAAAGCTTTTTTAAAAACACACATAATATATAAAGGCCTGGTGGTAAGGGTGCCTATCTCTTTCTGAAAACTTATTGTCATGCATCCATCTCTGTTTAAGTATGGAATTTTTTCCAAGCTCCATGACTATTATAGGTACTAGGGATGCAGCAGTGAAACAAAGGGGGTGGGGGTGGCAAAAACTATGCAGAGAGCTGTGTTCTTCTAGTAGACAGTGACAAATAAGTAAAATACATTGAAAATGAGATACATTCTATGAAGAAAAATAAAGCAGGGCAAGGGATAGTGAGTGGGGACACAACTCGAAATAGAGTGGTCAGGATCTTCACTGAGAACATGACATTTAAAAAGATCTCAGAGGTGAGGAAATAAAACATACACCCAGGGAAGAGTATTCTGGAAGATATTATTGAAATAAGTTTTAGGTTCTGTCTTATATTATAGTTGAAAAATCAGAAGGGAGAAATTTTTTAAGTGTAAAAAATAAATTCATTCTTATTTTTAAGTAACTTAATCCCAGGAAAGCCTATGGCCAGTTTCCTTTTTCTGTAAACGACACCACCATTTACTTGATTTTATTTGTTCTGTCTGCCTCATGGCTCTACTAGCCAGTGTGTAGCAAGTCCCCTCTATTCCACCTTCTGTGCATCCTGTGTGTTTTTCCTTGGATGTAATCTGTATGGTGTTTCCTTCTCCTAGCAACACTACTTTAGTTTTAGCTTTCTCTTGGATTGCTGTAATATCTTCTTAAACCATCTTTATAGTTTTCCCCTAAATGAATTTGCTGACATAAAATTTACATGCCATTTCCGTACATAAAATGTTTCAGTGGCTTTCCTTAGCTTTCAGGATTAATCATGTTGCTGTCTTTTATTTGAGTTTTATTTTACTCATCTGAAAACTGGAGTTAATTCCATCTACTTCATAAAGATGTTATTCATTAAGTTTAAATCAAAACCTTAGATTACTGTATAGTACCTAAATTATGCTTTATTCCCTAGGGTTTTGTTATTTGTTCTCTTCTGTTCTACATTTTAATTATTCCTTAATGTAGTACCACTTTCTTGAGCTTCAGGCCTACCTTGCAGGCTATATCCATTTAGATGTATCTCTAGGCAATGTCAAGTTCATTATGTCTAAACCTAACTCATTTCCTTTCTACCAACCCAAACATGCTATTGCTTTTCTAAAATTGAAAAGCCAGGGTTTACCTAAATCTGCTTTAAAATTCAAACACAGCTTGAACACACAGAGCTTATAATTAGCTTGTTCTTGTTAACTAATAGCCAAAGATTGTTAGCCATTTTAGGAAAGTGGCCAATTTAAAAAAGAGGCATTAGAAAAAAGGGAAACTCAAAGAAAATAGGCAATGCAGGAAACAAAAACACTTTGAAGAAATGATAAACAACCTCAGATACTAATTAAAACAACAACAGAAAACCATGGGTGCTATACGTAAAAAGGGGAGGTGGGTGAGAAAGTTCCTGGAATAAAAAGTATAATAAGCAAATATAAAAGAATTGGAAAAAATAGTTCAGGAACTCTCCCAGGATATAGAACAAAAGACAAAGTCAAGGGAAAATTAGAAGTTAATTTAAGCTTCAATATCTAACCTAATAGGAGTTCCAGAAAAAGAACAGAACTGGAGAACCTCATTAGTATATTAAGGAAATAAAACATACATTTTCCAGACTTAAACTAAGCACATCAGTCATTAGATTGTCACCAAGCTTCTATATGGAAAATAATCTGAGTTCAAAAAGTAAGCAAGAAGCTTTCTGAGCATCAAAGTAATTTTCACAAAGTGAAGTACCTTGGAAGCTATTGCTCTTGTTAGATTCCTTGCACATAGTTTTAATAGTATTAACAAATTGGTTTCCAGGATTATCGATGACTAGAAAAAGAGAGATGACTTAGGCAGGCTAATTGTTGCCAAGAGTATGTGATAGCTGATAGTAAGAAAATAGACAGCTATTAAATTCCAGCACAGGCATTGAGAAAGATGGTCCTATGCCATGTGGAGATAAGGATTCCAGGGCAGTTTTATAATCCTTTTAAGTAGCTGCATGGAACAGCTTGGTTATGTTGACATTGATTCAGCACTCTAGTTGCAGTCATTTAATGCCACAAAATTTTCAAATTTAGCCATTTTGCTATTTATTACCAAGTGTTTTGTGAAACATCTAATTGCATCCCTGAATCGAACTGAATTCTAATACATACCCAAAGGATAGAAATGAAGGATGAGGTATGGAGTAAGGTAAGATGAGGCAAGGATTTGGATCACTTTGGACATGCACTATATAGAATGGTGTATGTCTTCCCATAGTTGCTCATCTCAGTAAGGGCTATCAGATAATTAAAACAAAATCTCTGTTCTCTTGTGAGTTCACTTTTATCTTGTGTTTTTTCTTTAATATTCTTTGTTCTCCCTTCACTCCCACCTCTCCAACACAACTTACATCAGTCAAACGCATTTGTTTCTAATTGATAAACAGATATGTCTGCTATAGTAGAATTTAGGTCTGCTTTTCAACTGAGAACCTACAGGATGAACACCTGATTTAAAAGTCTGATTAAGTTTACTTTATTTAATTGGGTATATATTAGAGAGTGAATAAGAATTCAATTTCTTTTTCTTTAATCCTTTATCTTTGCTATGCTTTAGAGGAAGCCCACAAATGAAGGGGACACCCCATTTTAAGGAAGAACAGTGTGCTCCCGCATTAACTTTAGAGATGAGGAAAGTATTGGATTTGCAAGCACCCATTACAAGGTACAGTACTTTGGTTAACTATAGCATTTTGTGATGACAGTAGGCGATGTAGTTGGTTAATCATACGATCAATAAGAAGATTGATTTCATTTCTTTTCATTGAGGATAACTTTTTTAACCCTAGAAATTCTTGATTAACCCTTATAAAAATGTGAAAATTTATAGATGGTACATTATTATACTTAAATCATTATAATAAAGCCCATAAATTGGGTATACTAACTATAATGTTATTTTAGAAGTTTGTATTTATGGTAAGATCTATAAGTTGTTTGAACGATATGACGTAGTCCATATTACTTAAAAGATACTGAAGAGTAAAGGTTGAGAAAAAGAAAGTGCCTTTGTTTCTATAGCTTTTATAACTTTTGGAGAATTATGTTGTACTTGGGAGAAGGTTGAGCATTCTGATCCAAGTGTCAGTAGGGTTTTGTAATAAGAAGACCAGAGTACCAAAATAGCAAAAATTATTTTACGTTCATTGATAGAAAAACAAATTACTGTACCTATAATTTAATTTTATTTCCTTATTGCTTCACATTTGACATGTTATTTCTATGGAAGTTGATTAAGCAATATCTGTTAAAGTTAGAAATGTTCATGGCCTTTGCCTCGCGTTTCTACTTCTAGGAGTTAATCTTGCACATATAATAATACATATTGGGAATGACATACAGCATTTTTTATTGTACACTAGAGGCCTGGTACACGACATTTGTGCACTGAGGTGGGGGAGGTCCCTCAGCCCGGCCTGCACCCTCTCGCAGTCCAGGACCCCTTGGGGGATCCTTAGCGCTGCCATGGAGGCTGGAGAGGCTCCTGCCACCACCACCGCCCAGCTTTTAAGTGGCATTCCCCCTGTGGGAGTGCACTGACCACCAGGGGACAGCTCCTGCATCGAGCTTCTGCCCCCTGGTGGTCAGTGCATGTCATAGGAACCGGTCGTTTCACTGGTCAATTTGCATATTAACCTTTTATTATATAGGATTGTTAACAGTAGTAAAAGGTTGAAAACTACCTAAATATCTATCAGTAGGGATCTGTTTAAATACATTTTCTTATATCTGTACAGTGGGAATAAGATGCATCTGTAAAACCAGTGAGGGTATTCTTTACTGATGAAAACTTCCCAAATATGTTTTTTGGAAGAAAAAACAAGGTGTGCTCTATACAAGAATGCTATTATTTGTTTTTTAAAAGGAGCACGTGGTGGTAGACTTTGTATTGTTCTGGAAGAATACATAAGACTGGGCATGAGAACTGAGTGGCTGGAGGACAGTTTTGGGAAAAAGACTTTTTACTATATACTGTTAATAAATACTGAAATATATGTATGTAATATCTATACGAATAAAAGGGTATTATGCTAATTAGATCACATAAACCAGACGTCTTCAGAATGTCCTTTCGGACAAAGCTGCAGCAGTGGTAGCAGCAGCAGCAGCGGGGTTATGGGGGCAGCGCCTTTCCCTGATGGGCCCAGTTGCCTCCCGCAGAGGGAGGCCAGACTGCGGGCCTAAACCATCAGTGGGACATCTCCTGAGGGCTCCCGGACTATGAGAGGGGGCAGGCTGGGCTGAGGGACTCCCCCCCTCCAGTGCATGAATTTTTATTCACCTGGCCTCTAGTGTAAATATATTGAACTATAAAAATGTAATAGCTATGTTTTTAAAATTCTTCTGATTCACAGTTCTAATGAACAGCTTCTTTCACTGTTTTGTTAGAATATAGTACAGATACTGGTCCATATTAAGTGAAATTGTATACAGGTAGCTGGCAATTGTCTTGCCTTGTTTAATCTATGTTTTTATATATTCCCCTTATAGAAAAAAAATGCGTTTGGTTTTTGTTTGCTTAAATGTGATCAGGGTTATAAAAGATTGAGTACACATTATTCATCACCTTGGTCAAAAAGTTGCTCTTTACTTCAGATTTTATTTCAGCATATAGATTTCTTTTCAAGAATGTAATTTGTTGCAAAGGGATTTTGAATGTCTGTGAGTACCAAACGGGGTGGAACTGTACAGCATGGTGTTCTACCTCCACCTGGTGGTAACAATTGTGTGGTTCATGGAAATGGGATAGAAAAAAAGCCTTTAAAACAAAGAATTCTTGCCATCTTGTACAAATTATCCCTCCCACTACCAAAAATATGTCATATAAAGTTATGGGTAATGGTTACACTGTTGCTTATAGGCATAAGATGGCAAAAGTACTGCTATCTTTTTTTCAATTAATTTATTTTTTATTATCTGAGTGTTTTTAAATTTGTTTTCCCCAAACATTATTGCCATCTTTTAATTTTTCGTTGAAAAAAAAGTATAGGATTAATGTTAAGCATCCAAACTTTGTTATTAATTGAGGATAGAAAGCTAAAAAGTACTAACCATTACCACACAATAAATGATAATAAATACCATAGTGTATTCCATATCTTGTTCCATCCTAGACACTTAGGAAAGCCGTATGTAGTATATAGTATTTAATACTAATTAGGTATTAAATATATTTGCATATTTGAGAATTGATAATTATGAATTATATTTTTCTAAAAAACACTTCTGGAATATCAGGTAGTTGTTATAAAGCCCATGATGAAGTTAGTAATTAGAGAGGCTCACTGAGGATATAGAGTATATTTATGTGGTTTCAAAATATTAAAAAAACAGTATAAATGAAAAGACATGGGATATTGGTTACTGGTACAGGGTCCTGATATCCCGTGATGCCAAGCATTAATCCTTTAGTAGTTAAATCTTTGTGAGTGAGGGAATCAGTGATGGACAGGCACTTGAGTGGCTTGGAACAAGGCCTGTTTAACTTCTTTGGAACTATTCAGTACTTTAACAACTGACTTCAGCCTTTGTTTAATGAGTTTGTTTAGTTTTAATGAAATGAGGCTATATATCTTTTCCTATAGATTTTTAAAATCATTATCACAATTATTTTAAAGTCGTTAATCTTTTAATTCCAACATCAGGATTTTGTGTGTGTCTATTTATGGTTGATTTTTTTTTCTCTTGACTCTTGGTCACATTTGCCTGTTTACTCACATGTGTGGTCATATTTTTTCACAGCACTGTGGGTGATGATGTAGATTCTTAATTACGTTAACTTTGTCAGAAGAGTTTTGCCTAGCAGGCAGTTAAAATGCTGCAGGATAACCTGGTCATATGCAGTAATTCTAGGAAGATAGGAGCAGGGGAGAGAGAGAAAATATAGTTTGAAAAAAACCTAGGCTGAGTCCTGCTGAATGAAAATCACTGGTAAAACAATGACTGTTCTGCTCACTGGCCTCTTTTCACATGTAGTAGCAGATCTAAAATGTAAGTTTTTGTATTCTGCTCAACACATGCTACATATAAACTTTATCATAAAAATATAAATTTGAAATGAAAGAACACGTGTAATACTTTAAAAGGTGAAAGTTAAAACTGGGAATTTTACTTGATTACAAATGCTCTGGTGTTCAAGAGATGGATCTAGGTTGTGGGGACATGTTCTACTCTGTTTCAGTATTGTCTCAAATCCTTGGGGAATGAGTCACTGAACTCAACTTTCCAAAGAATTGAAGGTTTAATTTAAGAATTAAAACATTTTTTACCATTATGGATTTAAATGTTTATGAATTATACTCTTTTTTAATAGTGTATATTAGAGTATATATTATAGACATACAACATTTTATCAATCTTGTTTCTACTTTGATACTCTTGAGTTTTCTTTCTTAAATTCATCTTATTTCCTAGGCTTTCTTGGTACTAATTTCTGCTGTTTCTTCCCCTATTCTCTTTTTCTTTCTCCCTGCCAGTACTTCTGCAGTTTCCTTTATGGATTCCCCTTTTTTCCCTCCTTCCACAAACATTTATTGCCAAATATAACTAGCACTGCCCTAGGGCCTGGGCATGTAAGAGTAAATCAAGTAGGCATTTATTTGCCACTCGGTAAGTAAATGTTAAATCTCTTTGCAGCCTGGCCAGTGTGACTTAGTGATTGAGCGTCGAACCAGAAAGTCACGGTGCGATCCCTGGTCAGGGCATATACCTGCTAGATCCTAAGTATGGGGCGTGCAGGAGGCAACCAGTCAATGATTCTCTCTCATCATTGATGTTTCTATCTCTCTCCCTCGTCCCCTCTCTGTGAAATCAATAAAAATATATTTTAGAAAAAATAAAAATAAAAAATAAATATCTTTGCAAATATCAATAAGTGCTGAGATTATACTACATACAGTAGGTCCTCGGGTTATGTTGGAGATCCGTTCCTGCCCCGCGACGTAACTCGATTTTTGCCATAGTCGGAACCCACCTACATAAGCACCTACATCACTCACATGGAGCACATACACAGCAGTAATGAAGTGAAAACAGTAAAAAAAAAAAAAAAAGAAAAGTAAAAGAAAGATAACAATTCCTGACCTTTACTTGTGGTAAGTAAATAATAAAAAACATAAAGCACATATGTACATACGTCGAAATGATGGAACTTTTTTTTATATAAATAAATGGGAAATGGCGATGTAGTAACCGCGAAATGACGTATGTCGAGTCCAACGTAACCCGAGGATTGTCTGTAATTACTTTTCAATACTTAATCAACTGAGAGTTCTTCTAAAGGGAGAAACTTATTTTATTGACCTTGGAATCTCCAGCAGAGAGCATAGCACCTGCTACAGAGCATAGGCTTAATAAATATTTGTTCAGTAGATGAACAAATTGAGACTCACGATAACCTTGGAAACACAGTGGTCTAAAACTGCTCTCCAGTACAGTAGCCACTAATGAAATGAATTCATTTCAGTTTAAATTAGTTAAAAGTAAGCAAAATTTAAAATTCAGTTCTGTCACACTAGCCATATTTCAAGAGTGCAGTTATGTGTAGCTAGTGGCTACTGTGCTCGACAGTGCAGATACAGAACACTTTATCACTGGTGAAAGTTCTGTTGGACAGGGTGAGCGCAGTGTTACTCTATGCTCAGTGGCTCCAGGTCGTCATCCTTTCATTCGTTGTTCTTTATATATTTTCTCTGCCTCTTGTCAGCTACCACTCTTCCTTCCATCTTCTAATTTGTTGTTCCAGTATTTCTAGTTTTTAACTGAGTTCATCAAATTTGTGACTATGGCTGCCCATAGTCTTCCATTTCTTCCAGAATTTCTGATTCTAGATTGAATTACACATAAAGTTACTATATAACTAAATTGTAAATAAATGACAGTTTGTAAGTGGTTTCATTATCTTCTCTGAATGAATATTCTCTAGGGCAATTATATTCATACTCATTGATTTCCCAGTTTACTCTCTTAAAAGGTAACTGATAACAAATTGCTTACTTCCCTACAGTTTGCAGTCTGTGCTGGAAGATCTCCTGGTTGCTACTTCTGATGGACAGCTTCATCTTATTCACTGGGAAGGAATGACAAATGGAAAGAAAGCTATTAATCTTTCCACAGTACCCTTTTCACTAGATCTGCAGTCATCTAGAGGTAGTTATACTTTCTGCATGGGGTAGAACCAGATGATTAATATTTTATATAACCTAGTTAGATATTGCAGTGGATGAACATTGATTTTTCTACTTTGGAATTAATTATGCAAGGGAGTTGTTTCTGTGTATCTCAGTAGGAAGGAGTGGTTGCATTGTTTAATGTTTTTAGGTCATTGTTTTTGCCTTTTTAACTATCCTTACAGGGTTTTTAAGCAAAAATGTGAGGGAATTATTTATTATATTTCATGTACTTATTTTATCAGCAGGTTCATTCCTGGGCTTTGCAGATGTGCACATCAGAGACATGGAATACTGTGCCACACTTGATGGGTTTGCTGTGGTGTTTAACGATGGTAAAGTGGGATTTATTACACCAATGTCCAGTAGATTTACTGCAGAGGTATGACTGGCTTACTTTGAATGTTTATTTTATTTATTGTGCATTGAGTAATTTTAGTCTGTTACTAAATCCCTCCCCTATTTTTTAATTTATGATTTTATGGGTTATTGTTAATTAATTTTATTTAGTATCTTTATTGAAAGTATTAGAGGTCCCCTCCCCCCCCAACCCCGTCCACCCCATTCACCTGTGAATTAATTTTTAAAATAAAAAATATGTATATATACACACACACATATATATATAGTGTAAGTAGACCAATAATTGTCTATTAGACACGCTAAAGAAAAATGAGATTTCCTGCCCTCCCTGCTCTCTTCACACCCAATTTTCATTCTTGTAGGCAACTACTTTTTATACCTTTACTGTGTATTTTGCTGTTCATCTTCACTACTCTGTGTATTTTCTTTAATTTTTAGTTTTTAGGCTGTGTTTATGTACCTCCAACTGTGGAAAATGACCACATACTTCCCTCTCCCCAGCTTCCACCACATACTTTCCAGCATAGCTGTTGTGTTTTGATTAGATTACTATTCATTGTTTACATTGATATTGCTTTGTACACTTATATTAGTACCTGCCCCATGTGAGATGTTATATTTTTCTTTTCCTGTAGATTTTTTCTCCCACTTGGAATTAATAATTCTTAGTTCTTTTACTTTGCTTAGTTTCTATGTATTTACCACTAACTCAACCCCAGACTGTCTGCTGGTTGTGTAAATTTCCTCTCTGTTTTTTCAAGCACATAGGTAGGTGTTCTTTATTTCATATTCTTGAATAAATTTCTCTTGGAGCCTCTGACCTGCTCTAGTCTGGAGTGTTGCTCACAATACATGCCTTTAATGCAGGTGTATTGAGGCTCTCCATCATCATCCAGAGGATCCTTTACTCCTTTATTTCTGTGTGATTATTTCACAATGAATGGTTAATTCATATATGATCAGTTAATTTATGAATTTGGTTGCTGTGTAGAGACCCAAAATAAAATGTTGGGTTTGTTGATAAGCTCTGTGGGGTTTGGTTGACTATGATCTTTACTATATGGTGAGCTAACTGGATTATTTCCTTTCCTCCCATCTCTGTACCCAAAGTGCATTTGAGGAGAGTCCTGCAGTCCTTTCCAGAAAGTATATACCTGGCTGACCAAGTATTCTAGGATTTGAGTTGTGGAAGAGTTAGACTGGAGGGTCCAGATTCAGAATGTAAACTTTTACTTATCCCTGTTTTCATTGTGGTCCAGAGATCACTGGAGGTTGTTTGTTTGTTTATTTTTCTTCAAAGAAAAGCCTCCAGTTTTCTGTTAGAGTGGAGGTGGGATGTTTCTTAGCAGCTCAAATTGGGGAGGTACTCCTTGAAGACCCAGCTGCTGCTTACACAGTCTTTGAACCAGTCCTGCTTTCAGTACAGCCTTTCAGAGACATCTAACTTGCCAAGCCTTTGTGTGCCCTATAATGTAAACTTAGCTGCTTCTCAACATTCTTTACTGCCAGTTAAGGATTCTACCCTTCCTTATACTTTCCAGCTTCCGGGATTTTCTGATACTACCTCATCTCCCATTTTTTGTTCTTGCGGTTAATGCTTTTGAAAAAATCTTTTCTGTTACAGTAGTCAGAGAAGATAAATATTAGTGGTCAGTGTACTCTTTTTAACTGGAAAGGATTTTAAGGTGTGTTTTTGTTTGTATGTTTTTTCTACATGGTATCAGCTTTAAGGTTTCTAATAACTATTTTCCATTACCAACTTTATTCAGGTAGTAAGGTACTAAATAATACATTTGTAATAACATGTCAGTATGTAAATTAGAATAAAAATAAGCTTTTGAAGAACTTTTTTTTTTTACAAGGTACAAATATATTTGTAATTATGTTTGGGATTTAAATGTTTTTTACTGAAAACAAAAATATTAGAGCTGAAAATGACTTTTCTGAGTATCAATTTTTGTTAGTATTTGATTAAAGAAATTTTTCTAGTCAATTAAGGTTTAAAATATAATGGAAAATAGATGGGCATTATTAAACTAGTGGCCCGCTGCACGAAATTTGTGCAGGGGAGGGAGGGTTTCCCTCAGCCCAGCCTGCACCTCTCCAATTGGGGACTCCTTGGGGTATGTCCAACTGTGAGATCGGGCCTAAACCGGCAGTCAGACATCCCTCTTGCAATCTGGGACTGCTGGCTCCTAACCGCTCACCTGCCTGCCTGCCTGCCTGATTGCCCCTAACTGCCTCTGCCTGTGGGCCTGATCTCACCCCCAACTGCCTCTGCCTCGGCCCCCACCACCATGGCTTTGACCGGAAGGAAGTCAGTTGTCCGGTCAACCCGGTCTAATTAGCATATTACCCTTTTATTAGTATAGATAGATTATATAGGATAGGATTGCTAAATGGGGGAGAAAAAGCCTTTTTCAGCAGGAGGAGATGCTCTTAGCAGACAAAAATACATAATCCCTATGTCTGGATTGATAGCCAGCCATATGCACTATACTGCCAAAGCGGTCATTAAAAATTGAACCACTTTCTTACACCTTACACCAAACAGCTGTTGCCCTTAAAACCCCTCCTCAGCCCCCACCTTAGTTCTGCCTTTGCAGTTCACCCAGATTAGATTCTGATTGGTTGGTTTCTATGCCAGTCAACATCAAAAGCTCTGCCTCCTAGGCAGCCATTGGCTCCTCGCAATTCACCAAGATTTGAGTATCAAATCAGAGAGGCGGAGCAGCCCGCGCAGCTGCTGGCAAGGTCTGGAGAGAGAGAAAGGCACGGCTGCTGGCGAGGCCTGGAGAGAGAGAGAGAGAGAGGCAAGGGCTGATCAATAGCTACTATGGAGGCTGCGGATCAGACCCTGCTTCTGTCTCTGGGCCTGATCCACAGCCCCCTTGGCAGTCAGTGCTGGGTCGCTATAGCGACCCAGAACTGACTTCAGGACTGACTTCCAGTGTTCGGTTGTCCGTTTGGTCATTTTGGAAGTTATGCAACCTGGCTCTTTATATATATAGATGTTATAAATAGAAAATATAAATTAGAAGAAAACAATACACATGTACAGTGGAGCCTTGACTTACGAGTGTCCCGACTAACGAGTTTTTCGAGATACAAGCCATCTCTCGGCCGATTTTTTGCTTTGAGTTGCGAGCTAAAATTCGGGTTACGAGCCAGCTTCAGATACCCCACCGCTAGTTGGCGCAGCGAACGTCACAGTGAACGCCACATCAGCCCAGCATCACGTGTCTCACTCGTTCACTTTATGATTTGACATACGAGTAATTTGAGTTACGAGCTCCGTCACGGAACGAATTAAACTCGTAAGTCCAGGCCCCACTGTATTACTGGTAGTTAGGAAACACATTGGCATCTTTATATTTGACATTATTCGTTTTTAAATATATTTTTATTAATTTCAGAGAGGAAGGGAGAGGGAAAGAGAAATAGAAACATCAATGATGAGAGAGAATTATTAATCAGCTGCCTCCTGCATACCCCCTACTGGGGATCGAGTCTGCAACCCAGTCATATGGCAATTGCACCATGACCTCCTGGTTCATAGGTTGATGCCCAACCACTAAGCCACACCGACCAGGCTATAGTAGATATTATTTAAATGCTTTATAAAAATTCTGTTCAGCATTGTTTAATATATTTAACAAATAAATTAAAATATGTCAGATTATGCCACGCCTCTGCTCAAAACCCCTTCAGTAGGACTGTACTAGATGTATTGGTTAATAATGGCAGATTTTGTAATCAAAGAAAACACGATAATTTCCAGAGAAACATCAAAAGTGCTTTTATTCAGAGTAATGTCCATCACTAGCTACACATTTCCCCCATCTTTCAGGTAATTTGTGGATACTGTCCCAATAGAACTTTTCTTATTTTGAGGCAAACCATTCAGAGACCCAATTTTCCACTTCTTCGTACATTTTGAAGTGCTGCTCAGAAAGTGCGTGTGCCATCGATCGGAACAGGTGGTAATCTGAAGGAGCAAGGTCTGGTGAATACAGTGGGTGGGTTAATACTTCCCAGGCAAGACCTTTTAATGTGTCTTTAACTGGTTTTGAAGTGTGAGATGGTGTGTCATCATGAAGCAAAATTACTTTGCCATGTCTTCTGGCCCATTCTGGTCATTTCACAATCAAAGTGTGGTTCAAATTGATTATTTGTTGTTGGTAGCGATCAGTATTAATGGTTTCACCTGGTTTTAGAAGCTCATAATACACCACACCTTCCTGATCCCACCAAACGCAGAGCATTGTCTTCTTTCCAAAGTGATTTGGCCTTGCAGTCAATGTTGATGGTTGACCTGGATCAACCCATGATTTTGTGCGTTTGAGATTCCCAAAATAAATCCACTTTTCATCGCCAGTCACAATTTGATGCACAAAAGACTTTCTTTCGTGCCGTTGAAGCAACATTTTACTGATGATGACTTTTCGGTTTTCCATTTGCCTTTTGTTCAGTTGATGTGGCACCCATTTTCCTTCCCTTAAAATCTTTCCCATTGCTTGTAAACGATTGGAAATTGTTTGCTGAGCAACGTTTAGTCTTTCTGCAAGTTGTTTTTGAGTTTGACATGCATCCTCATCCAATAATGCTTGTAATTGTTGGTCTCCAAACTTTTTCAGTTGACCTGGACGTTGTTTGTCTTTCACATCGAAATCATCACTTTAAAGCATTTAAACCAGCGTTCACAAGTATCTTGAGATGGAGCATGTTCACCATAAGCTTCCCAAAGTATTCAGCAGCACTTTTCTTCAAAATAAAGTAATGAATTAAAACTTCCCACAAGTGCTCTTTTTTTGGCATGAAATTCGACATTTTTAAGTGCAAAAATATCTATGATGTTAACACTTTCAGCAAATTTGACATATGGAGTTTTGAAGCTTGCTGTCAATACAACAAAATAGCATACATATCAAATTGCATATATATCAACATATGTGTAATTCCATCTATTGAAAAAAATCTGCTTTATTAACTGGTACACCTAGTATAATTAGAGCAAAACCTGCTGAGGACAACTAGAAAAGCTGAAGAAAAAATATTTTTTAAAAGTGCTTAAAGGTTTTGGAGAGCTAATTAGACAATAAAGAATACCAGGCTGGAGGAGGCCAGAGGCCTAGTGAGCTAAGCCCAGTGTTTGAGGTAACAGTGGGCATGAACAAACAAGACTGTGCAACAACGTGGATGGATCTCACAAACGTTGGGTGAGAGCAGCTAGACACAAAAGGATACGTGCTATGAGTCTATTGTATGTAAATTTAAAGGAAAAATAAAAACAGTTTGTATGGATGCATGTTTAAGTGGTAATGGTTTAAAGAGAAAGAAGGAAGTGATTCCCATGTAAGTCTGGATATTGGTTACTTTTGTGATGGGGCAAGGGTATATTGATCAGAAGGGACACTGTTGGGGGCCTTTGGGTACTCACAATTACCACTTGTACAGTGGTAATTGTACAAGTGTTTACTTGGTGATGTTATTGAGATGTACATTTTTGTTTTGTGTATTTTTCTCTAATGTATTTATAATTCATAATTGAAAAGGTTAAAAAATAAAGGCACTCCAATGATTCCCAGTATATAAATTGGAGAAAAAGCTGTTACCTCATCTTCTACTTCCTCTTCCTTCACTCCACCCCTTCTGCACAGGCCTCTTTGATGTTCTTTGAACATACCAGAAATGCAGTCTCTGATAGGGCCTTTTACTTGATATATCTCCTTCCGTACTTGCCTTAAAACACATGTTCACAGACAAATCCATTTAATATTACATCCTTCCCCCATACTCTCTCTTCCCCATAATTGCTTTATTAGTTATTTCTGTAGCATTTGCCAACTCCCAATATACTGGATAATTATTTTAATTTGTCAGCCTCTTAACAAATGTAAGGCAGAATACAAGTAGGGATTTGGGTGTGCTTAAATACCTGCCGTTTCCTCAGCACCTAGAGCAGTGCCTGGTGAATAATGGGCTTCTGAAAAATACTTGTTGCAGGAATGAATTTCAGTAAGCAGTCATCCAAAGAAATAATGCTCAATGCCATTCTTACCATTTTTTGTAACCTAAAATAATGCCAGTTTTATTATTAAAATTTAAAATTAAATTTCTACAAATAGAAGCAAATATTCCATGTTTAGAAAGTAGGTTATAAAGCTCATTTAGTAATTAAATAAAGTCTGTAGTAGTATATTTTCAAAAAAGTAATAATTATATTGAGTCTTCTGATGTTTACTATTGGGATCATCTAAAAGTAAAGTGTATATTGTAGTGTGCTATTTTTTTGTGCTTACTAAACTGTCATGATGAGCTTTGCCTTAGAATTTATAATCTAAGATGTCCTTGATTTGACAAGCACAATGGAGCTGAGCCTATTATATTTCTTATTCAGAATAAAATAGCATATAAATTTAATAATAGTGACATTCATTTACTTAATGCTAGCCATTGTATTAAGTGGTTTACATGTGTGTACACTCTCATTTAATCTTTAAAACACTCTAAGAGGTAAGGAATTTACAGATAAAAAAAACCCCAAAGCTTGGAAAGGTGAAATAATCATTTCAGCAAATGAGTGGTAGACCTAAGATATCAGGCTGCCGGATACCATGCTATTAACCATTATTCCATAAAGCAAAGGAATAATAGAGAATAGTCAGCAATTGACAAATTATGAATTGCTGGTAAGAATATATCAAATAATGTGGATGTGAAGTACAGCATAGGAAATACAATCAACAGTATTGTAATAGTTATGTATGGTGCCAGGTGGGTGCTGGAAATATCAGGAGGAACACTTTGTGAAGTGTATGATTGTCTAACCATTATGCTGTGTACTTAGAGCTATGTGCTAGTTGAGTATAAGAATAATAATAGTGAACAAGTTAGATGCAGTTTGTGCTGTCAAGAGGTTTATATCCTAACAGGAAAGTGATCATCATTTAATTTGAATTTAGAGATCAAATATCCAGTTTTTAGTGTTCTGTAAATAGATCAGCATTGGACTGAGCTCATTTGGGGAATATTTATTGAAACAATTAATGAAATTGATGTTTCAAGGGAGAAAATTCAGATAGTAGTTCTGATGGACTATTTTTCTATCCAGTTGAAACCAAATAAGATAAAACCTTATGAAACTACATTTATTGAAGGAGAATTATATTGATTACAGTGTGTTTTGGAGAAAACTTTTTAAACCTTAACTGCTTTCCTTTATTATAGCAGCTTCATGGAGTATGGCCACAAGATGTTGTTGACGGAACTTGTGTAGCAGTAAATAACAAGTATCGACTAATGGCATTTGGTTGTGCGAGGTAATATATAGACTTCTGCAATTTAAGTGTTATTGCAAAAAATAATGTTTTTTAAAACATCAGATGTTCCTAATATAGTTGTCAAGTTTGTCATCCCATTATAATTTATGAATCAGCCTTAATATAAAATATAACAGTATTTTATTTTATTTTTAACATATTTTCATTGATTTCAGAGATGAAGGGAGAGGGAGAGAGAGACAGAAATAATCAGTGATGAGAGAGAATCACTGATCGGCTGCCTCCTGTGCATCCCCTACTGGGGATTGAGCCTGCAACCTGGGCATGTACCCTGACCAGGAATCAAACTGGGGCCCTTTAGTCCACAGGCCAACGCTCTATCCACTGAACCAAACCAGCTAGGGCAAATCTCACAGTATTTTAGGTTGGAACAAACCAATGTAAAGGGCAGATTTTGGAGATTATCTTAATTTGTAAAAGTGAGCTTTTCTTGAGTGGTAAGAAATTGAGTTACAAGTTTAAAAAATTTAATCAGTTAAAATGTAGGTTCTTTATTATTTAACTGGATCAGGAAGATATTTTTTCCTTTTTTTATATAATCTTTTCTTTTTAAGACATCAGTGTTGACATTGTCTTTGAATCAGTGGATATGCTTTAGTTAAGGAGCAAATTTAAAGCTCATACATAAAATCAGTTTCTTGTTTTAATACAAATAATGCATGTTTTAGAAGTAAAATATAATACAGTTATTCAGTACATATCTGTGTGTCTACCATGTACCAGGCACAGTTATTAGCACTTGGGATATATTAGAAAACAGCAATGATATCTGACTGTCAGGCTATTTTAGCTCTATTAAAAAGATTATACATGATGGGCAATGTAGGCTTACAGTTATGAGTTCACAAAATACAGTTTATTCTTTTTTTTTTTTTAATATACATTTTATTGATTTTTTTACAGAGTGGAAGGAAGAGGGATAGAGAATTAGAAACATCAAAGAGAGAGAAACCTCAATCAGCTGCCTCCTGCACACCCCCTACTGGGGATGTGCCCACAACCAAGGTATATGCCCTTGACCGGAATCGAACCCGGGACCCTTCAGTCCGCAGGCCGATGCTCTATCCACTGAGCCAAACCAGTTAGGGCAAATACAGTTTATTCTTATATTATTCTTTATTAACGTGTATTTTCCATATGAATAACTGGCAACCTACTTGCCCCACCCTGTATCAGATACTTACAGTAATCCCTTACAGTATGTATAGTGCTCATTAGTCTTTAAAACTTTCTTAAAATATAAAATTCCATTTGCCCTAAAAATGAGACTAAATGTTTCTGTAGAACATACATCTAGTATAATCTCCAGGTACAAGTGTCAAAGTATCTTTTTAATATAAATAATTCACATGTATAATTCATCACCACCTTCATTACACTCTCAATAATCTCTTTGTAAAGTGAGGAATCTTCATCCTCTCACACTGCTTTTTATTAAAGAGGTAAATGTAGAAATATAAGTAAACTTAGTACAAGAAAAGAAAAAGCGTATTTTTTTCATATTCACAAATTTGATTTGGTCATATTTTGTTTAGAATTTTAAAGTCTATGTTCATGAGTACATTTGCCTATAATTTTTCTTACTCTCCTAGTTTGTAACTCTCTTGCCTCATAAAACAAGTTGAGGAGGGTTTGTCCTCATTCTCTTCTCTGTGGTCAGATTTGTCAATGAAGCCATCTGAACCTAGAATTATCTGTATGGGAATTTTTTGTGTTACTGCTTTAATTTAGTTTTAAGAATAGATTTAAGAAGATTCAGGTTGCCTATCTCTTCCTAAGTAATTTTGGCAATTTATATTTTTCTGGAAATTGTTTTTTTTTTCATATGCACTGTTAAATTTATTGGCATAAAGTTTGTAATATCCTTTTAAATTTTCATATTGTAAAATAAAAATATACTTTCAGGAAAGTGCATACTGCAAATATTCCATTTTACAAATATATTTAATACAAACACATATCTATTCACAACTGAGCCAAGAAATAGAACATTGCCAGCCAATACAAGTTTTACCCCGGCTACATCCTAATCACAACTTTTGTCCCTTCCCCGACTCACTTAAAGGTAACCAATTTTCTGTCTTTTGTGATAATCATTTCTTTATCTCTGTAGTTTTATCACCCATGTATGTGTCCTTAAAGAACATAATTTAGTTTCACCTGATTTTGAATTTTATATGAATAGAATTATATTCTATGTTACGTGTCTTACTCTTTCAGTCAATATTGTAAAATTTATCCAAGTTCTTTGCCTGTAGCTGAAATAGTTTTTGATTTATTTATAAATAATGTTACAGTGTATGAATATACCATAATTAATCTGCTTTTGCTGTTAGTGGACATTTATATTATTTCTTGGTTTCCAAAAAAAAAAAAGAGAGAGAGACATTCTCTTATAAAAACCCAATAACTTTATCACATATGAGAAAATTAATAAACCCCTACTAAGATCTGATACTCAATTCATGTTGAAATTGTTATTTTTCTTTTTATCCTCACCGAAGGATATTTTTCCCATTGATTTTATTTTTTAGAAAGAATGAAGGGGCAGAGAGAGAGAGAGAGAAACATTGATTTGAAAGAGACACATCAATTGTTTGCCTCCCACACTCGTCAGACTGGGGCTGGGGATCGAACCTGTAACTGAGGTAGATGCCCTTGACTGGGAATTGAACCCATGACCCTTTGGTCCACGGGCCGATGCTCTAACGACTGGGAAAACCGATCAGGGCCATGTTGAAATTAACCAAGATTTTTTTTTATAGCTTCTTTGTTCCAACCATATTCAAGCAAAATTCGTGAATTATATTTGATTATTATTTCTCTTTAGTCACCTTTTGCCTATAACAATCCTTACACCTTTTTTTCTTATTTGTATGACATAAACTTTTTTTAAGAGTCCATGTCAGTTGTTTATAGAATGTCTCACATTCTAAATTTCTATTCTTTCTTCATAATGCCATTTAATTAGTTTTTCTAACACCTGAAATGACTGGAACTTTGAAGCTGGTTCTCGTTGAGCCAATATAGTTAATGACTAGGAAGCTCACATGTCATCATTTAGGGGGAACTCAGAGACATGAGCAGTGGCAGATATAGTTTCACATCACCTACATTCAGGGCTGGCACCCAAGGGTCTAGCAAGGCCGATGTGAGAATCCAGGAGAGGTGCTCTAGCTCTCCCCAGGGTAATGAAGGTAGAGTCTTGGCCTTCAGCTTTTCATTTGTCTCAGTTTTCACCAGTTAACTGCCACACACCCAAAAGGGAAACCATCCCCACACGCCACGATATTTTGAATTTAGTGTCTGTAGACTCTTATGGTGTACAAAGTGTTCATTGGTTGGGAGAGTACCAACCCATCTGTCATGATCATGGGCTGGGGTGTAAGTTTTGTGGTTATAGCTGTGTGACATTGCAGCCTAGTGTCTTTTAGCTCTGATCTGCCATCACTTACCAGGATTAATGCCTTGAGCACTAGACTGTAGCTGTATTTTTCTAGGAATTGGTTTTCCTATAGAATCCTGTAAGAAGACATCTTTCTTTTAGGATGCCAATTTTCAGGGGATCAGTCTTACAACCTAACATTTACCTTTATATTTAAAGGTTTGTTTAGATTCGGCTAAACATTTTTGCCATTCATGATGTTGTGTACTTCCTATGGCATTGTGTAATAGTAATGTCGAGTTGTCCTAGTATTAATACTGCTAACTTTGATCACTTATGGTGGTAGTAGCCATATCTCTGTTATAGAAAGACTAGAGGCCCAGCCTGCACCCTCTCCAATCTGGGACATCCCTCTCACAATCCTGGACCACTGGCTCGTAATTGCTCACCTGCCTGGTCGCCCCTAACTGCCCCCCCCCCACCAGCCTGATCACCCCTCACTGCCCCCTGCTGCTGGCCAGGTTGCCTCCAACTGCCCCCTCCCTGCCGACCTGGTCTCTCCTAATTGCCCCCCCCCCCCCCCCC
>NW_005871178.1:3517033-3520570 GCF_000147115.1 Myotis lucifugus
TCACTAACCCCCCTGCCAACCTGGTCATAGGCAGCCATCTTGTGAGGGCGTGAGAGTTAATTTGCATATTACCTCTATTATATAGGATGTTTTTGCTTTAAGATTAGTAAATAGTATCTTTTAATGAAAAAATGTCCTCTTACAATGGGCTGAGAAATGGAAAGAAAAATAATTTAAAGAGTATAGGCACTATAGAATACTTAAAGGGTTAATTTTCAGTCTTTTTAAGTAGTGACTTAATATCTACTTCTTAAATTAGAAATATTTGAACTCCTCACTGACGTGTTAGAGCTCAGCAACCCAGAGTTAGCACTTGACAGTGTGTCAGATGCAAAGCAGAAACCTGCTAGCTACTTAGTGTTGTCTTTCAGCCAGGTGTTTGGGTAGGTGGTCTGGAAAGATACATTTAGGCATTTGGCTTCTGACTGAGATGAAATAACAGATCAAATTTCCTCTGCCACCTGAAATTAAAACAAGAGAATGGACAAAAATATGAAACAGGCATTTTGAATTCAAGAAATAGGACATCAGGTAACTAAAGACAGCAATCCCTGAAAGATGAGAAACAAAATAAGAAAACTCTACAAGTGCCCCAACTTTAATTACTTTGAGAATTTCCAGGGCATAGCATGAGGTTGGAAGATAGAGCCTGGCAGATTCCCTGAGTTGAGTACCTGGAAATGAGAGTTTGGGGAGACCAAAGCACCTAAGACTCACAGGACAGACACCAAAGAGAGAGTGGCACAAGGAGAGAACTCCAGAGATCTGTAGAGGGTCCCATTTGAGTATTAAACTGAAGCATCGAAGATACAAAGAAGACCTAAATCAAAAACAGATTAATGTTAACTTGAAGGATGTGGCAAGAGAAATTATTTTAAATAAATAGAGAGAAAAATAGAGCATTAATGAGCTGTGAGGTAGCTGCAGGTGGCCTGTTATTGCAGTGTTTTATTTTGCCCCATTCCTAACCCTTGAGGGAAGTTGGACCTGGATGGAAGTGGATCAGAGCTGCTGTGGGAACCATCTAACTTCTCCTGCCACAGAGAAGTGTGCATAAGTGCCAGGATATTCTGGCAGCCCTAAACAATATTTGTGTTAAAAAATTTTTTTAAAACTTCATAAGCAGAAATGTTTTTTTAAATGATCATTAAGTTTAGTTTTGAAATGTACTTTAGAAGTAACATATATTTTGTTTTGCTTTCTGGTCCTTCATAAATTTGACCCTTGTAAAGATGTTTGTTTTTTAAATATATTTTTATTGATTTTAGAGAGAGAGGGGAAAGGAAAGGAAATGGAGAGAGAAGCATCTATTGGTTGTCTCCTGCACGCCCCCTACTGGGGATCAAGCCCATAACCTAGGCATGTACCCTGACCAGAAATAGAACCAGCAACCTCTTGGTGCATGGGATGACACCCAACCAACTGAGCCACACCGGCCGGGCTGTAAAGATGTTTTAAATGAAATAATTACATATACCTTATACCCAAAAGAGCGTGTATCATGTGTATAGATTTTAAAAATAATGAGATGTAACAATAATAAAATGAAAATTTATATAAATTACCATCTAACATGAGAAAGCACATTACCAAAGCTGATGAAGCCCTGCCTGCCCCCTTCTCCACAAGCGCAGTCACTGGTCTGCAGTTAGTGTACCTTAGGACTTTGCTGCATTTTTACCACAAGTATATTTAACTACTATGTTTTGAATGCTTTTTACTATTAGAAACAGAATTATACTGTATACCTATGCTACCTATTTTAGTGCATGTAACTAAATTTTATTTCTTTTTAATACTATGTGGTATATTATTGTATGATTATACCACAGTTCATTTTCCTTTCTGTTATTGTTGAACATTCAGATTTCCATGTTTTGCACTTTACAGAATACGATGATGAACATTATACATGACAAGGATGTTCTGGTATAGCTAGAGGTGAAGTTGCTAGATTACAGAATATGTATCTGATCAAACTTAAGAGATGACTACAACTTATTTACAGTTTCATTTTGTTCTAGTTTATATACTTACCAACAGTACATAAGCGTTCCCATAATAATGCTTTTTATATTTGCGTTTATCTTTTTTCACTGAAGTTTGTTTGTTTTTTACAGTGGTTCTGTACAGGTTTATACAATAGATAACACCACTGGAGCTATGCTGCTGTCTCATAAACTAGAGTTAACAGCAAAACAGTATCCTGGTGAGTTTCTTTGTTCTTCTGATTTTAACATTTTAATGTACAGATATGTGTAGTGAATGCTAATTTCAGATGATTGAAAATTATCTCCTGGAACCCCTTGCGAGTTTTCCACAGTGGGATACTTTGGCACCAGGATGGGAACTGCAGTCTTACGGTTCATTTAACTGTGAAAATACCTGCAGGTCCTTGAGAGTCAGCCTTTGTCTCATCTATTCTTTACCTGAAATGCCCCATATTTCTACATGGAGGGTACATTTTCATCTTCCAAGTTACAGCTCCAATGGAAAAAAATTTTTAATGAACTGGTTAGAATACTATTCCCTCTTATACTCCATTGCTCCTTCAGTTTTTATCATTCTTTTTGTATAGACTTTAAAGGTCAGCATGTAGTATTTTTTAAAATTTATTCTTTATTGATTAAAGTATTACATATGTCTCCTTTTTCCCCCATTGACCTCTCCCCGGCCACTCTCACCCTCCAGCACATGCTCTCACCCCCTAGTGTGTGTCCATTGGTTGTGCTTATAGGTATGCATACAGATCCTTTGGTTGATCTCTTATCTCCCTCCCGACCTACCCCCCCCCCCCCCCCCACACACACACACATTCCTCTGCCTTCCCTCTGAGGATTGACGGGCTGTTGGTGGTTTTTTTTTTTTTTTTTTTATTTTTTTTTTTTCCCCTAAAAGTATTACAAAGGGGATTACAAAAGTGTCCTTTTTCCCCCCCCACCCTTGAGAAAGCCCCTGGCCCCCCTTACCCCCCAGGGCTTATTGCCATTAAGTATGGGTATAGGAAGGCCAACAAGCCCTCCGGTGATCTCTTATTCCCCTCCCCCGTGACCCCAACCCTCCCAGGGCTTTCCATTGAGTCCGAAAAATAGTTTTGGGCAGCCCTGCCACTGTATTTATTATTGGTCAAAAGTTTGTAATGGTCCTTAATTATCCATGAAAGAGTGAGACATGGGGGATTTTTTCCGTCATTGACGGGCTGTGTTCACCTAGACAAAAGGCTCTCCAGTTTCATCCCTGCACGTTGCCAATGGAGAGAAGACCTTTCTTTTTACACACACCAGAGAAATCCCATCCTGGAGAAGGTACGACAGTTTTTGAATCCATTATCTCTTTGGAAGAGGGACTATGAGTGTCTTCGAAGATCTAAAGTATGGGGAAATTGTGGCGCTAAGAGGACATCTGGGAGAGAGGAAACCCTTTCAGGATGGGGGTTCTGCAGTTCTGTGGGTGTGTTTATCTAAGAGATGGATAAACGGGGTAAGAAAGCGGGAATCCACTCTCACATATTAATGAGGGAAGCTCAGCAACGTCGTG
>NW_005871178.1:3520670-3532228 GCF_000147115.1 Myotis lucifugus
TTAAAGATTTTTTCATTTTGTGACAAAACCAAATAAAATACCATGTAAATATTTTAACCTGTCATCTGAAAGCATAAGAAATAAAGACTGCTGCCTTGGTAGGCATGTTCAATGGTTAGAGCATCAGCCTGCACACCCAAGGGTTCGCTTTCCCATCTACTGATGGGCACTTAGGCTGTTTCCAGATCTTAGCTATGGTGAATTGTGCTGCTATGAACATCTGGGTGCATATATCCTTTCTGATTGGTGTTTCTGGTTTCTTGGGATATATTCCTAGAAGTGGGATCACAGGGTCAAATGGGAGTTCCATTTCCAATTTTTTGAGGAACCTCCATACTGCCTTCCATAGTGGCTGCACCAGTCTGCATTCCCACCAGCAGTGCACAAGTGTTCCTTTTTCTCCACATCCTCTCCAGCACTTGTCGTTTGTTGATTTGTTGATGATGGCCATTCTGACAGGTGTGAGATGGTACCTCATTGTTGTTTTGAGACGGTCTGTTCTGATGCTTCTCTGTTTCTGGATATGTTTTTGTTCATCAGTTTATGTTGTTGATTATATTCCACAAATGAGTGAGATCACATGATATTTATCTTTCTCCAACTGGCTTATTTCGCTTAGCATAATTCTCTCCATGTCCATCCATGCTATTTCGAATGGTAAGAGTTCCTTCTTTTTTACAGCAACGTAGTATTCCATTGTGTAGCTGTACCACAGTTTTCGAATCCACTCATCTGCTGATGGGCACTTAGGCTATTTCCAAATCTTAGCTATTGTAAATTGCGCTACTGTGAGCTATGGGTGCATATATCCTTTCTGATTGGTGTTTCTGATTTCTTTGAATATATTCCTAGAAGTGGGATTACTGGGTCAAATGGGAGTTGCATTTTTAATTTTTTGAGGAAACTTCATATTATTGTCCACAGTGGCTGCATCAGTCTGCATTCCAACCAGCCGTGCACGAGGGTTCCTTTTTCTTCGCATCCTCACCAGCACTTGTCGTATGTTGATTTGTTGATGATAGCCTTTCTGATAGGTGTGAGATGGTACCTCATTGTTGTTTTGATTTGTATCTCTTGGATGTTAGCTGTAGGTTTGTCATGTAAGGTTTTTATTATGTTGAGGTATGATCCCTCTATTCCCACTTTGCTGAGAGTTTTTATCAAGAAACGGTATTGGATGTTGTCAAATGCTTTTTCTGCATCAATTGATATGATTATGTGATTTTTGTCTTTCAGTTTGTTTATATGATGTATCACTTTTATTGATTTGCAAATATTGTACCAGCCTTGCATCCCCGGAATAAATCCCACTTGTTCATGGTGTATGATCTTTCTAATGTAACGTTGGATCTGATTTGCTAGAGTTTTGTTGCGGATTTTAGCATCTTTGTTCAGCAGGGATATTGGCCTGTAGTTCTCTTTCTTTGTAGTGTCTATCTGGTTTGAGGATTAGGGTAATGCTGGCTTCATAGAAAGAGCTTGGAAATGTTCCTTCCTCTTGAATTTTTTGGAATAGTCTAAGGAGGATAGGTTTTAGTTCTTCTTTGAATGTTTGGTAAAATTCCCCTGTAAAGCCGTCTGGCCCAGGGCTTTTGTTTGCTGGAAGATTTTTGATTACTGCTTCAATTTTATCCATAGTTATCAGCCTATTCAGATTTTATTTTTCCTGATTGAGTTTTGGAAGGTCATATTTTTCTAGGAATATGTCCATTTCTTCTAGGTTGACCAGTTTGTTGGAATAGAGTTGTTCATAGTGGTTGTTTTTTTTTTACAATCCTTTGTATTTCTGTGGGGTCTATTGTTATTTTGCCTCTTTCATTTCTGATTTTGTTTATTTGGGTCCTCTCTCTTCTAGTTGAGCCTGGCTAGAGGTTCGTCAGTCTTGTTTATCCTTTCAAAGAAGTAGCTCTTGATTTTATTGATCTTTCATATTGTTTTTTTGGTCTCTGTGACATTTATTTTTGCTTTGATCTTTATTATCTCCTTCCTTCTGCTCACTCTGGGCTTTTCTTGTTGCTCTCTAATTCTTTAAGTTGTAGAGTTATGTAATCTCTTACCAGTTTTTCTTGTTTTTTGAGGTAGGCCTGTAATGCTATGAACTTCCCCTCCCAATACTGCTTTCACTGTGTCCCATAAATTTTGGATTGTTGTGTTTTCATTGTCATTTGTTTCCAGGATGTTTTTAATTTCTTCTTTGATCTCTTTGGTAACCCAATCATTGTTTAATAGCATGCTATACAGCCTCCAAGTGTTTGAATTTTTTTGATTGTTTTTAGTGTAGTTGATTTCTAGTATTATGCCACTGTGATCTGAGAAGGTGCTTGATATGATTTCAGTCTTCTTGAATTTGGAGAGACTTTGCCTGTGTCCCATTATGTGCTCTGTCTTTGAAAATGTCCCACATGCATTTGAGAAGAATGTATATTCCATAGCTTTGGGGTGAAATGTTCTGAAGATGTCAGTTAAGTCCATCTGATCTAGTGAGTCATTTAGGATTGCTGCTGCTTTGTTGATTTTTGTCTAGAGCAGTGGTTCTCAACCTTCCTAATGCCGCGTCCCTTTAATACAGTTCCTCATGTTGTGGTGACCCCCAACCATAAAATTATTTTCGTTGCTACTTCATAACTGTAATTTTGCTACTGTTTTGAATCGTAATGTAAATATCTGATATGCAGGATGTATTTTCATTGTTACAAATTGAACATAAAGCATAGTGATTAATCACAAAAACAATATGTAATTATATATGTGTTTTCCGATGGTCTTAGGCAACCCCTGTGAAAGGGTCGTTTGACCCCCAAAGGGGTCGCAACCCACAGGTTGAGAACCGCTGGTCTAGAGGATTTATCCAGTGATGTCAATGCAGTATTAAAGTCCCCTACTATGTTTGTATTGCTGTCAGTCTCTTCCAGGAGTTTTTTTTATGTATTTGGGTGCTCCTGCATTGGTTGCATATATGTTTACTAGAGTTATATCCTCTTGTTGTATCTCTCCCTTTAGTATTATGAAGGCCTTCCTTATTATGGCCTTCACTTTGAGGTCTATTTTGTCAGTTATAAGTATTGCTACCCCAGCCTTTTCTTCATTTCCATTTGCCTGAAAGGTATTTTTCCATGCCTTTTTCAGTCTGAGTGAGTCCCTTGTTCTGAGATGGGTCTCTTGTAGACAGCAAATGTATGCGTCATGTTTTCTTATCCATTTATGTTTAAGGTTATTTCTGGTAGGTATTTTGTTTGTGGCCATTTTTATTCTTTGTGCTTGTGTTCCTTGTA
The DNA here is from genome assembly GCF_000147115.1 of Myotis lucifugus. Taxonomy (NCBI): domain Eukaryota; kingdom Metazoa; phylum Chordata; class Mammalia; order Chiroptera; family Vespertilionidae; genus Myotis; species Myotis lucifugus. Next base: position 3,523,943 of record NW_005871178.1, read on the forward strand.
TTTCTTTTCTATTTATAATTTTTTTTCTTTTTTCTTTTTTAATGATAGTCCCTTTAGCATTTCTTGTATTGCTGGCTTGGTAGTGATAAACTCCCTTAGCCTTTTTTTGTTTGTGAAGCTCCTGATTTCCCCTTTAATTTTGAATGATAGCCTTACTGGATAGAGTATTCTTGGATTCAGTCCCTTGCTTTGCATCACTTTGTATACTTCATTCCATTCCCTTCTGGTCTGATGTGTTTCTGTTGAGAAATCATTTGATAATCTAATGGAGATCCCTTGTAGTTAACTGTCTCTCTCTTGCAGCCTTTAAGATTCTCTCTTTGTCATTAACATTTGCCATTGCAATTACAACATGTCTTGGTGTGGGTCTTTTTGGGTTCTTCTTGTTTGGAATTCTCTGTGCTTGTGTGACTTTTTTCTTTCCCAAATCAGGGAAGTTTTCTATCATTATTTCTTCAAATAGGTTTTCTAATCCTTGCTCCTCCTCTTGTCATTCTGGAACCCCTGTTATGTGTATATTACTTGTTTCATGTTGTCCCAAAGCTCACTTAGGCTCTCCTCTGGCTTTCTAATTTTTTTTCTCCAATTGCTCTTCATATTGGGTGTGTTTTTCTGTCCTGTCTTCTAATTCGCTAATTCGGTCCTACGTTTCTAGTCTACTATTGAAACCTTCCATCTTGTTTTTTATTGTAGCTATATCATTCTTTATTTCCTCTTGATTCTTGCATAAATTGTTGATTTTCTCATCCAGCTGGTTTAGAAACTGTATGACCTTTACTCTGAATTATTTTTCTGACATATTGAATGCCTCCATTTCATTTAGTTCCTTTTCTGGTGATTCCTCCTTTTCTTTACTTTGGGAGTTGTTTCTTTGTCTCCCCATTTTTGCTGTCACCAAAGGGTCTAGGCACTGAGTTGCACAGGGTCTGTGGTTGAAGCAGTGGGCCTGGCGGGCGGATCACGCAGTCTGAGACTCGCTGGTGAGCCCAGTTGCTGGGAGGCGTGGGGCCCAGGGTTGAAACAGCAGGCTTGGCAGGAGGGTCGCACAGTCCGAGACTTGCATGTAGTATTTTTCTCTGAGGACAGTTTTGCAACAATTTACAAGAACAGAGCAATGTATATTTTGATTGTGGTTTTGGCCCTTGAAAGGGTTTTTAATTTTTTAATCCATACTTATGTTGTGCTGTCCTGTGCAGTAGCTACCAGCCACATGTGGCTACTTAAATTAGTCTAATTGAAATTAAAGAGAATGAAAATATTATTTCCTTAGTTGCATAGTCACATCTAAATGTTCCAGAGCCACTTGTGGCTAGTGGCTTTTAGACCAAGCAGATGTAGAACATTTATGTCACTGCAGGAAATTGTGTTGATTGCTTCTGTTGGGCAACACTGTACTGTGTTTTTTAGATTGTTCTCTTTACTTGGGTTCTTGGAGTGCCAGTTGTACCTTTGGTTATCTACTGGCTCTCACTCTTGTGGTTTTTCTTGTGGGAGAACTCTGCCTCCCTGAGCTTTATAACTTTGGGCTATAAACCTGTGTAAGATGTAGGGAGATTTGTATTGTCCTGCATTTTAAACAGAGACAGCCATCCTTGTTTTTTTTCTGGTTCCACTGACTGATTTTTACAAGTTGTGTTGCTTCGAGAGTTCATATATGATGTAGCAGCTGCCATTTTGATTCCCAGACTCGTACTGGCCTGAGACCCTTTTTGCTTTTTGTATATGGAATGTGGATTCCAACTCCCTAGTCATTGTTAGGTCTCATCCCAACCTTCTATTCCTGTATTTCCAGCCTTTCTTCCCACCTTCCACCCCCACTCGAGGCAGTTTTCTCTTTTCTTTGTGTTCCTGGAGATCTTTCTTTCTTTCTTGGAAGTTCAATCCTGTTAACAGAAAGTCTTTGTGTTACTCTTTTTTATTTTTTATTTTATTGTTGATGGTATTACAGATGTTCTCCATTTTCCCACTGAACTACTTTTAACATTTTTCTCATTCTCATAATCTGTGTCATTGTAGGTTACCAGATAGATAAATTTTTCATAGTCCTGCCACCCAAAAATTAGGTTAACTGCCATTAACATTTTTTAATATCTCTACAACTATATTTTAATATGTGCATAATACTTAGAAATGGATAAACATATTAGGTACATATGTGTGTATATTTCTTTTTATGTAGGATAATAGGAATACTGTTTAACCTGTCCTTTTCTGTGAACATTAACATCTTTTTGTGACAGTAAATACATTTAAACCTTATTCTTTTTTGCACTTTGGATTACTTTCATTTTGTAATCTTTGGTTTGATTTCGTATGTTTCTTGGTTTGGTTTTCAGTTTCTCCTGGACAAGTGTAAAGTATACTAATAAGGTATTATGTTTCTTTTGTTTGTTCCTATTTATTTTTCATCTACATAAATAACATAGTTATTCATATACATGAACTAGGAGCCCAGTGCATGAATTTGTGCACTTTGAAAGGGACTGTGGGCCACAAGGCCAGGGTGGGCACAGGGGCGGGTCTTGGCCCATCCTCCACGCCCTCGCCTGGCCCCTCCCACCACGGGCCCCTGGTCACCTGTCTGCAGTCCTTCTCCCGTCGCCTCCGCTCCCACATGCTGACAGCACCAGCCCCGCTTGCACCTGCTGCTGGTATGGAGCGATTGGGGCCGGTGCCAGCAGCGGGTGTGAGCAGGGCGAGCGGCGACTGCTGCCCCGATTGCCCCTCAGGAGCAGGGGGAGGTGGAGAAGTCCTCGGGCATTTGGGGCCAGCAGCCGCTGCTTCCACCTGCTGACGGTGCCAAGCAATTGGGACCAGCACTGGGTGCCAACATCAGATGTGAACAGCAGCTCCGGCGCTGGCAGTGGGTGCAAGCAGGGCCATCGCAGGCAGCAGGTGCGATCGGCGGTTGCCAGCCCTGATCTCCCCTCAGGAGCAGGGTGAGTTGGAGAAGCCCTGAGGGGCAATCGGGGCCGGCAGCCACTGCTTACACCCGCTGATGGTATCAAGCAATCAGGGCCGGTGCTGGGCACTGGCAGCAGGTGCAAGCAGCAGCTCTGGTGCCAACCATGGGTGCGAGTGGGGCCGCCGCCAGCAGCAGGTGCGAATGCCCGGCAGGACCATGGTGCGTGGGAGCAAAGAATTTTCAGTAACCACCAGAGGCTCTCTCCGATGACAGCAACCAGCGCCCCACCTTGGTCTGGCGCCCCCCCTCTCACCTACTCTACCATCCCACTGCAGCCGATGCCTGCCATGTTCCGCGCGTGCCCTCTGGTGGTCAGCGTACATCATAGCAACCCATTGTTTGGTGGTTTGGTTGTTCTGCCGTTCGGTCTGTTTGCGTATTAGTGTTTTATATATGTAGATTATATTGGGAATTGCTAATGTGAGGCAGAGGGAAAAAGTTCTTACTCCGTTAACAGAGCCTGTCTTCTATAAGGCTAAAATCTATGTACTTCCCCTTTGTAGCAAATGTACTTATAACAAAAATTTATTAATACTGCAAATGGAAAAACTTAATTTTAAAGCAGCTGATACTATAGATATTCTTGACTTGCTGATGGAAATGCTGGCATGTTTTATTTGATTTTACAGTAACAAAATTTGGAATTTACTACACATTGGAATTTTCTCCTTTAGTAGCTATATATGAGGGTGAAAGAACAATTATTCATTAAAGGATAATATGAGCACCTGGAGTATCCAAACTGGAGATTACTTAATTCTAATGTAAGGTTGTGTTTTAACTTGGATCCCTCTGATATTGTCAATGGAGCATGAAGATAGCAGGGAAAGTATTTTACATTTTAAGATACCTTATGTTTTACAAAGTACTTTCACATTTATGTTAAATCATTCAAGGAAGGGCTTATCCCAATTTTATAGAAACTGATTCACCCAAAGCCAAAGACCTTTAAAAAAATGTTTTTTATTGATTTGAGAGAAAGAGAGAGAAACATTGGTGACCTCCCGCACACACCCCACTCGGGGATCGAACCAGCAACATTTCAAGTGCACAGGACAATGCTCAACCAATTGAGCCATACCAGCCAGGGCCAAAGCCAAACACTTTTAACTCTATATACACAGTTGTAGTTATTCAAGCTGATACTACGCCAAACCTTATAAGTAACTTGGGCACTGAGTTCTGTTAGTCAGGGGTCAGGTCAAGGCTAATGTCCATACAGTCTTTAAATAACCCTAAATGAGCAGATTCATCTCATTATTTGAAGCAGGCATGCCTTTCTGTTTATTTCAACTTGAAAATACAGGCTAAAAAATACGTATTTCTGAAGCAATCATTTATTTTGAATTCTTCTCACAATTTCTTAACAGATATTTGGAACAAAACAGGAGCAGTTAAATTGGTCAGGTGGTCCCCTGACAATAGTGTTGTAATGGTGACCTGGGAATGCGGAGGCTTTTCTTTATGGAGTGTGTTTGGAGCTCAGCTGATTTGTACACTTGGAGGAGATTTTGCGTGAGTCAATAAAGACAAATTTTAGATAAAATAACTCTACTATCTCTCAGACAGTACACACACACACACACACACTCAGAAACTTTGTCATATAGCTACCATTTTGCCTTGACTATTAACCCCAAAACAATTTGTAAGGTTCAGAATTAATTTGTTCAGAATGTATTGGTACTGCAAATATCCATCCTCTTAAAACTTCCTGTTTATTCAGTAAAAATGTAGTTATTTATTGAACCTCTTTGTGTATGTGATAGCATGTTAGATTCAAGGTTAAATATGTTTTTTTTCAAGTAGCTTATTATTTAATTAGAGGCCCGGTGCACAAAATTCATGCATGGGTAGAATCCCTAGGCCTAGCCAGCGATCAGGGCTGATTAGGGACTGCTGGCTGCCGGCTGGGTCCTCCCTTCATTCCGTGTAGCTCCCTGATGGTCAGCACATGTCATAGCAAGCGATCGGTCTCCCGGTCACTCTCCCGCGGGGACAATTTGCATATTAGGCTTTGATATCCTATACTAGAGGCCCAGTGCACGAAATTTGTGTATGGGTACAGTCCCTAGGCCTGCGATCAGGGCCATCTTCCACAGCTGGCTCTGCCCCCCGCCACCACCCACCCCCAGTTCCCCGTTCGCCGTTGGGTGATCGGTGCTTGATGGCTGGGGGAAGGGACCGAGAGGTCAGCTGTTCCTGCCTGCTCACCAGCCCCAGCCCTGCAGTGGTGGCCATCAGGCGATTGGAGCCTACTGGCTGGGGAAAGATACCAAGAGGTGGTCAGTGCACCTCATAGTGACTGGTCCAGTGGTCATTCTACTTTTAGGGTCAATTTGCATATTACCCTTTTATTATATAGGAGGATAGAGGCCTGGTGCACGGGTGGGGGCCAGCTGGCCTGCCCTGAAGGGGGTCCCAGATCGGGGTCGGGGGAGCTCGCTGTGGGGGTGGGACCACCGGTGCAGGGGCTGCAGGGTTTGCAGGCCAGCCACAACCCCGATCAGGGTGAGGGCCCCCCTGGAGGGCGGTGCCGGCCTGGGCGAGGGGCCTGGGGCGGTTTATAGGCCGGCCACACCCCTAATTGAAGTGGGGGGTCTCCACTGAGGGGTAGGGTAGCCTGGGTGAGGGGCCAGGGGTGGGTACAGGCCGTCCAAGCCCCCAGCTTTATCAGGAAGGACATCCGGAAGACGTCCAGTCTAATTAGCATATTACCCTTTTATTAGTATCTATATAATAAAAGCCTAAGCGACCGTTAGACCAGAATGACCAGTCGCTATGATGTGCACTGACCACCAAGGGGCAGACGCTCAAGGCAGGAGCTGCCCCCTGGTGGTCAGTGCGCTCCCACAAGGGGAGTACCACTCAGCCAGAAGCCGGGCTCACAGCTGGTGAGTGCAGCAGTGGTAGCGGGAGCCTCTCCCACCTCACAGCAGCGCTAAGGAGCAGCAAGCAGGTGGGTAGTAAGGAGTGAGGGGTCCTGGATTGCAAGAGGGATGTCTGACTGCGACTTGGGCCTGCTACCAACAATCAGACATCCCCCGAGGGGTCCTGGGCTGCAAGAGGCGCAGGCCAGACTGAGGGACCGCCCCCCACCCCAGTCCATGAATTTCATGCACCGGGCCTCTAGTCTCTCTCTACATATATATATGGCTAATAAACTAAGTATCCCCCCGACCATCCGACTGGTCGCTATGACACGCACGGGTCATTTACACAGAAACGGCACCATGGCCTGGCACTGACAAAGCAACACTTGGCTTCCCCCAAGTCGGACACAGGCCCCACCACCACCCCAGAGCAACACCCCACCAAATCACAGCCGACACTGCTGAGACCCCATGGCGCAAAATGTGGCCCACAGCCCAGCCCAGCCCAGAAACGGTGGCTGTGGGCGCCGGGTAATGATGTCACATAGCAATGCCCGGTGTTTCTTCAGCCCAGGATAACGACTTGCTTTATAGCCAAGTGCAAACATTTTACACTTTAACCAAATGTCTGTGAGGCGTTTTCCTGTGCCTCATCTCATTTGATCCTCACAGAAGTCCTGGAGAAGGTAGATTAGAGACTTGGTGGAATCCTATTTTCTTTTCATTAGCCAGAAAACGGAGATTTAAAAAATTTAGAAACTTGACCCGACAGAAAAGAAGTAAGAAATGGTGGACCTTAAAAATGACTAGGTTTTTCTCACTGCACAGAATATAGTCAGACACTGCTGCAATTAAATATTTTACCCTTTGTTCTCCCTGCGTGATCTACAATAATAATCTGTTTCGTGTTGATATTTACTGTTGTGTTGCTGACAGTTACATCAGAAAGCAGGTCTAATTAAGCAAGTTTATTCTATATATATAAAAATCTGAGTTGATTCACGCATGCATGATACATATAAAGCTCTTGCTGGCGCCAATCGCACACGTGTGTTTCAATCTGTCATTGTCAATTGTGAATTCGGTTGACATTTCTATTATAGAGAAAGAGCAAATAGCAATATTAAAATATTTCTTCTAATTAATTACAATGTGCATGAATCAGTGCACCAGGCCACTAGTTATATATAATTAGATGACTCTTTTTAATTAAGTTTCTATTCTCTTTTAGTTATAGGTCTGATGGTACCAAAAAAGATCCCCTTAAGATCAAGTCTATGGTAAGTACTTTCTATGAAATACTGATACAGTGTGGAAAACTTGGATTTTTCTTTTTTTTCCCCTTCACATTGGTCTGATAAAATTACAAAGCTATTTTAGTCTCAGCAAACTCTTCTCATGCAGTTCTTGCTTTGAAAAAAAAAGGTTGTTTTTGTTTGTTGTTTTAATCAGGAGGCTGTTCAACTTTCAGTATTCAATTTTGGTTTTTCTTAGCAAGCCCCATCATCATTGAGAACATAGTGCCATAGTGAAATGAGACCATTGTATTTCCTAAATATGCCTCCATTTCTTATGTGGCTCACTAGCACCCACTTCTCATGACCTCCTTTTAAAATGAAATGAAATGCTCACTGACTATTTTTCCTGGAGGACATGCTCTTGTGCATTATTTGAGCATATTTTTAGAACTTTCCATAAATGTATATCAAGAGAATTGTAGTTGCTTTCACAACAATATTTTCATGTGTTTCTTTAGAAAGCAGTGAGGTGTAACCCGTCTTTACATAAAAGCAGTGTCTCACTGCGGTCCCTCTGCGTACCATCTCTGTGATGTTAGTGCTATGAGTGCTCTACATGGGAAGAAGTTTCCTGACCTTCTGTTTCTTAAATAATTAAAATCCCCATGGGACTTGAATAGTGGTTCCTAACCTTTCACAACCAAGAACCCTAGTTGATGTCTAGTCCTACCTCCATATTTTAAAATAGGTTTTGAACAAATGCCATTTCTGTAACTGCCAGTCAGTGCTTTTGAATGGCATGCAACAGACAGTGTTATCAGCCTCACTAAGTTATTTCAGTCACAAACTAAGACCTTAATAAGCATTTTAGTTAGCTTGTGCAACTTTTATCACGGGAAAGTAAAACTATTACACTTTTGAAATTTTGTAACAATTCTTGGACTTCCCATTACTGTTTTCTTGGCCTTGCAGATTGGAAATCACTAATTTTCTTTTGTTGTTGGTTTTTTGTTGTTGTTGTTGTTGTTTTTTACTATCATGGAATTTATAGAATATTACAATTTGCTGGGCCTGGAGAATTTATTTGAAGGTTTCCATTTTACAGAGGAAGAAACTTATACCCTGAAAAACCAAATAGATTGGCCAAGGTGGAGTGAAAACCCTCCACCTTGCTTCCATATCCTTCTTTGCTCCATACAAACTCATACAA
>NW_005871178.1:3532328-3584708 GCF_000147115.1 Myotis lucifugus
CAAATGATACAACTTTAAATTTCCTGTAGAGGAAAAAGGTCAGTCATGTTCTGCTCCCTGGACACAGTCTCAGCACAGCAAACAATCTTCCTGATTAAAATTCCTGTGGAGAGCTGGCGCTTTGTCTGATTTGGAACTAAATAGGTCCCTAATCACCTGCCTACGATGACATCACTGGGGCATCCCAAACTGACCAACAGATGAATACTCTCTCGTAAATGTCAACTTCACTTTAAAATTGAAAAACAAAAACATAGGGCCGCATTGAAGAGCAGCTATTTATAGTACTGCGGCTCGCGAGCCACATGCGGCTGTTTGGCCCCTTGAGTGTGGCTCTTCCACAAAATACCGACTTCTGCGCATGGGCCACGAAGTTTCAATCGCACTGTACGTGCGCGCCCGCACGTGGTATTTTGTGAAAGAGCCGCATGTGGCTCGCGAGCCGCAGTTTGCCGACCACTGATAGGCAACTGGGTCTTCCTCTGTAAGGAATGTCTTTGTATTTGAGAGTCAGTTAAATTAATGGAGAAGAGTTAAGATTGATGTGTAGTGTTTTCACTATTGTAGGTAGAGAGCAGGGTTGGGGGTTTCCACTGAGACAGCTGGCATGTGGTCGATGTAGGTATTTGTAGTGGATGCAAATTCTTGTCTGGGTTGTTTGTCATAGTTTCTCTAACCTTCAAAAGTCATTAATCATTCTGCTGTTGGTTATTTCAGAATTTGAATATTTGAAGCTAAGAAAGGATAACAAACTTTTTAGTGTTTTGATTTTCCCCCGTTTTCCTTCTCTTTCTTCCTCCTCCTCTCTCTCAGAGCTGGGGTGCAGAAGGCTATCACCTATGGGTAATCAGCGGATTTGGCTCTCAAAATACTGAAATTGAGCCTGAGCCCAAGAGTATAGTTAAACAGCCTGGCATTCTGCTGTTTCAGTTTATCAAGAGTGCACTCACCATAAACCCTTGTATGGTAAGTTTATTTAATTATAACTGTTTTGGGGGTGTTACTGTTTTTTTTTAGTGGCTTTCATATTAGAATCAGACTTTTCCTAGGACACACACGTGTTGAGTATACTCTTAAAATTGGCATATTATCTTCTTTTGTATATTTTCTGTGATTCTGTATTGTTTTTTTAAATTTCTATTAAATTTACACTAAAATTTTATTTTTGAGCTGCTGTTGTTTTTTTTAAAAGAAAGGGTCACAAGCAACTTGAGGAAAAGCAGTGTTTACAGATTTACTTAAATAACTTGAATAATAAAATTTAGTCTTTATCTGAGTAGCATTTCTCAAAGTGTGTTCCAGCAGGCTTTATGAGAAATATCCATAGCAATTACACAGGATAAAAAAAAAAGGTTATGTTATGTGTGAAATAAGGGAGTTAAAGCTGTAGAGATTTCTTCATTGTGGGTCTCCAGGGCCTTTCCATGCTAGGGGGCATTATGCAAGTCCAGGAGCTGGTGTATAAAAACCAGTTCCCAAACTTATGTAACTATGAAATGTTAAGGAATACATTGAAAAAAATATGCCTAGGAACCTGTTTTTCGAAATACTGCCCCAAATTATAATGTAAATTCTTCATGTTTTACCAATCTGAAATAACATATATTAATATTATATATTGTTAATATGTAATAATAGTATATATTACATGTTAGGAGTGCATATCTAAATATCTGCCACCAATGGGTTTTAAAATATTTGGTGCAGCTAAAATTTACAATACATGGACAAAGAATGTGGACCTAGCCTGAATCTTTTATATTATTACTATAGTTGAAGAATAAGGATGCCCAGAAAAACATAGAGTATTTCTTGTTCTCCCCATCCCAAATAATAATTTAAAAGCACCCTTGAGCTTTATGTCAAGACATTTGTACTACAAGGGGACAGTGAGTATCTCTGGGGCACTGATCTGTCTGATTTGAATAGCCAGTGAAGAATCTTGCCCGTGTTGGAGAACACTGGCCTTTGATTGAAAACCAGGGCATAATCATTAAGAAACTGTCTTATTTGTCTAAATATCCTCGGAACTTGACACAGTCCTTGGCACTAACCAAGCATTTACCAAGTGATCATTGAATTGTTCCAAACCAGGACCACAGACTTAGCCTGTCCTTCCTCCTCCCGTGGCTTAAAGATCCTCCAGCATCATGTTACCCCATCCCCAACCCACCCCTTCCTGCCATGTGGGCACAAGTGAGCACACACACAAGCTTTCAACCAGACATGTTCTCTTACCACCATTCATGAGGCATTTTATATGAAACTAACTCGTAAACTTAGATAATGAGTAGTTAGGTTTAGTTTTCAGATGGACAGTCTCATAGCATTGCCATGTTGGAGTAGTAATCAAAGATACTGCTATACCAGTTGCAAACCTGGGCATGTTTTGGAATCTATATGACAAAAGGACTTAAAATTTTCATTTACACTGGGAAGTAAGCATTGAAATATAACAGTACATTAGATCATTTTGTAGTCGTGTCTTCTGTGAGGAAAATCACCATTAAGATATATGGTACATTTTCTGTAATAAAACTGAATTTATGCACTTACTTACTTTCCCCTACCTAATACTGAGTTGTTTTTATTTCCTTCTTTGCCCTGCTGCTTCCTTTTTCCCCCTCATCTAGAGTAACCAAGAGCAGGTGTTGCTTCAGGGGGAGGATCGATTGTACTTGAACTGTGGAGAGGCCTCACAAACCCAGAACCCCAGGAGTTCTTCAGTTCACTATAAGCCCAGCTCATTGGCAGAGGGCGGTTTTGAGTCTCAGAGTTTAAGCACTTTACTCGGACATCGACATTGGCATGTGGTCCAAGTAAGTCTTCATTGGCTGTTGACTTATCCTTGGTAAGACAGCACCTGGAGCAGATTTTTAAATATTTCCTCTGTTGCTTTAGAAAACTGAGAACTTTTTTGACCTTTTTGACTGTTATGTCTCTCTTTTGCTTTTCCACGTTCTTGTTTTCTTGTCTTCTGCTTCCTTTCTTTCCACTTGACGTAGAGCATATTACCACCCTCTTTAAGTCCTTTAATAGTAAGCAGTTTCAAAAATAGGGGGTTTATGTTTTGCCCTCTTACTGAGCAAAACTGTTTTACTTCCAAACTTTTTGGGGGATATAAATTTAGCTCTGTAAATTTGCATAGATAAAAATGTAGTAATTTCATGGAAACTAACAGTATTGATTAGTACCCTGTGCAGCAGCTGACCTCGTAGTCATTGGGACATATTGAGGTTAATTGTTTGACTTTAAACCAAATTTGCAGACTTCTGGTCAGTATAGAACTTTATTGTTACTAATTTTGTTATTACTTAATCTTATTCCAAATTATTTACTCATTCTACAACTTTAAATTAGTTTCTTATAGTAATTCTGATAAATTGGCATTTAATATGAAAATTTTGAATTTTGATACCAAATAAAATTAGTTTAATCAATAAATTGAAGTTTCTTGAAAGAAACTTTAATATACAATTTCAGACCTGAGAGTGTTCTTTCACCTTTTGATATCAAAATGCCTTAGGTATATCAGTGCCTACTCTTGGATTATGGTTTTAGTCAGTTTCTCTTTCCACAGTTCTTTGCCTTCTATATTCTGTACTCTTCCCTCACTAGCTTACTTCAGCTCCCATATCACTTTCAGTTGACTCTGAATAGAGATAATGAGAGACAGAAGAATGGTCATTAGGTGAAAAATTAAAGAAAGAAAATCTCCTACATTGACATGTGGTATACACTAAAATATAAAGTGTATTTAACTTACATTAGTAAAATCAAACAATGTGCATACCATTTTATAATTAGTAACAATTTTAAATAAAACTGCATCAGCTACTTCCTTGACTAAAATTTTCCACTGCTCCCTTCTCTCCTATAGCCATTTCTCTGCTATTTTCATTTCCCCATACTTTGAACTATTCATTCTACACTGACCTAGCATCAATGCCAGTTCTGCCTAGCCAGGTCTGTGTTGCCAGAGAGCCAAGTAGAGCAGAGGATCAAAGAAGGTAGGTCTGGAACTCAAAAATCCCTCAGGCAATAACAAAAATTGAATTTCCTTCCAGCTCAAAAATTCAGTGATTCTGTGATTCTTAACCATCTATGAAGTATCCCATATTAGAATCCTATAACACTGATTTTACAACTTTAGACGAAGTAGGTACTAGCAAGATTCTTGTCGTTCTATTCTTCAGATACCTACAGTATTTGGAAAAATGAACTCGTTTAGCTTTAACTAATTTCTTTCAGTTCCTTAAAATTCATGAAAATAATGCCAGGGTTGTACTCCCACAACAATTAAGTTATAATAGACTCATAGAATTTTTAGAGCTGGGAGGACCTCAGAGATCATGTAGTCCAACTGGATTTTATACATGAGGAAACTGAGGCTCAGGGAAGTTAGGTGAGTTGCCGACGGTCACACAGCAGAGTAGTGTCAGACTTGTTCTTACCATAATGTAAGCTAAAGTAATAGTCTAACCTATTTCACAACCTCGGTACTAAATACTCAATCATGTCATATGTTGCTGACCTTGAGCTAAAACCTAGAATGTGCCCTTTGGCAATGGTTTTACTTGGATTTACCCTGTATTTTGTTTGCTGGCACTCCAGCTACATGAGTCAGTGCAGTGTGGTGATGTTTTGGTGGGGTGTTTTACAGTGTTCATGTAATTTCATGCTTTACTTTTCAGCTCCTTAGCCATTAGTAATGATTTTCTGAAGAAACAGAGGTCAAGACAACATTCTCCCCTTCAACATATGCTCTTGTCTAGGATAAATGCCCACATACTCCATCAGAGTGGCTTTGTTTGTATGCTTTTTGTACAGCTAGAGTTCATCAAATAAGCTCCAGCTAATTCTGCTGCTCTGTCTGTTCCTCATCTAGATTACTGGGTGTTTTGTTTAAGTTTTCTCCCTTGTGTTCGTTAGTTTCTTGATCAGAAGATTCTATGTTATGTTTTTTCCTTTAACTAAAACATCACAGATACTTATAAGAAGCAGGGTTGGTAGTTGCTGGTAGAGATGGTATTTCTTTGTTTGTTTGTTTTAATTTAGTTTCCCTAGCTACACATTTTTTAAAAATTTGAAAGTAGTTTGTTGACAGATGGAGCACAAATAATATGAAATTAAAAACAAAAATAACAGTATGCTTGAGGTATTAGGGTATGTTCCTTCTTTGATTGCCATTTATTTTAATATCAGCATTTTGTGTAATATAAATGTTTATTTCTGAAAGGTGCACGAATCATTACCATCCAGTGTTCTGAAATGTTGGTTTTCTAGTTAACCTGGCTATTTGGAAAGAGTAAGCTTCATAAAATGTGGGAGATAAACACCTACAATGTGTTAAGCATGTCAGCAGCGAGGATTCTAAAGGCTATTTTATTTATAAATGATTTACTCTCATTCCTCTGTACCAGGTGTGGTGTTGGCACAGATCAAATCTTCTAGGAAGAGGGCTCTCACAGTCTCACCAGTTACAGACAGAAGTGGGTCTAGGCAGGAGACAGGGTTTTAGCAGAATGACTTTAAGGGAAAAAAATTAGGTTCTTTGAGACTGAAGAGAACCCTAAGAATTTAGGAGTAGAGATTCTGTACCCCAGCACTCAGTTTCTCAGTGGTTGGGCATGACTTTGGGCCTGAGTATGGAATCCTGACCTGAGTTTCTGCAGTTTTTGTTAGCTGCCGCTTTTCCTTACTTCTGCCATTTCTTGTTCTCAGTATTGGGGGCAGAGCTCAAAGTTCAGGTGGCACAGATCAGTAAAGGTGACCTACTGGGATAAAAATAAAAGTTTTTATTATTTTATGACATCTTCAGATACAAAACTACATGAGTAATAAAGCACTTTGAGTTTTGAAAATAAACCATTTGTGGCACCTCAGAGACTTTTGAGGTTTAAAAGAATAAACTGTTTCTTACAGATATTCATCAGAGTGTGATCATAAAAGATTTAACCTAGGTTCCCATGATTAGAAACTCCTCGTGTTGGCACCCACCTCGCGCTCTACCCACCCACACATTTCATAAATGCTTATGAAATACCAAGATATTGGGGAAAGTTCTTTTAGTGTCATGGGTGGCTGGCCCAATTATACTCCAGATACATCCTTCAGGTGACTGTTTTCTTCATCAAAAAAAAAAAAAAAAAAACTTTTACTTACAGCCCCCTACAAAACTACTTTCATCTTTTTATTTATTGATTTATTTATTTATTTATTTATTTTTTAAAATATATTTTTTATTGATTTTACAGATAGGAAGGGAGAGAGATAGAGAGTTAGAAACATCGATAAGAGAGAAACATCAATCAGCTGCCTCCTGCACACCTCCTACTGGGGATGTGCCCGCAACCAAGGTACATGCCCTTGACCGGAATTGAACCTGGGACCTTTTAGTCCTCAGGCCGACGCTCTATCCACTGAGCCAAACCGGTTACGGCTCATCTTTTATTTTGCCACCTGTTCATGACCTTAGGTTATCATTATTCTGAACTAATTTCACCCATCAAGTGAGTTTTATTACTGGCCTGAATAGTATGGCATATCCGTTAAGATACAAGTTAAGCATTCTTCAAGCATATATTGTGACACCGTTATCTTTTTTTTTTAATATATTTTATTGATTTTTTTTTACAGAGAGAAAGGGAGAGGGATAGAGAGTTAGAAACATCGATGAGAGAGAAACATCGATCAGCTGCCTCCTGCACACCCTCCACTGGGGATGTGCCTGCAACCAAGGCACATGTCCTTGACGAGAATCAAACCTGGGACCCCTCAGTCCGCAGGCCGACGCTCTATCCACTGAGCCAAACCAGTTAGGGCTGACACTGTTATCTTTAATTCCAGCACTGGAGTTAAATTTTTCTAATGTACAAACAGCTAGTAATTTATTTAGAATATAGGTTGGCTTACTAGATAACAAGTGAAGTCTAACGAGTGGTTTTATAAATAAACTTTGTCCATGTTAATGCAGATGTTTTCAGCATATTATTTTTACTTGGTTTCGTTTTATCTTCATATCATGCAAAGAATCCCACTGGATTGATGACATTTTCTTGGCTTTTTAATTTGGCTTTCTTTTTTTGAATATGTAATACTTTTTCTTTGAGTAAAATGAATATAAATTTAAATAAATTGAAGGTTCTCTTTTTCCAAGATCAGAAGATTCTTTCCTTGTTCTCTCATTCTGTTAATTTTCACCCCTATTCACCACATGCTCATGAAAATGTCTTAATCAGTAGGCTAGTGAAAAACATCACAGTCTCTGTAAAGCTATAATTTACTTAATCTACATTGATAGCTCATAGAGAATTTGTTAAGTTTAAAATTCTTGTTGGAGTGATACAAAGACCCCATGTACACAGATGTGAGACAGACAACATGAGGAGGCATTTTTACTATTTAGGTTGCAGATAAAGAGTTAATATAGGTAATATACTAAAAGTTCTTATAAATGAGTAAGTTGAACACCTCAATAAGAAATGGTAGCTTACACACAATATTACATGTACATGGATGTTTGTTTAGAGATAGAGTAAAAACTACCCAGTGGTTTTAGCCCTGAGCAATGATATAATAGGAGCATTTCTTTCATAAACATCATTGCTTTTTTATTCAGAAATGAAAAAATATAAAAATAATGAAAACAAAGCTCTTGCAGGGGCTCTAATTTTATTAGGTAAGGTTGTTTTGAGGACAGGTCCGATCAGCAAGCCCAAACTGTAGATAACATCTACACCAGGGGTGGGCAAACTTTTTGACTCGAGGGCCACAATGGGTTCTTAAAACTGGACCGGAGGGCCGGAACAAAAGCATGGATGGAGTGTTTGTGTGAACTAATATAAATTCAAAGTAAACATCATTACATAAAAGGGTACGGTCTTTTTTTTTTTTTTTAGTTTTATTCATTTCAAACGGGCCGGATCCGGCCCACGGGCCGTAGTTTGCCCACGGCTGATCTACACAATGCTTGGTGGCCCTGTGGGTGCATCTCTAAAAACCTTTCGTCAGTCCGTGTTTGCTGAGTATTGAATATTTAAAACAAGCAAAAATTGTGTAGAGTCAAAAGATAAAGAAAAGCCTGGTGTCTAGAAACTTAGAATGAAATGACTGAGAGAGAAGATGTGAAATATTGGCTGGTATACAAATGGTAAATGCCAAGTACTCTGCTAGTAATACCCATATTTGGACACTCTTTAAACATTGTATAAGAAGATGAATCTCATATTGTAACGTTAATGCTTTAAGGTTTAAATTCATTTCATAAGTCTTACCAAACTAATGTGTTATTTTCTTTAGATTTCCAGCACCTATCTAGAGACCAATTGGCCTATACGGGTAAGTTATTTTGTTGGTGTTAACTTTCATTGGATAGCATTTGCTGTTAAGAGGCATTCTGGGAAATGAGCCTTTCACTAAGTGCATTAATAAAAGTAAAGATTTTAATACTTGATCCTTTTTACATTGTTAGTGTATAACATCTATAATTTACTTAAATGTAAGTTGTATATAAATACATAGATCTTTAAATTTTACATTTCATTTATTAATAGTCAATTTGCCTGGTGCAATGCTAAGCTCTTTATATATAATAACAAATATAGGTTTGTAAAAAAGAGTTTTTAATTATTCTTCTTTAATCAGTTTTCAACGATTGATAAGCTTGGACAGAATATTGCTGTGGTTGGCAAGTTTGGTTTTGCACATTACTCTTTACTCACCAAAAAATGGAAACTTTTTGGAAACATTACCCAGGTTAGTCTTTTTTAAATTAAAAATTGATTTCTTAAAGTAAAAGAAGACTGCAGTATGAAATAACTACAATGTAAATCACTGTTTGCTTATTTAGAAATAAAATCAAATATTAAGTGATGTTGGATTATGTATGAGTCAATTCTGATAAACTATTTGATACTTGATGATTTTGTGTTGAGATAGTTGGTTTGTCTTTCATTTTCTTTAAGATCAGAGACTATAACTTTTTAACTTGAGGATTTACTTTTACATCCTAGATTGAGTTCATCAGATATCATCAGGATTCATTTCCACAAAATTTGAGATCATTTTTCTGCTTGTCTTATGTGCATGTGATATGAATATTTGGGTAGCATACAAATGCAGTTGAATTTTGCATGAACAAATAGGAAATTAATATTTAATATCAGGCACTTTAAGATGCTTTCATATATGTTAGTGCATTGATCCTCATATCAACCCAATGAGAGCACTATTGTTACTTACCATTTTATAGAAGAAATTAGGATTCAGAATCAAGCAGCTGATATATGATAAAGCCAGAATTTAAACGAGGGTCTTTGAATGTGGTAATAATGATGCTGCATTATTCCCATAATTTTGAATGATGTATTTTCTGTCGTATAGAAATGTTCATATTTTTCAATAGAATATGAATCAGTAATAAAGGCCCTAGAGTAATGTTTAATTGGGAGTATGAGACTAGAGCAGAAATAACTTCAGCTTTCATTATTTGTTTAGAATATGTTATTAGTGTATTAATGTAATTTTTGGCAGCATAAATAAAGGTAATTTTTTTTCTTTTAAGGAGCAAAATATGATTGTGACAGGGGGCTTAGCCTGGTGGAATGATTTTATTGTCCTTGCATGTTATAACATAAGTGACCGTCAAGAAGAGGTAAGTTTTTTCTCTCAAAAAATAGCATTGTTATATTTTTAAAGATACTAAGCACTATTTTGTTTTATATAAAAGTAATTTATTGGAAAATAAATAAAACTTTTTATTTTTTAATCAAGAATTAGTTTTTAAATCATGGCATTTTCATTTCAGGTTACAACTTTTTTTCTTTTAAGTATATAATCTAACTAGAGGCTCGGTGCATGAATTCGCGCACGGGTGGGGTCCAGCCAGCCCACCCGCCCCAATTGGGGCTAGCTGGCCAGGGGAAGGGGCCGCAGACAGTTGGCTGGCCAGCCTAGCCCCCTGGTTGATCTCCTGGTCAAGGGGACAATTTGCATATTAGCCTTTTATTATGTAGGATGTAATGACATTTACACACCAAGAAACAATCACCAAAGTCGAGATAATAAATATATCCATTACCCCTAACAGTTTCCTTTGGGTTCCTTATAATTTTTCTTTCTGTCCCACATACCCAACTACAATTCCCCATCACCTCATTGTCTGGCAACCTTGTTCCTGATACTTTGAATTAGTTTACATTTTTCTAGAAATGTTTATGAACAGTATCATACTCTTTTTTTGGTCCTCTTTCACTCATAATTATTTTGAGATTCCTCGATGTTGTTGGAGTTTATCAATAGTGTATTCCTTTATCAGGTTACTACTTTAAAAAAAATTTAAAGCGATAATAAGGAGTTCTAGATACTTTTTCTGATGATTTTTATCTGTTAGACATTCTCTATAAAGTTTGTAAATAGTTAAAAAATAAATTAAAAAGAAAAGTTTGTAAAGGTTGTTTATTGATTTGTGTTTATTTTTGAGAAATTGTTTGTCTCCTTAAATCAGGTCTAAATATTCAGATCTAAAAGGAGTATCTAATAGTACAGTCTCAGTTTTGATCACTTCATCTTTTGATTATTTGTAGAATGAGCCTTCTCTGTCAAAATATAAACATTATCCATTTATTATTAATGCTCACATTAGCCTTTTAACTTCTCTTACTTGAAAAACATCAGTAGATAAAGAGCATGGATTTAAGCATCTCCGGTAGGCATCTTGTTTTTCCAGTTTTCTTTATTTCTATTTTCTGCAGCTGAGAGTTTATTTGCGAACATCGAATCTGGACAATGCCTTTGCTCACATCACCAAAGCACAAGCAGAGACTTTACTGCTTAGTGTCTTCCGGGACATGGTGGTAGTGTTTAGAGCTGACTGCTCAATATGCCTTTACAGTATTGAGAAGAAGTCTGAGGGGTAAGTCCAGAGCATGTGACAAGTCACTCTTTGCTCCTGTGTATCATGTTTCCTCTGTAGTTTTTATTTTTTGAAACAGTTACTCTAATTTCATATTTAGTGGGGGATTTTTGTTTGTTTTAAAAACAAGGAGTTTTAATTAGTGATATTCATACAGTATTTTTTAGCTACCAAGACAAGTAAATAAATAAATAAGCCTGCATTAACTTCTTCGGGTAATTTTACTGGATTCATTTGAAAAAAATACCTAGTGTGGGATGGAGTAAACCTTTCAGATACTAATTTTTTCACAACCTTGAAAGCAGTGGTCAGTCACTACCTGAGTATCCGGATACGTGGGGAAAGTTAAGGACTCCACAGCCTGAAGGCATTAGGAGGCATGTCCTCAGCAGATGCACCTTTCCCACTGAGCTGGTGGTTGTGGTCTGGGCAGGAGAAGCGGGCAGTCCTGTTGCTGCTGTGTGTTGCCTGCATTCCTCTTGGCATCTGGTTGGCTTGCAGCGTTTAGATCATGCCTCTCGAGTTTTGTTTTGCTCTCAGGTTTTTTATTTGTTTGTTTCTTTTTTTAAGCAGCCATGAAGTGTGTATTTGGTAAAGTAGCATAGTGATTGAGGAGTAATGTAAAGATAAAAATTAAGAAATCTTACTAGTCTAGATAGAACCTATATCCTTTCTCAACCAACTAAGCTGTTTTTATACATTCTTCCCTAGCTTTTCTTCCCTTTTACATCTTACTTCCTTTCTTTCTCCCTCATCTCCCTGCGGATGACTCAACCTTGTCAGTCTGCTGCTTAAAGGATACTTGGGAAAGAGGGAACAATAGATAGAAGGCATCCGGGTCATCCATAGTATGAAAACTAATACTTTTAATAGCGGGGCGTGGGGGGAGCAACCTTGCTAGTATTGTTTTTGAGGTGTGTGGGTTTCTCTTTTGTTGTTACAGTCCAAATACTACTGCTGGTATCCAGGTTCTTCAGGAAGTCTCCATGTCACGCTACATTCCTCACCCTTTCCTGGTAGTATCTGTCACTCTGACATCAGTGAGTACAGAGAATGGAATCACCTTGAAAATGCCACAGCAGGTATCATTCTGTTATGAGCTCTTTAGAATTGTCATCTCAGTATTTAGTTTTTTAAGTTGATATTGGGAACTGTTTATTTGTTCACTAAATAAATACTAAGTGTCTAGTATATGCCTTATGTGTAGATGCTGAGTTACAGTGACAAGCTAAATAAACATGGTTTCTGCTTAATAATAAAGAAATAATTACGTAAGTAATTATAATTGTAAGGTGTATACCAAAAGTAGTACAGGTTACTAAGAGTGTGTAACAAAAACACGGAGTAGTCTGAACAATCAGAGATTTCTGTACCATTCAGGTGGAGACCTGAAGAACAAGTGATGGTTATCTAAGTAAAGTGTGGGGGGGGCGGGGAAGCTGGGAGGGGGGGGCGGGCAGTTGAGGCAGAAGGAACAGTAGAGCAAAGACCCGTAGATAAGAGAGAACATGGCACGTGCAGGGAATTGGAAGAGTTTCAGGGTGACTGAAGCATAGAATGTCAAGACATGAGTCCTGTTGTTGATAGAGACTTCAGACTTTATCTTAATTTTAAGCTGGATATTACTACATGTAAACTTTATAACATGTACTCTAAGTGTAAGGAGGAAATGAACTAGAGTAGGACAAAACAGGATGTAGGGAGAGTCTCTGGGAAGTATTGTAATGATCTAGGTGAGTTGCATTTAGTGGCCCAAACTTGGGCAATGACAAAGAAGATGGAAAGAAGTAGCATGGATTTACGTCTGGAGGACTCCCATTAGTTAATGATGAGGAAAGAGGAAGGAGAATGCTATCTTTTATGGTAAAAGCATGTAGTGGTGCCACCAGGACCCAGGTTGCATACCTTCTATTCCAAGGCTCCTTACATTAAACCAATGGTTTCCAAACTTCATGTCAATGTGGAACCCATTTTCATAGGAAAATTCCATGTAGATTTGTCATCCCTGTCTGCTCAGTCTGTCTTTTGCTTCCTATTAAGGCACTTTCATGAAACTCCTTTAAAATAAAGATCCCATTTCCTCTGCAAAATATGTCATGGTAACCAGATAGTCATAGTTGATAAGGAAAAGTTCTGTTTTACAGAAGAATTCTAGGTAAAAGATGTGGGAGGAATGTAAGAATTAAAGAGTCGCCCAAGGAAATAACTGATTCAGGCAATGGTTATTAGGTGAAATCATCAGACGAAAGGTTGGTGGGGGCTTTACAGTGAAAGAATGAGGTGGTCATACCTTAGTCTTAATAAGTCTTATCACTAAAGTGGGAGAGTGAGGTGTGGCATGCTTCCTGGGTGATGCAACATGAAGAGTTACTACCAAAAACATTGAACCCAAATTGTATAAAGTCATCTTCCATTCACAGGAAATACAGGGAATTTTAGTTTAACACCACAGGAAACAGAATGTAGAAGAGCTAGAACAAGTTAATGACATGGGAGAGAAAAGTATAGTAAGAGGAGACTCTTCTAAATAAGACGTTCGAGCCATAACAGGTAATGTAATGCGTAAGTTCATTTGTATCCTGAGTCAGACTGACTATAAAGAGACACTGTTAAAACAAGTAAAGATATTTAAATATGGACTGAGAGATGACACTAAGGAAGAATTGTAAATTTTATTAGATGTGATATTGGCATTATGATTATAAGCAAACATTCATATATTTTAGAGATGCAGATTAAGTGTATAGGAATAAAATGGCATGCTATCTTTAAAATACTTTGGCAAAATAAATTTTAAAAAAAGGATCGATAGAACAAATACAACAAACTCTTGATAATTGTGGATTAGGATGATTGGAATATGGGGTTCATTATACTATTCTCCGTACTTTTAATTATGTTTGCCATTTTCATATTAGGAAAAAAAGGACTCCTGATATCTCAGATACAATAGGCAGTCAGTAGCATGAGTAGTGCTAGGTGCCCTGCTTCAGGAGGGCATTTCACAACGAGGAGATATCTAACTTGGTAAAGAGCAGATTGAGTTCGAACTGTATAATAGGAAATAGATGGAATACGTCTTCCACAGAGGGAAGACCAAGATTGCTACAGCAAAGCATGGCTTCATTAATATTAAAGATTTTTAAAAAGCTAGCAGTGCGAACAAGTCAACAGTCAAATGCCTCCCTCATGAGAGGGAGCTCTTATCTCCGAAACCCCAATGAGAATAATCTTTCAGAGATTTGGGGAGGTAAGAGATGGTGTGTAGGGTTCCTTTAGATTTAGGGTTTAAAGGATACAGGTTGTCCCTTCTTTTGGGTTATAGGTTTCTGAAGAGTTCATTAAAATTGCCTGAAAATGCTGTGTGGTCACCTGTTCT
This sequence comes from Myotis lucifugus, assembly GCF_000147115.1. NCBI lineage: Eukaryota > Metazoa > Chordata > Mammalia > Chiroptera > Vespertilionidae > Myotis > Myotis lucifugus. Next base: position 3,546,623 of record NW_005871178.1, read on the forward strand.
TACATATTGTAATATTATCATTAGAAAATGTTGAATGCATGGGTCCAACTGAAGAAAAAAGAATTTGCTTCAGTCCTCTTTTTCTACCCTTTATGTGTAGGATATCAGTAAGCTTTTGTGGGGGTTTTTTTTAGTCAAATTACTCTTCCTTTTTACAACTGAAGGTTTGTTACCACCCACTGTTTTTCTCATAATACCCCTAATCTAGACAGATTGTTCTCACTTTCCCAAAAGAATTATTCCAGCCTATCCATGTAATTTACACTTGTTCTTCAATTAGAGTACCAAACCTTTCCCACCTACCCATGTATGTCTTCCTCATCCTTCAAGCCTTCTCTAGCTATGCCACCTAGTTCACTGAATTGAACTCTCATTTTTATGAACTTCTGAAGGTCTCTTAATTTTTCCAAGATAATTCAGCTCAGCCCTCAATTTCATATTGATTTGCATGTTCATTAATTGCATTGTGTTAAGCATTTCCTAGCCTAGTCAGAAATCTTGTACATACCCACAGAGCCTAACAGAATAGCTACACAGGGTACACACTCAATAAATATTGTTGGTTGTTTAAACTGTAAACCTTAGGGATTGGGGAGAAAATGCTGAAAACATACCTAAAATTTAGTATGGATTCAATTTCTTTTTCTTCAGGCTCGTGATGCAGAGAGCATTATGCTGAATCTTGCAGGGCAGCTCATCATGATGCAGAGAGACCGGTCAGGCCCGCAGATCCGGGAGAAGGACAGTAACCCGAACCAGAGGAAACTGGTAAGTGAATACACATCATCTAGAACGTTAACAATGTATGGCATCAGGATGAGGGAATAAAATAATTTAAGAGGAGAGTATTGTCTTGTGATTTGGACACTGAGAAAGTACGTGAAAATAGTCTTAAGCCTCAGGGAATAAAACAATTTGTGAAGGGTGAAGGATAAGGTCCCGAAATAATAATAAAATGTTCCATACTCCAGATGTTATTGCTTAGGCATTATTTCCAAATTCTAATGGGAAAATAGCATAAACTGGTGAAGTTCATAGGTTTTGGTTTTTAGATTTAAATACACATACTCTGAAAGGCCAGGGGACTATTATTAACTCTAATTCTAAATAAGTTACCGTAATTTTCCTAAAAAGTTGCACTTGCATTTTGAAAATCTTGGGAAATTAGTGCCTAGGAACTTAACCTACAGATTTAATAGGAAAAAAACCTGATTCTTGTCTCCTTTTCCAGCTGCCATTCTGTCCTCCTGTTGTACTAGCTCAGTCTGTTGAAAATGTATGGACTACGTGTCGAGCAAATAAACAAAAGCGGCACCTCCTGGAGGCCCTCTGGCTGAGCTGTGGAGGGGCAGGGATGAAAGTTTGGCTCCCTCTCTTCCCGAGGGACCACCGCAAGCCCCATTCCTTCTTGTCCCAGCGGATCATGCTGCCTTTCCACATCAACATTTACCCGCTGGCGGTTCTGTTTGAAGATGCGTTAGTCCTCGGTGCTGTCAATGACACTGTGCTCTACGACTCTCTGTACACTCGGAGCAGTGCTAGGGAGCAGCTGGAGGTGCTCTTCCCCTTCTGTGTCGTGGAGAGAACCTCGCAGATCTACCTCCACCACATCCTACGTCAGCTGCTGGTCAGGAACCTCGGGGAGCAGGCCTTGCTCCTAGCCCAGTCCTGCTCCGCGTTACCCTACTTCCCTCACGTGCTGGAGCTCATGCTCCATGAAGTGCTGGAAGAGGAAGCTACCTCACGGGAGCCCATTCCCGACCCTCTGCTTCCCACGGTGGCGAAGTTTATCACCGAGTTCCCCCTCTTCCTGCAGACCGTTGTGCATTGTGCCAGGAAGACCGAGTATGCCCTGTGGAACTACCTTTTTGCAGCCGTCGGAAACCCCAAGGACTTGTTTGAGGAATGTTTGATGGCTCAGGATTTGGACACAGCTGCCTCTTACCTTATTATCTTACAGGTAACAGCTCTCTTCTTATAAAGGTACAAGAATTAATGATCTTAAACTTCTGGGGAAAAAGAAATGTCCTGTTTTGACACTGTGATTGTGTTTAAGGAATTAATTCAGTCCTGTTTTCTATTCATTTTATATCTTTGCTTTTGAAGAACTTATTTTTATCAAATAGAAAATTTCTTTGAATATTAAAAAGGAACATTGCAGGTTTTTTTAATTTTATTTATTTTCAGAGAGAGAAGGGAGACAGAGAGTGAAACATCAATGCGTTGTTCCATTTATTTATGCATTCATTGCTTGATAGTAACATTGCAGAGTTTTAAAAATCCTGTTTGTCCATAATTAGGCCTAAAACAGACTGATGAGTTTATAATACTATTTTGAGTAATACTGAAGAAGTATCATATTATATGTATTATAGTACATACAACATGAATATTACTGGGTTTGTCTGAGCCGCCCCAGCATACATAATAGGTGTTTCCTTGTAGTGTGGGCTTGATGCGGGGACTCTGGTTAGAGCCTGGGTCATAGCAGGGCACCTTTTATGAGGCTCCCACAGTGAGTTAAGAGGACTCAGGCCTGCCCAGTAATTACTCTCATTGCAGTTCTTCTCAAAATAATGTGTCCTTTGAGACTCTTGAAAATTTGCTTCACTATATATTTGACAAGGCTGCTTGATAGTTTGTTGTTCCGGTGTGTCTGATGTGGATTTGACAGGCTGCACTAAAGTTTCGATGACTGCAAAGTTCTGTTGCTGATGTAAGAAGCTAACCATAAACCTGGTTTCAGACTGCCTGAGGCAGATTTCCTGTCGACAGTGACAACTGATTGAAACCAGAGATATTTCAGCAGAGGCTGGACGGCCATGAAATTCTGATTCCTTGATTAATCTTAAAGAGCCACAGAATCGTAAAAATAGAAACAAATTAATGCAGCTGTTGTTGTTTTTTAGGTCACTCCTTAGACTTTCAGTGATCTCTGAAGCAGTGAAATTGGAAACTTTTGTTCTATCAGAATCCCTAAGTTGCTGTGGATTAATTACAGTTAAACTTGTCTATTAGTCACCATTCCATGAAGGTCAGAGCAGGCAGTAAGGTTAAATTTGCGGAAGAGCCCTGGCCGTGTGGGTTAGTTGGTTTCTAGTGTTGTCTCATACACCAAAAGTTTGCAGGTTTGACTCCTGGTCAAGGCACATACTTACTTAGGTTGCAGGTTCTATCTCCAGTCAGGGAGAGTAGAGGAGGCAACCGATCCATGTCTCTCAAATCGATGTTTTTCTTGCTCTCTCTCGCTCTCTCTCTTTCCCTTCCTCTTTCTCTAAAATCAATAAACATGTTCTTGGGTGAGGATAACAAATAAATGAATTTGTGAAAGAATTATTTAGGATGCTGTTTGTGTAACAGTACTACATACTACTGCCCAAAGCAACGATTTTTAATTCCCGTCCTCAGAAAGCTGTCCCAGGAGACAGACCTGGGCTTTTTGGGAGTCTGGCAAATCTAGATTTTTATTCTTGCTTCAACAAGTTACTTAACTCAGTTTTCTCATCTGTAAAATAGGAATGACGTACCCATTTTGCCGATTCACTAGGATAGTGGTCGGCAAACCGCGGCTCGTGAGCCACATGCGGCTCTTTGGCCCCTTGAGTGTGGCTCTTCCACAAAATACCACATGCGGGCGCGCACGTACAGTGCGATTGAAACTTCGTGGCCCATGCGCAGAAGTCAGTTTTTGGCCTGGGCGAGTGTATTTTGAAGAAGTGGCGTTAGAAGAAGTGGGGGTACGTTTGCTGAGGTCGACCCCTCAGATTGAGGATGTTTTTAGCAAAGGCCAGCTTAGGAGTACCCTAATTAAGTTAATAACAATGTACCTACCTATATAGTTTAAGTTTAACAAATTTGGCTCTCAAAAGAAATTTTAATCATTGTACTGTTGATATTTGGCTCTGTTGACTAATGAGTTTGCCGACCACTGGTCTAGGAGAAATGAAAGAGTGTGTGTGAGGTTTATATAACGCTCTGGCATGTAGTGGGAGTTCAGTATTCACAGTTTATGTTACGCAGCACAGTATGCACCACAGCTCTTCCTGTCTGATACTTCTAGTGCTCCTTTAATTTCGCTATTAAACTGTCCCCTGCAGTGTTGCAGCTGCATCTCTCCTCTGGGTTTAGGGAACCATGGAGATAAAGAGTTGCTCATAGTTTCCCAAGTTATTTGCAGCATAAAAGGAATGCTTGTCTTCCTTGGTTGTTTTTGTAGAATATGGAAGTCCCAACAGTAAGCAGGCAACATGCCACCCTTCTGTTCAACACAGCCCTAGAGCAAGGCAAGTGGGACTTATGTCGGCACATGATTCGATTTCTTAAAGCCATTGGCTCTGGAGAATCTGAGACACCTCCATCCACACCTACAGCTCAGGTTAGTTGCAAATTGGGCAGCTTCTCTGGGCATATACCCGTGTGGCATCCCCTCTAACCGCACTGCACATTGTGTGCACTCGCAGGAACCCAGTTCAAGCGGAGGATTTGAGTTCTTCAGGAATCGCAGCATCAGTTTGTCCCAGTCAGCTGACAACGTACCTGCTAGTAAATTCAGCTTACAGAAAACACTAAGTATGCCATCTGGGCCTTCGGGAAAAAGGTAAAAGGATGAAAAGCCATTATGCTTTTAGGGCATTGAGTGACATTGCATTTCAGGGCATTTGTAAAGTCAGATCTCATGAAAACAACTACTTGATCTACTTGCACTTCCTTTTGCAATCTCAGAAAACTTGCCTTTCTTCTTCCTCCAAAGTTCACTTCTACAGTTTTCTGCCCCTTGTATTAGAGGTCTCAATATATCTGTTCGGAATGTAATTAACTTTAAATTACTTGATTATAGGATAAAAAGGAAGATAATAAAGCTGCAGGTAATCCAAAAGTCTTCTTACAGTCAACAGTTTTATCCTCCTTTCTAACTGTACTACTTGACAAAAAAAAAAAAATTCAGTCCTCATATGCTTGATTGTCCTGTGACTCTGATTGGAGAGATCATTAAAACAGTGGGAGAGCAACAAGGAAGTGCATCTGGAGATGGGAACCTCCATCCCCCGTGGGTGGGCTGTTGCTTCTGAGAGGTCAGCTGTGGACTCACACTGAACATTATAAAATAGAATTTCCCCGTTTGTGAGGTCCATGATTCCTTCTTGTGTTGCATGTTCTTGTCTCCTATTTTTTTCTTTTCCCTAATCCTTTCATATTGTTCGTATTGTGTCTGCAGTGCCTGGCACATAGAGCTTACTGAACTTTTTTTATTGTGATGTTTAACTGCTTTTTCTTATCACAGCCATTAATATCACCCCCACTTGCAACATACACACAATCTTGGGCTATATACACGTGAAATGCAACCTATAAACAATTGTCAGGCAAACAGAAGCTTCTCAGCCATACCCTGAATTTAAATACGAACACAGACTCAGTGCTCACTATGTGCTAAGCATGGTTCTGGCATTTACACGTGTAGGTCTTTAATTCTCTCAACAACTGCTAAGGGTACATAAGGGTAGGTACTGTTGTTACCCACACGATTCAGGTGAAGAAACAGAGTCCAGAACATAAACTTGGTTATGTTCACACAACTAATGAGTGCAGAGCTGAGACTTGAGTCCAGGCCGCCTGCTCCAGGGCTGCCTCTCATGGAAGCACCACATACCGTTACAGACCAGGTGGGCACACCAGCCCCCACGGGTAAGGGAAGATAGACTGGATTTAGTGAAGTTGTTAATTTTTTTTTAATTATTTTTTTATTTGTATTTTTTAAGTTGTCTACATAACACATTACAAGACTTCATTTCACCTTTCTTCTCATTAGTTTCTATGATCTGATTTCCTCCCCTCTTTTCCTTGGTCTTTAAATTAAATATAGCATTTATGTCCTCCCTGTCTTTCCTTCAAGCAGTTACCACCTCTTGCCTGGTTTGGCTTTGCCTCCTGTTTTCTCCTATTCCATGTATCCATTCTACAATTACGCTGTAAAAGCCTGCTGAGTTCCAGGCATTGTTCAGCGGGTTGTGGTATCACAAGGAGGAGAAGACCTAATATTTTATTCTCCTCTTCAATCAGAATTAGATCTTGGATCTCTCACCTCCCTATCAGCGCACTCATGCTACTACGTAAAAGTATGTGAAGCCTTCCAGTAAAGGTTTTTCTGTAGCTTCCTTGTGTTCCCACTTACAGATGGAGTAAAGACAGCGACTGTGCAGAGAACATGTACATTGACATGATGCTCTGGAGACATGCTCGGCGTCTCTTAGAAGAAGTTCGGCTCAAGGACCTGGGTTGCTTTGCAGCCCAGTTGGGCTTTGAACTCATTAGTTGGCTCTGCAAGGAGCGTGCCCGAGCTGCCCGGGTGGACAACTTTGTGATAGCCCTGAAGAGACTCCACAAAGATTTCCTGTGGCCACTTCCCATCATCCCAGCCTCTTCTCTCAGTTCTCCTTTCAAGAATGGCAAACTCCGAACAGGTAGTGCAAGCTTGTGTCAAGGTACAGGCGAGTGTATTTTACTCCAGGAACTTAGACATTTTGCAGTTAGTTGATATTCAAAGAAGTCTTTTCATTCCAAACTCAGAAAGAGATAAAAGCCGAGTTTTTGTACATCAGTCAGATCATCCACCATTTTGATCAAGGATGTGAATAAAGTAGAACCTATGTCTCAGAGACTGACCTTGAAGTCCAATGTATAAATATAGTTATCTCACATTATCAAGTTGAGAATTGACTGAATATAGAACTACCACACTTACTATGGGAAGGAGTTTTGGAATTGGTTAATCAAAATAAGCTAAATTGTTCCTTAACTGACAGCTCATTCCAGAAAAATGGTAAAAATGCATCTTTGAGAGCCCATCTCCCACAGTAGGAGAGGACAAAGTGAAACTGCATTTTGGTGAAAGAAAAGTTAAAAGATAAGGCTTTTTAGTTCAGGTCTTTTTAAGGAAGACTGTTCTAATTGTCACTTAAGAAAATTGAAACAAAAGCCTTTAATTATGGCATTTGGAAACTTCATGTCATCTTAGAACCAAGGAAAATCACATCAAAGATGAACAGAGTAAAATTTTGCCTAGTTCTAGTAAGATGTGATGATGTTAGATGACTCCTGGGTGGCATTATCTAGTCAGTCCATTTTGTTACAGCCCCACAGCCCTGGTTTATGGGCGGGGGATGCAGTGTAGGACAGTAATTGGCTTTTAACTTCTAATATTGAGCGAGTGCGGGAAGAGAAGCTGAAAGGACTGAATTGGAAATGGCAGTGTGTGCATCTTGAATTTCCATTTTCTTGTTTTTGGGCCTGCCTTGCAGTGGGAGAGCAGCTGTTAAAATCTCAATCAGCTGACCGTTTCTTAAACCTTGAGATAGATGCTGGCCTCTCTAATGTCCAGCGAAGTCAGAGCTGGCTCAGCAACATTGGCCCTACCCACCATGAGATAGACACAGCCTCATCCCAGGGACCACAAATGCAAGACGCCTTCCTGTCACCTTTATCTAACAAAGGTGAGTGTCACTTTAAGGCCTAGCTCTTCCTCAGTTCCTTTGGGAGGGAGTTGAGGTGCTGCAGCACTTCAGAGAGAGAGCTTCATTCTTCTTTGAAGAGGCTTCCTTGAGGATTACCCATTAGCATCTGCCGGGTAGGTGAGGGTCACTAGAACAAGGCCAATTGGCCTTGGCTATAGGCCACCATATTTATTTTAGGTAAAATGAAATAGGCAAAATCTTATTACAAATCAGCACTAACAATTGAACTTTTGCAATAGATTTTAATGTACAGAAACACTGACTTTGAATCTCATGTAAGCAGAATGTTATCTATCCCCAAATAAGAATTCCATTTTTCTCATAAGTATACCTGTATCATAAAAAATTGTACTCACTTATCTTTCTTTTTCGTTTATTTTAAAATGTGGACATTTTCTTTTTTTCTTTTAACTTCCTACATAATATCCTTAATTTTGCCTCTTAGACTTTAAACCCTAAAATATTTACTATCTTGCCCTTTACCAAAATATGTATGCCAACCTCTGCTCTTAAAGTTATGGGTAAGGCCTGGCCAGTGTGGCTCAGCGATTGAGCGTCAACCCAGAAACTAAGAGGTCACCAGTTTGATTCCCTGTCAAGGCAAATGCCCAAGTTGTGGGCTCAATCCCCAGTAGGGGCCATGCAGGAGGCAGCCAATCAATGATTCTCTCTCACCATTGATGTTTCTATCTCTCCCTCTCCCTTTCGCTCTAAAAATCAGTAAAGGAAAAATTAAAGAAAGAAATGGGTAAGATAAAATTTGAGGAATTTTTAAAGTGATTTATGTTGCTTAGGTTTATATAATTAGGAGCAACTAGTAGTAACTAATCTGATTTTCTGCAGTTTTCTTAATGGCCAGGTATTCACCTGTCATCACTATAAGCTGCTGCTATGTGGGTAGGCTTATAGATGCCATTATTTTTTTTTCAAGTGTGGTAGAATACATAAAAAATTTACCTTCTTAACCATTTTTAAGTATACAGTTCAGTAGTGTTTACAATTCCCGTTCACATTGTTCTACCAGTATCCAGAACTCTTTCATCTTACAAACTAAAACCCTATACCTATTCATAACAACTTCCCATTCCTCACTCCCCAACTACTGGCAAATACCATTCTATTTTATATCTCTATGAATTTCACTACCTTAGATACCTCATGTAAGTGGAATCATGCAGTATTTGTCTTTTTATAATTGGCTTATTTCACTCAGCATAACATTCTCAAAGTTCATCCCTGTTGTAGCATGCATGAGAACTTCCTGTAATATTTCAGGTAGAGTAATATTTCATTGTATGTATATACCACATTTTGTTTATCCATCCATATATTTGGGTTGCTTCCACCTTTGATTATTATGAATAATATTGTAGTGAACATGAAAGTATATATCTCTTTGACACTGTTTTCATTTCTTTGGGGTATATATCCAAAAGTGGGATTGCCAGATCATATGGTAATTCTGTTTTTAATTTTAATTTTTTTTTTTTTTGAGGAACCATCATATTTCCATAGCAGCTATACCATTTTACATTCCCACCAATGTTGACAAGGGTGTTGAGGTTTCTATACATCCTTGCCCACACTTATTTGCTGTTTGTTTTTTTAATATTAGCCATCCTAATGGACATGAGGTGGTACCATTGCTCTTTTTTTTTAAATCCTCGCCTGAGGATATTTTTCCATTGATTTTTTTTTTGGGGGGGAGAGTGGGAGAGAGAGGAAAAGACAGAGAGAAACAGCCATGTGAGAGAAATACATCGATTGGTTGCCTCCTGCACACGCCCCCTGGACCAGGGAGGAGCCTGCAAATGAGGTAGGTACGTGCTCTTGACCTGAATCAAACCCAAGACGCTCTAACTGGCCAGGGCCCATTGCTTTTTTTTTTTTTTTTAAGAAACTTTTTAGAGATCATTTCAGACATAAAGGTTGAGATAATGGATCCACGTATCCATCACCCAGCTTCAATTACCAACTCATGACCAAATTTGTTTCATCCACTTTTGGTATTTTTTTAACCAAATCCAAAACATATATTTTGTGAATATTACAGTATTTATCTCTAAAAGGACTCTTTAAAAATTAGCCATAATACCATATCATCCTTCTAAAATTTTAACCCATCAAATATCCAGTAAGCTTTCAGAGTCCAATTATTTCTAATTCATAATTGTCTTTTATGGCTTGGCTCAAGGTCTAAATAAGGTTGATACATTGTGATTGTTATGTTTTTAATTCTCTTTTTAGTGATTATTCCCCTCCCCATCTTTTTTTTCTTCCTACTTATTCATTGAAGAAACTTGCTTCATGGATTTTCCCATAATGTGGATTTTGGTGATTACATCTTGATGATTTAGTTTGTTTCCTCTGTTTTTCTTGCCAATTGGTCATTGAATCTAAAGACTTACCAGATTATAGCTCTTTTTTTTAATAGGTAGTAGCATGTTTTTCCATGTGAAGGCACATAATGCCTGGTACCTCTCTAATGGCTTTTTTAAAAATGCACGTTTTTATTGATTTCAGAGGGAGGGAGAGGGAGAGAGATGGAAACATCAATGATGAGAGAGAATCATTGATTGGTTGTCTCCTGCACACCCTTCAATGGGGATCGAGCCCACAACTCAGGTATGTGCCCTGGTCAGGAATCGAACCATGACCTCGTGGTTCATAGGTCAGTGTTCAACCACTGAGCCACACTGGCCAAATGCCTACTACTGTTAATCTAGCTTGGGAATTTTAGCAATGGATTTATGTTTTAGTTTCAAACTCTTCAAGAGAAATCAACATCTAAGAAACAGTCAATATTTAAAACTAAAGTTAAAACATTTTCCACATGAAGTTAGTTTATAACTTTTGGCACTTCTCCATCAGGCGATGAATGCAGTATTGGTTCAGCCACAGACTTGACTGAGAGCAGCTCCATGGTGGATGGGGACTGGACAGTGGTGGACGAAAGCTTCTCCACGCTCAGCTTAACGCAGTCAGAGCTAGAGCACATCTCCATGGAGTTGGCCAGTAAAGGGCCTCACAAATCCCAGGTCCAGCTGCGGTGAGTGTCTCGGCCTCTGAACGCACAGAATCCCTACTTGGGATATTTGGGCAAATAAGGTGCAGGGGCTCCTTTCCTGGTAGATTGCCCTTCTGACATCTAGATTCTTCTTAGCTGCATATTTCCTTCTCAGTTACTCTGTTTCTGTTTCTGTACAGGTATTTGCTACACATCTTCATGGAGGCAGGATGTCTGGACTGGTGCATTGTCATAGGCTTGATTCTTAGAGAATCCTCAATAATCAACCAGATTTTGGTGATTATACAGACGACAGAGGTAGATGGAGAGATGTTACAGAACATAAAGACAGGGCTGCATGCGGTGGACCGATGGGCCTCTGCAGACTGGTAAGTGCTGGTTTCTGTCAGCTTGTTTCTCTGCTGTTCATTGGTGAACCCTGTCCTTTCCCATTAAGGCTTAGCTCTGGTTCACTTATTTAGAGATTTTAGGTTGGTCAATATAAAAATGCTTTAATATGTTCATTTTAAGGCTGTGTTCTTTAGTTACTGTTCTGTACCAAACATTTAGATGAGTGATGTCCAGTGAGATAGCTGGTCGTTTTAAAATGGAATGCATATCACTGACTTAAAATTGATGCAGCACAAATGTTTTTTTTGTTTGTTTTTTTCTTTTGTTTGTTTTTTTCTTTATTAAGATATTACATATGTGTCCTTATCCCCCCATTGCTTCTCCCCCCCCACACACACTCATGCCCTCACACCCCTGGTGTCTGTGCCCATTGGTTAGGCTTATATGCATGCATACAAGTCCTTTGGTTGCTCTCTCCCCCTTACCCCCACCCTCCCCTACCTTCCCTCTGACGTTTGACCATCTGATCGATGCTTCTCTGTCTCTGGATCTGTTTTTGTTCATCAGTTTACATTGTTCATTATATTCCACAAATGAGTGAGATCATGTGATATTTATCTTTTTCTGACTGGCTTATGAATTAAGACTGGAACTTAAGGTTTGTGGTTCTGTGGAATTAAATCTAAAAATTTCTACTTGAAAAAAATAAAAGCTTAGCCTATATGAATTTAACAAATTCCATGGCAGTTACTAGCAAACCAAATTAAGAGTAGTGGATGGCCTGGCCAGTGTGCCTCAGTGGTTGAGCATCAACCCATGAACAAAGAGGTCACCACTTTGATTCCAGATCAGGGCACATGCCTGGGCTGCCAGCTGGATCCCCAGGAGGGGGCATGCAGAAGGCAGCTGATCTATGTTTCTCTCTCATCAATGTTTCTATCTCCCTGTCCCTCTCCCTTCTACAAATCAATAAAAGCATATTTTTAAAAAAATAGTAGTGGATGCTAATAAAACTCTATTAGGACATATAGAATAAAGGACACTTTAGTTTAAAAAAAAAAGTAGTGGATAGAAGTTAGGCGCCTGGGGTTCTAGCCCTTACTCACCAATTATGTGTGGATTTGGGGGCTTCCCTTTCTTGGATCTAGTTTTCCTTAATTGGAAAATTCATTCAGATTCTCTGAAAGTTCTTTTTCAGGTATGAAATCCTGTTGGTCCTTACACTGTGCAATATGATTTTTAATTGTAATGCTAGATAATTTGCTCCTAGTGCTCAGAAATTTAAGACTCATGCTAATGCTATGCTGGCCAGGGCACCTAAGAAACCTTCCCTTCCTACCTCCCTGTGCTGCCTCCTCTCCCCTCATAATCAATCACTGACCTTACTGTATCTGTGTTTAGTAGGAATTTTTCCCTAACACTGTAATGCCCGGCCAGTGTAGCTCAGAGGTTGAGCATCAACCTATGAACCAGGAGGTCATGGTTCGATTCCGTCAGGGCACATTCCCGGGTTGCAAGCTTGATCCCCAGTGGGGGGCATGTAGGAGGCAGCCAATCAATGATTCTTTCTCATCATTATGTTTCTATCTCTCCCTTTCTCTCTGAAATCAATAGAAAAAGTATATTTGCATATATAAAAGGCTAATATGCAAAGTGTCCCCTCAGGAGTTCGACCAGGAGTTCAACCACTCGCTATAACGTGCACTGACCACTAGGGGGCGGCACAGAATGAAGGAAGGCCCCAGCCAACAGCCGGAACGCCCTGATCTATCCTAATCATGGGCCAGGCCTAGAGATCCTACCCGTGCACGAATTTCATGCACTGGGCCTCTAGTATATATATAACACTCTATGGAGCCTTTTGAATATGGCAGATGAACTAATTTCCTCTTTCCTTTACTTAGTCCTGGATATAAGCCATTTTTGAACATCATTAAGCCACAACTACAGAAGCTCAGTGAGATAACAGAAGAGCAGGTCCATCCTGAAGCCTTCCAGCCAGTAACTGTGGGTAAGACTCCTGAACAGACTAGTCCCCGGGCAGAGGAGAGCAGGAGCTCCTCAGGCCATGGAAGCATCCCCCAGGGCGAGGTCGGAGGTAGCGGTATGGTCAGCGGGAAAGAGGAGAACACAACCCGCGCAGAGGAGGAGGAAACTTTTCAGGATGGGACTTACGACTGTTGTGTGTCCTAACAACGGTGAGGTGCCGTCACCACGGCAGTATTAATTAGCAGCAGCGTGCGTGCAACTGAGGACACTGTGACCTCATTGGATGATTTAACCAGGGAGCTCAGCTCAGAGACTCTGGTAAGGTATTAAATTTTAACTAACTCTTCTCTAAGAAATCTCCTTGACTCCAGAAAAATATGATATCAGAATAAATCATCTTTCATAAAAAAAAACTTAAAGCTTTGGTGTAAAGTAATAAAGAATACTGTACAGATGTACATGAGAATATTTTGGTTTTATTCTTAAGATTGGTAGCTCTTAAACCATAGGGATTGTTTTGCCCCAGATGAGCTTGCTTTTTCACTACATATAGCTTCTTACGTTTTCTGGTTCAGCGTGTGTCCAGACTGCTTTTTTAAAAATAAATGCTCATGTGCTTGCTGTAGCTTGTCAGGTACCTGAGCTACCTGGAATGCCCTAGATTGAGAGCACTGGACTCTGACTGGGCCTCCTGAGCAGATGTCTGCCCTGGCACAGCACATGCCAGTCCTGAATGATGGGAGTGCTATACCTGTGAGGCAGTGTGCCAGCTGCATTCCTGCTGGACCGGAGGTCGGAGGGGTTCTTGTCTAATTATGTGTTAGATACCACTAAACTATTTTGTATCAAGAACTTTATCTTTTTGTGAATACTCTTGTATAAATATACTCAAAGGCACTGTTCATATTTTTAGGGCTTGTATTATTAATAATTTGTATGGTTTTATGCTGGATTCTGCATGGCCATTTATAGTCACTCTTGGAATAAAGACAGGGCTTGCTCTTCTTTCCAAATATGAGCAATCTTCATAGAGGAAGACAGGTTTATTTTATTGACTTGGTCATAAAATAACAGAAATGGGCACACCAATCATGAAATGAAACAGGTTTTGTGCAAATTAATGTAGTTTCTTATTTATTGCTTTTGTAAATTGAGTAAAAATGGAGTTTTATGTAAATATACTGAATCCTGTATTATCACGGCTAACTAAAAATTAGTATGTAAAGAATGCATTCTTCATTGTAATTTTTAAAATATTTTATGTATTTCTAGATATGACTTAATTTTAGTTTTCATACATTATGAAAACTGCATACTCCTTAATTGCTTCAGATTAAACACATACCCAGTGTATGTACTTCTAATTACCTTATAACAGTATTAATTTAGATAGCTTGTTTGTATTGTGCAATTTGAACAAAGGAATGCAATGTTATTTTTTACAAAAACAAACTTGTTTATTTTTATAATAACAATGTATTTCATGTGGACCAAATTCATACCACTATGTAAAACAGCCTCTCTCCTCTTAGCGCAATTAGAGTTTAGAAATAAAACTTGGTCCTCTATCCTTGTTTTTAAAAGTAAGTGGCTAGATTTAGTTGTCCTAGCCAAGTTCCCTTTGATGGGAAACTCAAGACTATTTTGAAATTGCTTAGTTCAGAATTCATCAGACTGTTTTAAATTATTGGGTTTGGTAATTTACTATCATTTACTTTTTACAAGTGCAATAATTTCACATACAGAAACTCCTGAATGGGTGGAATATGTGATTATTGGTACCTGACCTGGTCCTTCTGGTGCTACTTTTATTTAAGCCTTTGTTTTAAACCACCTTTCCCTGAATCTTAAGATAGAACTGTTTCCCAGGTGAGTACATCATGAGCTCAGCAAAAAACTAAACTGAAATTTCTTCTGCCCTAGTCCACTAGGAGAAGACCTAGCATTACTTTTGTGCTTGGTGTGAATATTCCGTCAATAAAAATGATTGACCATTTAAACAGCTGTCATCTTTTCAAATATCCTAATGTGCTGCTGGGTTCATCTTGCACTGTCCCAAGCAGGCGTCAATAAGAGCTATATTCCTGGGGTTAATGCCATAAATGAGTTCTCTAGAAAATACTTGTTTTTCAACTAATAGGAATGGGTGGCTCCAAGGCAAAAAAAAAAAAAAAAAAAAAGACAAATTTATAGGCAATTTCTCTAGTAATTTGTTAATACAATTTTTTTTTATATTTTATTGATTTTTTACAGAGAGTAAGGGAGAGAGATAGTCAGAAACATCGATCAGCCGCCTCCTGCACACCCCCTACTGGGGATGTGCCCGCAGCCAAGGTACATGCCCTTGACCGGAATCGAACCTGGGACCCTTCAGTCCGCAGGCCGACGCTCCATCCACTGAGCCAAACCGGATTCGGCTGTTAATACAATTTAATATTTAAAAACTCAATCTTTTTTTGCCTTGTTTGGTTCACGTATCAACTGTCTAAGCCATATTTTTAACCAGTGAATTTATTCAGTATAACTATTTGAGGTTTAAATTATTTGCTAATAAGAAGTCATTTGGGGATATAGAGTCAACCTTTGCTTGAATTAAAGTTGCTGCTACTTCTGTAATGTGTACTTTACTTGGTAAAGGGCCATAAAACCATTACATTAACTTTTGTTTGTTCCATCTCAGGGTAACAGCAAAAAGTATATGTATTAAAAGCCACATAAATATTCTTTTGATCATATAATTCCACTTCTTAGAATTTCTCTTACGAAATAACTTAGAAATTCAGCAGACTTAATATTTATTTATATGCAGAATTATTTAGGATAGGAGCCTCAAGAGTTGGTGGCATCCTAGATGCTTGACAATGCAAGATTGGAACAAATGATTCATGTTGATGGCATGGAAAATGTTTTAAACTACCATGAAAAATGATACAAAATCATGCATACCATATGATTTCCACCAAGCAAAACTTTATATACAAAAGTGTAGAGGACACCAGGCATCATCTCTAATAGGTGGAGATTAACAATTTGATTTTTACTTTTTACTGTTGTCCTTTATTCCTAAATCTGCTGTGTCTACGGATTTGCCTATTCTGGACATTTCATATAAATGGAATAATGTTATATGTGGCTTTTTCTGTCTGGCTTCTTTCACTGAGCATGATGTTCATCTTTGTATCAATGCTTCATTCCTTTTCAAGGCTGGATAATACTCCATTTTATAGACATACTATATTTGTTTATCTAGTTATTTAAGGAATTGGGTGGTTTCCGCGTTTTGACTATCATGAATAATGCTACTATGAACATTCATGTACAAGTAAGTTCCGTGTGGACATGTTTTCAGTTCTGTCTAGGAGTGGAAATGCTGAGTCATGTGATGTGAGTTAATTCTTTGAGGAAATGCCTAACCATATTCCCAGAGTGCCTGGGCTATTTTTTTTCAATTCCCATTAGCAGTGGAGGAGGGCTCCAGTCCACACTTGTTAATGTTGTATTTTTGGTTATAGCCATCTGCGTTAATATAATTAAGTGGTGGTATCTCATTATAGATTTGCATCTCCCTTATGACTGTCTTTTCATGATTATTAGTCATTTGTGTATCTTTGGATAAAAAAGTTCACATCCTTTGCTCACTTCATATTTGGGTCATTTATCTTTCTATTGTTGATTTGCAAGAGTTTTTATATCTTTTGGATACTAGATGCTTATCAGATACAGGTTTCATTCCCCCATTATCCAAAAGTAGCGTGTTCCTGCTTTTTGAAAGTTTGTGCTGTGGCACTTGGCTTTTTTGAAAGATGTACGTTAGTACGGTAACAGCTTTTTTCAAAAAAGTGAAAATCCTCTCATTTCTTTCAGCTAGCAACAGCAGGTACTAATGCCAATGTTTTCTTCTAAGGGTTTCATGATTTTAGTTTCCACGTGTTAGTCTTTGATCTATTTGAGTTCATTTTATTTATGTCCTATGAAGTGAGGGGGTCTAACTTTGTTCTTTTATATGTGAAGATTCAGTGTCCCAGAACCATTTACTGAAGTTTTTCTCCCATTGCCAAAACTCATTAGACTATGAGTAAGTGTATGGGTCTATTTCTGGCTGATTGCACTACACTGATCTGTGTCTGTTTCTGCTAGTACCACACTGTCTTGATTACTGTTGCTACTTTGTAGGAAGTTTTGAAAGTGTGAGTCCTAAGTTTTTCTCAAGAATGTTTTGGCTATTCTGGGTCCCTTGCAGGATCAGTTTGTCAAGTTATGTGTGTGCACACACAAAAAGCAGCTGGGATTTGATATGAACTCAATCTATAGATCAATTTGGAGAATATTGCCATCTTAATATTAAGCCTGTCGGTCTTAGGACATGTCTTTAATTCCTTTCAGCGATGTTTTATATAGTTTAGCATTATAAAAATGTTGTACTTTTGTAAGCTTATTCCTAAGTATTTTATTGTTTTCCATGCTATTGCAAATAGAATTACTCTTTGTTAGTACGTTGAAATTAGATCCTACAACACTGCTGGATTCATTAGTTAACTGTAATAGTTTTTGTGGCTTCCATAGGGTTTTCTTTAAAGATCATGTCATCTGCAGCTAATCTGGATGCCTCTTGCTAGAACCTCCAGCACAAGTGAGTAGTGTACATCTTTGTCTTCTTTCTGAACTTAGGTGGAAAGCATTATATTCAGTCTTTAATCACAAATTACTTTCTTTTCATAAATGATTTTTATTAGGTTGAGGAAGTTCCCATCTATTAGTTCGTTATTTTTCATCATGAAAAAGTGTTAGGCTTTGTCAATATTTACCAAATAATTGGTCATCTATTGAGATGATTATATGGTAGTTGTCCTTTATTTTATGAATATGGTATATTGCATTTTTCAGGTATTAAACCAACTTTGCATTCTTGGGATAAATGACAGTATCAACATGTTATATTTTTACAAATCAAATAATGTAGTGTCAAAAATATATATTGATGTACTTCCAAATTGGCTAGGCTTTTTAAATAAAGAGGTATTAAGTGCATTTTTGCTCTATTGGCCATAAATTTCTGTAAACTGTATTAGGAATGTCATTCTGCTATTACTCCTTGTACTGGACTGTTTTGAGTAGTGATGCCCTTTTCTTGTGTGGAGATTAGAATGAGCTCTATCCAACAAAATACCATTTTCATTAGCCCTTCAGTGATTTCCTTTGCCAATAGATATGATTTAAAACTGCTAAATATGCTGAAACTCAACATTTACCAAGTAGTTGGTCATTAATTTCTGTGAAATTCAGATGCACAGCCTCATTCCACAGCCAAAAGGATTCCAACTGAAGTAAACTAACATTTCCATCTTGAGTTCTTTGCTCACATGGCCCATTAAAATAGCAGTTATAACCACAGGAACCATCTAGGCCAGTGGTCACCCACCTCACAGACCACCGGTTAGTGACCGCTGATCTAGGCCTTTTAACAGCTATTAAAAAGAACAAGACTTTAAAAAAATTTCACATATGAGGATACAGAATACAATAAAGATATATTTTTTCTATTTTAATATACTAACTAGTATATTAAAGTTTATTTCAGTAACATTGTAAGGCAACAATTAATTCTCAAGTGAAACCAGTGAAAAGTAATGGACAGACATAATCATTTTTTCTGTAGCTTCCTGAGTCAGCAAGCTGGGTTATGGCCCCCTTGGCAACATTTTAAGAATCCTAGCATGCTGGAAACAGATACTTCATGCAACAATAATTTTTTTCAGGACAACACAGTAAATTTTAAGAAATAATTCCTTCGAAATCACATTTACACTTTCCCTGAATGTGCTCCTTACATTTAAATTCTGTAGGAAATCATGTATTTTAGAATTTGCAAAGACTTTTTTTAAAAGGTTATTCAAATGATCAGATACTTAAAAACAAAATTCTTTAATTTCAGAGGGCTTCTGATCTAACAGTGGTGTGCTTATTAATAGAGCCATGAATATTGGAATTATTTAACCATTTCTGCCATTAAATCAATATCCCAGAAGATTAAGCATGCCCAGAGATTTGTTACCAACCTTGCATAATATGGAAGCTTTATAATACTAAAGAAAGCCTAAAAACATAATTGTTTACATATAAAGGTACAATTCAAGGGCAAAAAGAAAACCATGATTGTTACTGAAAAAAGGAGTAACAACATCCTTCCCAAAGGAAACTAATCACAAGTAACACATTTGGGGTTTTGCCTTTTTTTTTCTTAAAAATAATTTCTGGTAATTTCAGATTATTCACAAAAATATGCTTGTACAGTCATCCCTTAGAACCACCCTCTTGGATACCCAAATCCATGGATGCTTAAGTCCCATATATAAAATAGCATAGTATTTGCATATAGCCTACGTACATCCTCCCATATACTTTAAATCATCTCTACATTACTTATACTGGTAATACCTAATGTAAGCAGTTGTTATACTGTATTTTTTAAGGATAAGGAAAAAAGTCTACATGTTTACTACTGACACAACCACTGTAGGCCTAACTACTTAGTCCATGTCAACAATAATGTAACTTTTTTTTCCTGCATATTTGCCATCTGTGGAACCTGCAAATATGGAGGACTGACTGTATTTTAAAATTCATTGAGCTATTAAGTTTCTAACTTTTCCTCCACAACTGTGATTCATACAAGCTATAAACACTTAATTACCGCCTGACAGATAAATGTGGCAGGAGTCAGGCACTTGAGGCTAGAAATATGTGGTTTCTACAAAGTCAAAAAAAAGCAATGGCTCTAGTGCCCATGCATGTCACAGCCAGCATGTTATCACTCAGCTCTGGCTGCAGCCCTGTTTGTGTGGGCCCAGTGAGTTTTAAAGAGCCACAAACTAGGCAGGCAATATGAGGAGCATGATTAGAAATCACATGTATCAAGAAGAATTTCCTCCCGTGATGCACACTTACTATAATCTTTCTGTCCAAATGGGTCCAAGTGCCAATTCTTATTGTAGCTTTTCTTTAAAATGTTTTATTTTGGGGGGGGGGGGAGCTTATGCTTAGTAAATGCAGAATTAGTCCAACTTTTTACATCTCTTAACAGAAAAAAGAAAGCTAGCAAAATTTGCCAGGGATCTCACCAAGCCCTTCCACTGCTGTGATTGCTCACAGCCACCTTCTTCAAAACAAAAAGCACCTCTTAAGTCCTAGGGTTGCCATTATGCAGGATCTGAACCCCAACAGCTACAGGGAAGCCAGTTCTGCTGGACACTAAGTTACTGAGAAACCAATCTGTTCAGCTGGTTAGAAAACAGACAAAAATAAGGACCCCATGCATCAATAAAATTATGCCCTGAAGGATTAACCTTGGAAAATTCCCTTCTACAAAACAAAGAGAATAAGTATGTATAAAATGCTCAGTCACTATTACCCACCCTCCTCCCTCCCCAGAACAGACGCCATGGCAACCCGGCTCTGGGGCAGGAAGTGAAAGTCCTGTACTTGCACAAACAACTGACATTCTGGACCAAGAGAACCTGTGAAAACCGGAGGGGGTAGAGCATCGGTGAGGTGGGGAGGGGACAGATGTTCCAGAGGGAAACGAGCATTGCGACAAGGATCGCACTGACCACTCCTCAGAAGGCGAGGAACCACCAGCTTCCACACCAGGGGTCCTGGGCTCTAGCGCACACGCTAGAAGCTGCCTGAAGACGCTTCTCCCAGCACAGGCTGGGGCCACAAAAGCCCAAATGCTGCTTCCCGTCCTTTTGTAATAGTTTCCTAGTGACCTACAGTAGGCCTCCAGGGGAATCATTACTCCAGTGACTGGCAATTTACCCACATCCATGACACAACAGTGGTCTTGGGCTTTCATTGGAAATGTCATTTGTCTCATTAACAATGGTCTTGCAGTACTTTCAGCATCTTTCATGACTCTCCGGGGACAGCTGTTGAAGTGGTCTGTTGGCTTTTGTCCGTAAGGTCATATAAAATGACATGTTAGTGTAGTGGTAGTACCCACGTGTGCTTAAGCGCCAGAAAGCTGGCATTTTCAAGTTTTAAAAAGGCCATGTGTCACTACCCCACAGCACAACCACTACAGTGCTTGGCCCCGAGAGGGCTCGCCCACAAAACTTACTAAAATTCATTGTCTTACATTACAGATATCCATGTAGCTTAAGGAGAGACCATGTCACCTGAAGCATCCCACGGGGCATTTACTCAGCTCATTCACAAGATTAAAACGCATAGAGGTCGTAGGTGCACACCCAGGCAGAAGGGAACGTCCAGTCCGGGAACTTCTCTTTCAGAGCGTCCAGCTGGGAGGACCGCTTGTCTTCCCCAGAAAAGTAGTGGGCAGCAATGGCCACGGTGACGACTCCCTCGGGCTGCTCTTCCAGGACCTGGCAGAGAAAAGCTGTTAGTTTTCTAGCTCTGTGAAGGCAGCATACTGAGCTTGAGTATTTGATACTTGCCACCTGCCACCGGGGAGCCTGACCAGTGATACCAGCAGTGCTGGGAAATCCCACCTGTACTTCTATCCAGAACTGCCATGCAGAGGCTTGGAGTCCATGGGAGTAAAATACAAAGTAGTCCCCTCCTTTACTTGTGACCGGGGTGCCATTGCCGAGAGACCACTGAGAAAGTGTTGAGCCTTTGTGGGGTCGAACATACAATGACATATGGCTTGGTCCTGTAACATAAGAGGAAGAAAGGTCAGTTATAACTATCTTTAAAACAGCATCTGCAAGAAAAGCAGTTTAGCCACCATCAAACCAGACTATGAAGTTCATGCCTTTTATCACTTTAAAGACACTCACTGCAAACCGAATGGAGGTTTGCCAATCTGTGTAGATCAATAAAGGTAAGTAATGAGGTGCAGCAGAAGCCTGGGCTCAAGTCTCAGTCCTGTCATTGAAACATTCTAGCACTCACCAGAGCCTTTCTTCAGAAATCTAGAAAATAAACGTCATCAAACCAAGAGATAACTGCAGCAACCATAGCAAAAGAACTGACACTGAGGGTTTTACTAAAACAGATACCGGGGTGGGAAACCACTGTGTAAGCGCTGCATGTAGCAAACCAGAGAGGGAAGAGCAAAGTCTAGTAAGCACACACCCCACCCTCCAACCCCCTGACACTCAAAAATATAAACCTTCTTAAGTGCCAGAAAATTAATTAAAGAGCAAAGAAGACATCAAAGGAAAAGGAGTATTACACACGTAATTACAGAACACTGACAAAGACGGAAAGCATCAGTCATAAAATGTGAATAGATCTAACACGGCCACTAAAAGAAAAGTTTTCGGCTTGGCTTACAAAGCCAGACCAATCATATACTATATTCAAGGGATATACTTAAAGAGATTCAGAAAGGGTAAAAATAAAGGTATGAACAAAGGTATTATAGGCAAGTGGACACAATGTTACAAAGAGCTCTTTGATGTCAGGAGAAAATAGAATTCAAGACAAAAAGCATTAAAAGTAAAGGCACTTTGATACTAAAAGCTGCAAGTTCACATAAAAACTGTTAATTCTGTACACAAAATAGCAACTATTTAATGAAGCAAAACTACACAAGAGATGCAAAATGTATATACAGAAATACATATAAGACTAATATTTCACTCTAAGACACCAATTGAACAAAAAATTATATAAAAGACCTAAACAAAATGATCAGTGAAATAGACCATATGAAATCTGTATCAAATTTTACATGCTGATAATACAGATACATATCATCTCGGGTGAGCATGAAGTATTCATAAAAGTAAAATATTAGATCATTAAAATGGCAAAATTCTATAAAATTGAGATTACAAATAACACTGATCATAAATCAAAGCTTGAAATTATCAACAAAACAAAACAGCCTTCTACCTGGAAATTAAGGGTGTCCTATTTAAAAGACTCATGGGTAAAAGGAAATAGAAATAATTATGGAAATTTTTCTAAATGAAAATAACTACATATATCTGAAACTATTGGATACAGGTAAATCAATGATAAGAGAAGAATCCATAGCAATAAACATTGTTTTCAATAAAATGACAGCTATATAAAAGGACAAAATAAAAAGAAAGCACAAGTTAGGAATTATAGATAAAAGCAGAAATCAATGAACTGGAGAAGAGAACAAAACAGATCCACCTTAAACAAAAGTCTGTTACTATTTTAAATTAACAAGACAACCACTAGCTAACTTGATTAGAAAAGAGGCGTGGGGGGGGGGGGAGGCGGGGGAGGGAAGTGGAGCAAAAACAAGTATGCAGAAAGAGAAATAAAAATAAACAGAAGTTTGTAAATCACATGACTGCTTTGAAGACCTCTACACTAATAACTCTGAAAACCCAGATGAAATGGAGATTTTTCTAGAAAAACATAGGCGACCAAAACTGAACACAGAGCCATAAAGCTTAAGTAGACCAATTACCCTAGAAAAATTAAGAAGCTATTCCAAAAAAGACACAGGTGGTTTCAGAGAGGAATTCAAGCCAACTTTTCAACCAAGTGGTTCCAATGCTCCATAAACTTCCAAAGCATTGAAAATAAGGAAAACTTACCAACTGTTTTCATGATGTGTCACATTTATGATGTTTTTACATTTATAATGCATAACACTGGTACTTAAACCTGATAGAATGTAAAACACACACACACACACACACACACACACGGACCAATATAATTCATGAGATATGATGCAAAATTTCTAAAGAAAATATTAGCAAACATCCAAGATCACATTAAGAAAATAACAGGCCACGACCTAATGGAATATATCATATCAAAATATCCAAGGAAGAAAAGACCTATGATTATCTTTACAGATGGCTAAAAAAAAGGCCTTTCACAAAATTTAAAATAACTCCCTATTAAAAAAGATTTCAAGAAGTGCCAACTGATGATGCTTAACATGATAAAAAATCATCTATCATGGGAAAACACTATAGACTTTGTATAAGAACAAGGCAAGAATGCCACTATCTCAGCAGCTGTTCTACACAATGCTAGAAGTATTAACCACTTAAATCAATTAGAGGCATAAGAATTGGTAAAGGAGAAATACTGCATTTGCAGATGATATGCAGTAGTCAACAAGCTATGCCTGAGGTCTGCTTTTGTATAGCTCTCAGGCTAAAAATGGTTTATGTTTTTGGGTTTTTTTATTTATTAATCTATTTTTTTCAATTCTCACTTGAGGATTTTTTAAAATTAAATTTAGAGAGAGAAGCATCGGTTGCATCCTGAATACACCCCAACCAGGGACTGAACCCACAGCCTTGGTATATGCTGACCAGGAACTGAACCTGCAACCTTTTTGGTGTACAGGATGATGCTCCAACCAACTGAACCACTCCGTCAGGCTTACAATTATGGCAAAGCCTAAAATATTTACTATCTGGCCCTTTAAAGTTTGGCAATTCCTGGTATACCTGGAGAACCCTTAAGTTTCAAGAGTAAAAAAATAAAAGATTCAATGAGGTAGCAAGATAAACAAATTATAACCAGTTAAAAGACATACAGGTAGGGAAAAACCCAATTATAATAGCAACGAAACCCAGATAAGAAAAATTCTATAACACTTTTGAGAGACAAAAAAGTAGGTTTGAACAAATAAAAGGACATTCCAGGTTCATGGATAAGGAAACTGAAAGTAACTGCAAAACACTGAAAAAAACTACAAAGGATCTTAACTCTCCCAATCATTACCTATAAGCTTCTATAAAGTGTGGTAACTGGTACACAGACAGACCTACATATAAACAGTAAAAAAAAACGTTTCTGATTTCTTGACATCTGTAATCACAAAACGTAGGGTGGGTGATGTACAGCTTGCCTGCCAGGAACGTGCCTTTACTGGAATTCTCCAAATTGTGCATAAAGGATGGAGGAAAGTGTGGGTATTTTTTAGTGCTGACTGTTAAATTTTCTTTAAAAAAATCATCAGCTGCAGTTGCTTTTAGAAACATTAAGCTACTGGTCACTATTATAAACCTGAGGAAAAAAACATTCATGCTTAAAATTTTTAAGAACTACAGACAAGAAGGGAACTGCCATATGACTTACCTGATGCTTCAAAGGTCAGCTTTACAGAATCCCAGGGGGTCTGCTCTTTGGATATAAGTCTGAAATGAACAGGTTCTCTGGGAGAAACTTCTGAGGCAGGAAGATACCAGTTTTTCCTATTTGGAAAGGAATTCAATATTCACTATTTCAAAAATATTTAGGATGCTTGTGTTCAGAATATTTGAAACAGATTTTGGGGCATGAAAATAAACTCTGATGAATATAATCCTATATAATGAAAGGCTAATATGCAAATTGTCCCCTCAACTGGGAGTTTGACCAGGGGGCGGGGGCAGCCAGCCAACCTCCTGTGTCCCCTCCCCCCGATCTGGGCAGGCCAGCCGGACCCCACCTGTGCACAAATTCGTGCACCAGGCCTCTAGTAATACATAATGCCAATTCCTCTGAAGCCCAGGTTATTGCAGAATAAAACCTTTAATAAAGGATTGTAGGTGATCTTGATTCCACTACCCAAACTATTTCTTCTCATCTAATCCTCCACTGCCAAACATTAGAACTTTCCCAGAAATGGCCCTGGCCAGTACAGTGCAATGGTTAGTGTTGTAGACTGGATTCCTGGTCAAGGGCACATACCTCAGTTATGGGTTTGCTCCCTGTCCCAGGTTGGGACATGTGCAGAAGGCAACCCATCGATGTGTTTCTCTCACATCAATGCTTCCCCCTCCCTCCCATTCTCTGAAAAGCAATGGAAAAAAAATATCCTCAGGTGAGGATTAACAACAACAAAATTTTTCCCCAGAAATGAAATACATGATTTGAACTTGATGCTTAACTGCTGTCAAGTAGCTCAGTGAAGGAGGCCGCCCTTTCTAACTACTGAGATTTCTAGAGGACTTTCTAAATTTGAAAAAAAAGCAAACCCACTCTTCTGAGTGCTTCATCCCACTAAAGACAGAACTGTTGCAGTGACAGGAAAAGCAGTGTGAACGGCACCTGACTTCAGTGTAAACCAGTGTAAATAATAACGTGTGGATACAGTGATAGGACCTGAGAACAAACCCACCCCCAACTGAAGCACAGGAGCAGTGAACCAACCTGATGAGAAAGTGCACTGGGAGGTACCACGGGAAACCACAGAGGGGGGCCTTCTCCTCGCAGTGCGCTCGGATGGTGTCGTTGATCTCCGGGACGTGAGGGGTGACGTGAGACATTCCAGTGTAATCAAACCCATTGATCCATATGCCAGAGTCCCGTTTAACTACTTTTCCATCCAAGTCATGAAATGTCCTTGTCATATGCTGAAAAGAACAAGACTAATGAGAAAACTACTGTTTCAATTCCTTCACCCATATCCCCACCACAGACAATACCAGAAATGAGGTGGCTGTGGAGCAGCACCAGGCACCTCGCACACTGCCGGAGGGAGTGTGTGCTGGCACGATCACGTTAGGAACCGGTTTAGCATTGCCTAACAAAGTGAACACGCGCATACCCTTCAAGCCAGCAATCCCACTCCTGAATATGCACCTTAGAGAAGCCTTTGCACTGCCCACCTTAGCAAAAACCGGAAACAACCCAGATGTCTATTAACAGTAAAGTGAGCAAATTGGGGAGTCATCCTACAACAGAAGTCTGCTCAGCAAGGAAAAACAACGCACGACAGCGACACAAATCAACATGGGAGATTCTCACATGCTCTGGGGCAGAAGAATGTTAATGGAATGGCTTTACCTGTAAGAAATTCAAAAGCAGGCAAAACTATGTGTTGTTGTTGAGGGATTTATACATGTGTGGTAAAATAAAGAAAACTGAGGTAATGATTAGCTCCAAACTTCAAGATGTTGGGTGAATACTTTAGGGGCTGGGAAGAGGGAGAGATGGAGAAAGAGTTGGATCAATAAGGGTCAACTGGGTTTTCTTAAGGACTGTTAGTGTTCTTTCTTTTAAACTCAAAGATGGGTTGTTTTATTATTTCTTACAAATACATTTTGACTTTTCACTTTTTTCTTACAAATATATTTATATATTTAAATTTCATATAAATTCTGAAAACCATGGACACTAGAACTCCTTTTAGATAAGGACCTATGTAGCGCACACACACACATCTCCCTTTCAGTGTTACATGAGACTAATTCACGTGCAGAGAAAAGTGGGAATCACAGCTCACCAAGGGGTGACGGACTGTGCTTAATGGAATTCTGGGAAAGGACACCAAGTTCCTTCTGGAATAGCTTTATTAACAACAGAAAGCAGCCTGAAGAATATCATACGGGAGAAGAAAAAGGGTTGCAGAGGGCTTCGGTACTGTCTGTGGCTGCTTTCACTCTAAAAAAAAAACCAGCAGCTGGAAGATCTTAAAATATTATCTGGCCCTTCACAGGAAAAGTTCACCAACTTCTGGCACTGATGCAAACCCCAATTCCAATCAGAACAGGAGTTTTTAAAAATAAAAATATGGTTTGTCCTAAATAGTACTGATTTAATTATAAAAATTAGAAAGACATTCTGTTGTATACCTGAAACTAATATTGTATGTTAACTATACTTTTAAATTGAAAACATTTAGCAAGTCACAGGTAACATTAAATCTCCTAAAAATTAGCTGTTCTCACCCAGCTGGTGTGGCTCAGTGGTTGAGTGTCAACCTATTAACCAGGAGGTCACGGTTCGATTCTTGGTCAGGGCACATGCCTGGGGTTGCCAGCTCAATCCCCAGTAGGGGCCATGCTGGAGGCAGCCAATCAATGATTCTCTCTCATCATTGATGTTTCTATTTATCTCTCCCTTCCTCTCTGAAATCAATAAAAACTTTTTTTTTTAATTAGCTGTTCTTCACCAAAGGTTTTTTGCAAACTATAAAATGTCACATAAGCCCAAGCCGGTTTGGTTCAGTGGATAGAGCGTCGGCCTGAGGACTGAAAGGTCCCGGGTTCTATTCCAGTCAAGGGCATGTACCTTGGTTGTGGGCACATCCCCAGTAGGGGGTGTGCAGGAGGCAGCTGATCGATGTTTCTCTCTCATTGATGTTTCTAACTCTCTATCCTTTTCCCTTCCTCTCTGTAAAAAAAAAAATTAATAAAATATATTTTTTAAAAAAAGTCACATAAAATGTATCACTGTTCTCCAGTATATAAACAAGGACTGGTTGGCCCTTTTTCAAAATCTCTCTGATATTTAAGTTCAAATATTATTACTTATGCAAGTCCTTGAATCATTATCTAGGTTGTGACTCAGCTTTTCTGTTGGGCCTCTCCACAACCTCTAACAGAGAAGATGACAGTAAATAAAGCAACTTAGTCCTTCTTCCTGCTTTATAGAGCCAGTTCTAAAAGTTTGCAGGAAAACTTGAAATATAAGAAAATTCTAAATTTCATTTTATTAAACCTTTTCTAAATCACTATATTTTCATTGTCACATATTACTTTGAGTGTTAACTAAGATCAATTTTACTAGCATTTAAAAATATCTATTTTAGGCCCCTGCCAAGCAGCTCAGTTGGTTCGAGCAGCAGTCGCCAACCGGTGGTCTGTGAGGTCTGAAAGGTTGGCGACTGCTGGGTTAGAGCATCGTCCCCATAAACCAAGACTGTGAGTTCAATCCCTGGTCAGGGCACATAAAAGAATCAACCAATGAATGCATAAATAAGCGGAACAACAAATCAATGTTTCTCTCTCTTCCTCCCTACCTCCACCCTTCCTCCCTCCCTCCCTCTCCTCTAAAAATCAATAAATTTAATAAATAAAATACCTATTTTATTTTGCCAGTTGATAGTTCAGATCTTTACTGGCCTGCAGGATTCTTACAATCTCTACTTCTAAAAGCTCATTACCCCATGATATATATTTGCTCTTATTTTTCAAAGTGGGTGCCTTTTTACAATTTGAACAGTGATAAAACAACAAGCAGATATTTCCAATTTGGTCTCTTGGGAAGTATCCAGCTGGTAAGAATGCCTCTTGACGGTCAGTCTTTTCCTCACTGCCTTACACAGAATAGTCGGGTACAACTCAATAGGTCAACAGTAGGAATGTCAGTTGGTTTTCCTGTTGACTAGTGAAGCTCAAAACACACAAGGCTTTCCTCTCCAGAATTTCAAACAGCTCACGCACAACTGCTCTTACCTGAAGAAACACTCTCTTTGGCTTTGGACTGGCAGGATTGGAGCTGTACGGGAAAAAAGTTCCACTGCAAACGAGGAGGAATGTAACCGTACACACCAGAGTTAACGTCAGCATGGTTTTCTGTGTGCTTTTGGCAAGGTAGATGAAGTTAATCTAAAACACAAAACACAAAAAAGGAATAATTACCACTGGCAGAAAGGTGGCTTTAACTATTTTATGACAGGTGCTATACAACATCATAAAGAAAATGTATGAGCACGTGCTAACATACGCTCACACACTCCCAGTAAACACAGCACTCGTTATAAGGGATTCCCATCGCACGTCAGAACCTGGATGAGTGAGCATGCCCCGCTGCCATGGTGGAGCCTTCCCGACAGACAGCAGTGGGAGAAAGGGGACAATCTGTGTCTGCTCAGTTGGCCACGAGACTGGAGGATGTAGCTCCATCACCAAACCATGACCTCATTTTATTTCCTGTTCTGTCAACGTGCTGTTAACACACATGACTTAACTACCAGCACTTCGTGACATCAGGCCTTTATTAAAGAAACAGAGGTAAGTTTCAGGCCTATTTCAACAAGACTCACATTTCACTCATAATGCCTGTATAAAATGCCCAGGTGTGGGATCCCTCTGGATGGACTTTCAAGACTCTGCGTGGCTCCTGCACGTGAGGAAAAACTACAACACAAATAGTGTCCCCCCAAACGGCACGGGTGTCTCAATCTCAATGCGGCAGCCAAAATCCTAACTATGCTTATTAACTGTAATGAAATCACTGCATTAAAAGTTATAGGGGACACACATGACTCAGACGCCTTAGGGGTTCTGAAGGAACCCCTTTGAGAAACCATGATCTAATCCCAGCTCCCCCTTTTGTCTTCTCCCCCTTATCACCCACCCTCTAGGGTCAATAAGTAGAAAAGAACATAAATATGCAAATACTTTTGAGATGCAAATAGAAAATTAAGTAAATATTCATAACCTACCATATACTCTACTACATAAAATTAAAGAACTTTATATCTACAGTGTACCAATATCCCATCCAGTGTAATCTCCAGCAAAACAATACTGGTCTTAGATAAAGGATCTTATGTTTTTACAACTGTGAGCACAGAACTAAGTTCCCCAGGCCTCAAAGCAGTGAGTTAGCAAAACACAATCTGCTGCCCCCACTTAACCCACATAACCATGACAGCCGCAGCGCAGCAAAATCCCCGGAGACCTGCTAACTGATCACTTGACAGGAATTCAACTGCTTTCTAGCAAATACATTTAATAAATCCCTAAGGACTGGAAGAAAAGCTCTCCGAAGTATGCTTTGTGTTTCCACTTTCCATTACCAAAGAGATGGCTCACCCTATTAATAAGCCACTATCCTTAACGCTCCACACACAAGGAAATAATGGGAATGATAACCCGCAGCATCAAAGAGCAGCAGAGCTATTTCACGTAATGAAAATTATATGAGGTTTTAAAGTATTCCAAGAGGCACTTTTTAAAAATATATTTTTATTGATTTCAGAGAGGGAGAGAGAGATAGAAACATCAATGAGAGAATCATTGATCAGCTGCCTCCTGCACACCCCCTACTGGGGATCGAGCCCGCAACTCAGGCATGTGCCCTTGACCGGAATCAAACCCGGGACCCTTCAGTCCACAGGCCAACGCTCTATCCACTGAGCCAAACTGGTTAGTGCCAAGAGGCACTTTTAATAAAATCAAAGCTTTCCTAAGAAAATATAATTTAGAAGATAATAGACTTTAATCCCCTTTCTTATGGTTTCCAAGATTCCATGCTTTGGGGTCATTTTCAATTTCCACAGTGAGGTTCTCAGAGTTCACTTTGAACCCTTCCATGTGGAACAGAACTGAATAGCCATTCACTGACTACGCCTTAAATACTCTGAGGGATTCAGTTCATAACTCAGCTGACTCTAGATCAGAACTTTTCTACAAGACAATGTTCCACCATCTTTAATCCTCACAACAGCAAACCTACCTAGTAATATGTACAGAGGATTTAAAGGCTTAATATTAAAACCAAAATACGTAAACCCTGAAGGTAACAAGAAACATTTTAGGATTTTCCATCCATCTCTGCAAATAACAGTAAGGACCTGATTATATCAAAGGTAAAATGGCTGAAACTGGCTCAGACTTTTTTAGGACTAGTACAATGACTGCAAACAACACTGTGCATAGGACTCTACAGGACTGTGTATGCTGTTGCGTATATAGCTACTTACTGGCTGCTTAAGGGACTTGGATAATGCTGGTCAGGCACGTGGCATGCTGGCCTGCTGCTAGACCCTAACATTCTCCACACCGATGCCCTTTACTGAACCAAATATGGAAAAGGTCACTATCATCTCCACAGAGGAAAGAACACAGTAAAGCCACAATCACTTTTTCTATTTGGTCCCCTAGCCCCAAATTTCAGAGTGTGCCCACGGGTATTCAGTAAGTACTTCTTGTTCTTAGGAACTCCGAGGAGAAGTGCCACACACAGAGATCTGCCTCCCCTGGCGGGGCCAGGCCAGCGTCCGGAGTCCCAGACGGCGTCTGCACCACACGGGGCAGAACTCGGCATGGAGCCTGTTCTCACCAGCAGGGTCTGGCCATCAACTCTGCTCATGTCCTTTCTTCCCGCTGGAGAGTCCCGGGGAAGGGAAACGGGTGGCAAGGGCGGGACTCGCACCGAGGGCAGAATACTGACCAAGCAAAATGACAAGCCTGTGATACTTTTTCATCACTGCTAAGTAACGGCACCGTGGGTGTCCTAAGAGTACATCCCTCGAGGAGACAAGACTCAACTGTAAGCCGACTGGTCACGGGAAAAGCCTCATCAGAATTAGTCTTCCTTCACTCGCTCTAACAAGCACCAATAAAACTGCTATGTGTTATCACTAGCCCCCAACGAGTAAGTTCAAAGCACACTATTAGGAATCATTCTAAAAATTCACCACTAAGCCACCCCTAGCAGTCCTCACTTGGTACGCATTCTGCAAATTCACGTTCAGGCAGTTTGAAAAGTTGTTTGAAAAGCGATATAATCAGATGAGGGGCAAAAATAACAACAAAAACCCATTCTGCATTTTCTTACCACACCAAACCCACAATATGCACAGCCATTCACTATTTCTTTTGCTTAAGAATTTCTCAATAAATTATCAGCAACACTATTTTACAGAATGGCATGGCTAAACTCATCACATATCTGTATTTTTTTTAAAAAAGAAGAAAAATTTTCTTACAAAATAAGAGGAGAGAATCATTGTACAACCAGCCAAAATGGAAGCCAGCACAACATCCGGTGGGATTTCCGAACCACTCCTCCCCAGGATGGGGGTAAACATCTCAAACACCGCCCAGATGAGGTATAATGCATAGAGATAAGGAATAAACATCCCCAGGAGGTAAAAGGCAATAAATTTTCCTCGGGCACCTAGGGAAAAAGAGAAAGAAATGACAGATCTCTGAGACGCGGCAGTGCGGTAAGGATTTTTACAGTGCTGGTGTACCTCGGCACCTATCAGAAATTGGGCTAGATGTGACTCATGCCCTTTTGGTTCATGTTATCCAGTGAGATGAAACACTGTCACTCAGAGAGGCTAAAGTACAATTAAGAAACAAAATACATAATATATTAGCATGTGTTCGTAAACGTGAAAATGGGGTAGGGTATGAGATATGAGAGAAAAATCTGCGTGATCTGAAAATTAAAAAAAAAAAAATTTAGAAAACCTTCCCAAAGAGATCAAAGAAATAGTCCCCGAAAGCCTTATCTTATGTATTTAAAGGTATTTTCCCATTTGTATCCAAACCAAAAACACCGTACCGTGCTGCTTGAAGTCCTTGTGCACGCAAAACTTTGTGAGCAATGGAAACGCCACCCACACAGCACTGATAAATGCCGAGCAAAATCCTCCATAAATGAGAGCTATAAGGGAACCACAATTCACAAACAGCGCAATGTCAAAAAATACTTCTCCCAGATACTGGTCACTGGCGTTCTGAAAGAAAGAAAAATACTCAAGAGTCATATTCATGGGCCACTCATAAAGGTACTCTATTGCAGCGGTTCTCAACCTGTGGGTCGCGACCTCTTTGGGGGTCAAACGACCCTTTCACAGGGGTCGCCTAAGACCATTGGAAAACACATATATAATTACATATTGTTTTGTGATTAATCACTATGCTTTCATTATGTTCAATTTGTAACAATGAAGTTGGGGGTCACCACAACATGAGGAACTGTATTAAAGGGTCGTGGCATTAGGAAGGTTGAGAACCACTGCTCTATTGGAATACAGTTCCCACTGCTCAGAGAAGCTACACATTTTAAGTGGGGATCTAGCCTTTATAAACAAAGCTACCTCCTATCATGAAGCAATAAATTCAAGTTGCTGCACAGGAAAGGGGAATTTAACAAGATGGGGTAAAAAAACATCATTACTTGTATATAATCTGTGCTTTTCCTCCACCGGGCTCTAAGTAAACTTTGAAAATGTTATAAAATAGAAAAAGGAGTCTCCTAAAAACATTTACCTCTGGAAGCTTTCCTATTTACACAACTTCCAAAGAATTTCAGGCAAACTAGAGAAATGACCTGTGAAGGACGGTACAGTCAGCCCTCCGTATCTTCGGGAACTGCATTAAGTGGATTCAACCAACAACAGATTGAAAAATTCCTTTAAATATTACATTGTTGCTGAAGTGTACTGAGCATGCCGCTGACTTTTTTCTTTGTCACTTTTCCCTAAACAATACAGCAACTGTTGACATAACATTTACATTGTATTAGGCATTATAAGTAAAGTTAGAGATGATTTAAAGCAGCGGTTGCCAACCTGTGGTGGTCCGTGAGGTCCGAAAGGTTGGCGACCGCTGATTTAAAGTATCAAGGAGAACATGCTTAGTTGGTTTATGTGAAATACTTCACCATTTTATATAAGGGACTTGAGTATCTGAGGATTTTTATATCCCAGGGGGCACCCCCCGGGAAGCCAATCCCCCAGGGACACTGAGGGATGGCTGTATAGGATGCTGCAGTGCCCCCAACAGCACACCAGGGAAACTGTCAGAATCTACATCAACAACATACAGGTTAAAAAAAAAGTGAAGGAAACCAAGGAGAAAACTTTAAGTGCAGCTGTAAGTGCATTATTCTTGCAGGTGGCAAACACTGTGTTAGTGCTGTGTCAGACCCTGCCTCAGCCCAGGGGATAATGAACAAAACAATCCCTGCCCTCATGGAGCCTACAGCCCAGTGGAGAACTGAGTTATTCAAACACTAGAGGCCCAGTGCACAAAATTCGTGCACGGGAAAGAGGGTCCCTCAGCCCAACCTGCACCCTCTTCAATCCAGGACCCCTCGGGAGATGTCCGACTGCCGGCAGTCAGACATGCCTCTCGCAATCTGGGACCGCAGGCTCCTAATCTGGGACTGTTCACCTGCCTGCCTGCCTAATCTCCCCTAACTACCTCTGCCTGCCTGATCACCCCTAACCCCCTCTGCCTGCCTGCCTGATCGCCCCCTAACTGCTCCACTATCGGCCTGATCGCCCCTAACTGCCTCTGCCTCGGCCCTGCACCTGGGACCCAGGATTCCCTCCTCCAGCCGGCCGCAGGTACCCAGGACCCGGACTTCCCTCCTTCTGGCCACCCACAGGCACCCGGGACCTGGGCCAGCTTCGCCCTGGCTGGCTGCAGCTGCAGGGGACCGTGGGTGGGTGGCTTCGCCCAGGCCGTAGCCTAAGGTGTCCAGGACCGTGAGGCATGCGGCTTCACCTGGGGCCGACTTTGTCAGGAAGGACGTCCAGATGGTCAACCTGAAGACATCTGGTCTAATTAGCATATTACCCATTAGTATAGATAAGCAATTAGGTGAGCCCAGGGAGGGCTGGCAGATTCAAGAGCACGGTTACAAAAACCGAGGCAGATGCAGCAGTGTTAACTATCACCCCTAACACCACTTACAGCTTTGTCACCTCATTTGAAATCTGCACGAAAACCCTCAGAATAAGAAGCCTTTCAGAAATTTAACACAGCTCTGGGAGCCAGTTTTCTATGACCATGCCATACAGTTTTTGATAGCTCGAAAGGCCAAATCCGGCCATGTACATAATCTGTGCTCTTCCTCCACCGGGGAAAAGCCACATGAGGAAGCCAAGGACAGACCACATTATGATGGTAGTTCCATCGCATTATAATGGAGCCGAGATTTTCCTGTCGCCTAGTGACATCGCAATGCACTGCCCAGCATTTGTGGTAACGCTGCACAGCCATTCTGTGAGCGCACAGCACATGCAGTTACAGCAGCAGCTACGCCATCTAGGTTTGTGTAAGTGCACTGGGTGAGGTTTACACAAGGATGAAATCGCCTAGTGACCTTTTCTAGAATGCATCCCATGGCTAAGTGGCACATGACTGTACAATGAATCCCACTGAGTTTGTCTTCAATCCTTGAAGGCAGCAAAAAGAAATCAATAAATGCGCTTAACACTTACCACATAATAAAATCTTTTTGCAAGGGTATGTATGAATATTATCTTGGCTGCAGCAGCAGTTCCATAAAGACAAACGGAGACATAGAAGTGGTTGTACCATGAGAGAGACTGTCCAATCAGAGAGATGAACACGGCTATAATGAGGACGGTCACCAGGCTAGTGAACCAGCCTATCAGAGTGATGCCAAATCCACAGAAGAAGTCCTTCCTGTAGTTAGCTGCTGATGAAGAGAAACACAGTGTGGAGACCACCGTCTTTATCAAACAATGTCATAACCAATCAGTAGAGTTAAAGGGGCAAACGTTAAATCAGGAAATTTGCCATGTAATTGAAAAGTATTGAAACGACCCAGGGATAAGATTTGTTAAATACTAGAACAGGGAAGGTAGAAAAGAATAATATTCAAGTAACATTGACTGAGAGTTTTGTGGGTATTAAAGACTCAGAGATAAGTCTTTCAGGACTACTTCAGATTCATTCCTAACTGGGAAAATGGGCCGTCTTACTCTTCATCTGTTCGGGTTGCTTTGTGTGTCAAACTATCAGCAAGAATGGAAAACAAAGTTCCACCTAAAATTTTGCTAAAAGAAGCTATCACAGGAAAAGCAGCAGCACAGAACATAACTGGTGGTTAAGGATTATTTAAATTAGCTGCTGAATATTTTATCTCATAACAGCAGATACCAGCTTAGACTGTAAAACATTTCAAGCGGAAGGGGACCAATTTAACTGGCAGCAGTTCATTCATGCGTCAGAACACTGTGCTAGTGGTCTGCAGTGTAGACCTGATGTTTCAGTGGGACTTTTCACTAAAAGTCAATCTGTACAAACCATTTTTCAAGAGCTCCGATGTGGTACTTCTAAGGAGGGCATTAGTACATAAAAACTGTCTGCTTCACCAAGACTAAAAATATAATGCACACATTAATCTGATATTCATTAAGAAATTTCTTACATTACAAATCAAATATTTTTCTTAGGGTTTTTAATGTCTTGGAAAGATATAAGCAAACTGACTAAAAAACTTCAGGCAAATTCTACACGCATGCCAGGATTGTAGTTTTAGGGGGAAATACTCACTGTTATGTTTGGGCTGCAACAACTTTTTGCCCAGGTACAGAACAGCAGCCATTACCACCATGCAGTTAATTATGGAGCCAACACGAGAGGGGTAGGCAATGACAAACAGGCCGAGCACATCAAAGAAGACCATGTTCCCATGCCGGTACTTAGAAGAAGAAACCAACACATCAGATGTAGCTAGATATTTAAGAACTGCTAAAATGTTGTCACCTATTAGTAAAGAAAAGAAAGACAAAGTTGAATAAACCATCCAGTATCCGAGTAAAGAAACACCTAGCAAGAATGTGATAAGAAATAGCTTTCTACCATCTTATTGCTCGACCCCACTTTATTAAATTTTTCAAATAAGCTGCAAGCTCATACTCCGTTTCCTCTCCACCTACAAACTCAGCCAAATGGCCTTCATCCATTCCCATCTATTAGAACTATATTTACTGCGATCAGCTGTACCCTTGCTGTTGACAAACTCAATAGCTGTTTCTTAGTGCCTATTCATTTACTATATATGGAATGCAGCAAACGCTGCTCTAGACACCACAACTCAGTGGTGAGCCAAGAGACAAAACCTCTCGTGAAGCTCACGGACACCAAACCACAAGTGAGTGTACAAGTTATTAAGAATTAATAAGCAATGTCCATTGTATCTGAATAAAAATAATTAATAAGGAGAGGTATTAGAGGTCCCTAGAAACATATCAGGGGAGACTAATGGAGTCTGAGAGGTCAGAGAAGCAACCCTGAGGAAGTGGTATTTGTGGCTCGCACAGTGGGGAGACTGTCCAGACTGAGAACTGTGAAGATGCAGGCCCTGAGGAGGGAGAGTTCCAAATACAGAAACAGGAGTCCTGAATGAGGAGAGAGACTGCTCAGCAATGACGGGGAGAGTCAGGATCACGCAGGACACATCAGAGGTAGCGAATGTTTTTATGTCGATGAAAAGATGAATGAGTTTGAGCTTTAACACGGGAGTAATAAAAAGCCTGAGTGACTGGCATTTCTTCCGCTTGCCCACCCCATCCTTAACGTTCTCTTCTTTTCACTTAACACTCCACCCTGTCTTACAGGGTTTCTTACACTGGCTCTCCTGGCTCTCTAAAAATGTGCTAATGGGACTTTAAAAGCTCAAGTGTAGTCCTCTACCTTCGCTTTGCTCTTCCAAAAAAACATTTCCACTCTCCATACTTTTTGTGGTATTTTCTACGCCTTTCACACCCAAACCCATATACCAAGTTCTTCCAAGAGCTCTAAACTGTACCTGTATTTTCATCTGGTCGGTTCACAGATGCACGCCGCCACCCCCGCACCATCCTGTGGGTCTCACAGGTTCATGGTGTCCTTCCCTTCTCTGTTCCTGCCCTGGATAAGGCTCACCTTCCCACATCCCTATTACAGTCCATGGCATCATCTTTGCTGCCGTCCATCTGATTCATCCCTTCTATCTAACTTGTCAAGACTTGTTGAATTTACATTAAAAATGAATCTACTTTTCT